>NC_090936.1:513468997-513776611 GCF_040938575.1 Ambystoma mexicanum
CCAAAACAGCATAGCCTTCTGTTTTAGCTCATGAGGAAACATTCATCCTAGAGAGTTTCACTCTTTGGAGACTGCAATGTTGAGCCTGTAGTTAACTGTTCATTGACACTGGAACTGCTGTGCCCAGATTTCCTTGGAAACAGACTATGAATAACTCGTCCAAGAGAAAATTCTTGATTTCTGGCACAAAGCACAAACACACCTCTCCAACGTTAAACCGGCGACATTTCTATGTACCAAGCTACAGCCCTCCCCCCTAAAATAAGCCTGGCTGCTCTGTCTAAGATACCAAATGTCTTCAGGTGGTACAGCCTTATACTAAGAGTGGCGTTTTCATACTGCCTCAGATATAGTTTTATGAAGCCCTTAGTTGAACTTTAGAAAAAATGTCCTAACACCGGAGATGTCTTCTGGGTAATCGCTGCTGTCCAACCCCTTCTTCCAAGCGCCAGGAGAACCCCGAAAAGGACGACTCTCTCCCGACTGGTGGGTCCAATCTGTCCCAGGATGACCTGCATTTCGAGCCATCCCACGACAAGCTGTGACCTTCACCGTCTGCAAACCGCTAATACCTTGGCACCTGTGGCCAGTGTGCAGTGCATCACCTTCTGAAAATCGAATCCTCCCAAAACTTTGGTGGACTGCTTCCGGACCTCCAAAGGCAAGATCCCACTCCTTGAAGTCTCCTCAACAGAGTGCTGGACTGAGAAAGTAAGAGATGAATCGACCGGGTGGTAACCGTTCTTCACTGGTGCTTTGAAAAGGATGCCAAAATCACAGAACCACAAATAATCAGTTGCTTGGAGCCTTGTCAGTCGGCTGCTGCTGCGAGATCCATTCAAGTGTCCCTTCTTTTGTCTGCCTGACCAAGAATCCGGTGACCGGGTCTGCTGCTGCATCGTGTGGGCATTCTGCTGCATCCTCTTCACGTCTAAGCTTCTGTAAGACTCTTGGTAGAACTTACCTAGAGTTGCTTTGCTGCTGTCTTGCTGGAGTGCTTAGTTGTGTGTTTGGAAGTTTGCCCATACACGTTCGCCAAGGCCTAATGCCTGTGTGCCTTCACGGAGCCTTCCCCCAAGGTCCGTGAACCTTTTCCCCAACAAAAGCTTTACTTGCTACTAAAGACTTCCTCTGGAAATGTTGAACTTTATCCACTTGTGCCTTGCTTGTTTGACCCTCCAATTTGACTCTGACACTCATTACTAGATAGGGATTGACGCCTAAACCCTAAGGCCTCTGTGAAATTATTGCAAAGTATTTACCTGCTTTGTTAGTTTTGTTTCATTCCTTCTTAACTGAACCAGATATTGTGAACGTTACTACAAAAGTGTTTTACTTACATTTTAATTGCTAAGTGCCATTCTACACGTTTTAAAAAGTAAGTAAATCCTTTTTTTTCATATAACCTTTAATGCGTTAGTATTTCTTTGGCCTATGTGTATACTCTAAGTTCTTTGTATTTCCTACAGCTCTTCCCTCCTCCTAAGATAAGCCTGGCTGCTCAGCCATTGCTACCAACAAAACCTGTGTGCTTCGGGTCTATACAAGGAGTTGGAGCCATGTGTCCCACTAGTGAGTCTTCTAAAGTCCTACCTAAGGTGGACTTTTGTACAACTCTAACAGTTCCGCCTTTTGGGAACTGACTTTTTGGAATCAAACACTCTCTGAGCACTCTGGGATGGCTCTTTAATCAAGATGCGCACCATGGATGGAGCTTTGGGGGTACCATAGTCGTTGACCTCTGCAGGTCCCCTTCTACCACATTTCCTCATTGGCTAACATTGGGGGCTATTAAAGAGATGTATCATTATTGTGCTTCATCCCCTCTCCTAGGGAGACCCCCAGCACTTTTTGCTGGACTTCTGGACCTTTTTCTTTTAAGCATAAGGAGGAGGAATGGACTCATCAGCTACCTCAGGTCAACTGTGTAGGATAGGTAGGTAAAGACAGGCAGGAAGCTAGTGTTGAAGAACTAGCTATGTAAGGTCATACAATAGTTTTAGGTTTAGAAAACATATTCAATTTATTTATGGGTTTGTACACATCTATGTTAAAAATTAGTTCACAAAAAGAAAAAACACGAAGAAAAACAAATTAGAACTGTCACATATGAGTCTCGTTCGGCTTATGATGGAAGGTGAAAACAAATAAGAATAAAAAACAGTTGTTAACATCACAGTTGAGTTGAGTGAGGGTTAGTAGCATAAATGTATCTTATTTGTTCCAAATACTACTATTAGATTTTAGTAGTATGGTATTACAGTCGACACATATAATATGCAGGTGTTTCTGGTTCGTGGAGATGTCAGCCTTCACTGAGTAGAGAATGTTCACAGATGAAGGGTCCGAACTGTCATCCGGACGTTGTTTGGGACTGCTGAACACCTATAGAGACAGGTAACACATAGGGAAGGTGGAGTGTTATCAGAAGTTAAAAGGGAAGACCATACAGAGTGAGTGCTGTATCGGGACTGTGTGCTAGACACATACCTATATTGGTTTACGGATGATCATAGATTGGATGAAAAAACGGCACCTCAGTTGATGCGGGCGTCTGTAGCAGGGTGTCTACAGGGGAAAGGGTAACAATTAGTTACCGTAATGATATGACAAATCATGAGTGACTGTTATTAGATAGTTGAAAAAGACATACCTTAATTAGCAGGTATGCAGTCCAGCGGTGGTGCTGGAACAAATTTCACAGGCAGAGGTAGCTGTGAGAAAAACAGGGCCTAGTTCAGGTAAGAAAGATGGCCATGATCGCTGTTGGGAAAATAGGTCGTGAAAGTTAGGTTAAGACAGGTGATTGATAAGTTACAGTAGGGACTTGCACAGCCAGAAAGGGCTTCTAGTAGAGTGCTAGAGGCTGTCCAGGTGCCTTATCGAACAATGATTAGGAGAGTGGTTGAAGAAGTGATGTAGTTTGCATGCATTAATTTAGCATCTAGAACGGTAAGTGAATACTGCCAAACCCGGTGCAAATTGTGCTAGTACTATGGTGGCATTGTGGCAGAGTTTTGTTGGATGGGGGACGTGGATGCCATGGCACGTCTATGGGAGTGACCTTTGCACTAGATATAGCTAACCTATTCATGGATCATTTTGAAGCTAACTCCGTCTATGACACCAACAATCCTTATAAAGAACAGATAGGTTTCTGGATCCGATATATAGACGACGTCCTCATGACATGGAAAGGAAACGAAATTGAACTACAAGATTTTTTCACCTGAATCAACAATAAAGATGCCTGCATCAAGTTCACCATCCAATCGGACAAACAGTCTATTCCGTTTTTAGACCTTACCATCTACAAAACCATGACCAATACCTTGGCCACCACTCTTTATCGTAAACCTACTGCAAAGAACACCCTTTTGGATTTTCAAAGTTTTCACCCAGCAGCTCTCAAGGAAAACCTACCTTTCGGCCAATTCTTACACCTGAGACGTAATTGCACCACCCGAGAAGACTTTGAAACAACTAGCAAAGACCTCACAAAAAGACTGAAAGAAAGAGGCTACCCTAGCCACATAATTCGCTCAGCACAAAAACGAGCCAAAAACAAAAGTAGGGAATCATGCCTCTCCCCTACTACTCATGACCCCTGTGAAAACAAACCTATCTGTGTTACCACCTTCTCACCACTCAGCAACCAAATAAGAAAGACCATCCTAAAACATTGGTAAATTCCACACCGAATCCTTTGTACCTACCAAACCCAGATTTGCTTTAAAAAAAAGTAGGGACCTGAAAGATCGACTAGTCAATACGTACGCAGAACCCATAAAACCACCAGAAAACACCCTGTGGAATCAACCCTCTGTCAAAGGATACTACAAATGTGGATCATGCTCAGTGTGCTGTCTTACAAAAAACATGAAATCCATCGACCTAAATGGAAAGAACTGGAATTTTGAAATCTTTACTAATTGCAAAAGCAAATGGACTGAATACGGAATCCAATGCCCATGTAAACTAATATACATTGGTAAATGCAAAAGAGAAGTATGACAGCGAATATGCGAACATCGTTCATGCATAAAAAATGGCATCCCCGACAAGCCCATGGTGTCTCATTTTCAAGAAAACACCACACCCACAACAACATGTTCTGGGTTGTCCTTCAAATAGCCAAGAACCCCTTTAGAGGTGGCAACAGGGACCTTTCCCTTCGTAAACCAGAGCAACAATGGGTTTTTCGTTTAAACTCAGTCAAGCAAGGCCTCAATGTAGCAATCGAATGGAATCTATTTTTCAAATGATTCCTTTTTGGTCACTAACATTGTGTGGTACCGCTCTAAGCCTTCCACCCTTCACAGCCCATTAGCCCGGCTGTCCACCCGCATCCCTCAACCTCAGTCCGTATGCCAGAGAAATCTACTACTTGTGTTTTTTCCGTGGAAACTGTGCAGAGGATACATGAGACTGCCTGAACTATCCTCATAAAACCACTATAACGTCACACTAAGACATTCAATTCTGTTGTCTTTCCGCTTTAATCCTGTACAAACCCATACATTTGGTTTGTGTGGTACATGTGTTTTTTAAATTGTGCAGAGAAATAGTCATCCCCATAGCACCATTATTATACCATATTTATGCAAGTAATTTCACTTCAATGTGCAAAACTTTCTAACACTAACTGTTCGGAACCACTTTCCTTTGGTTCGTGTGACACACGTGTCTTTTTGATACTGTTCTGTTTTGACCTAAACTGTACTATCATGCTTTGTTTCTAAGTTCCCGGTTGCCCAATTGTGAAGTAATCTAAACATACAACAATAACTACGGCATGCGCATAGATAACATCATTTGAACACATAGCTGCGCGCATAGTGTTCCTTTTAACTCCCCTCAACGCATGCGCAATATTTCGCCATCACCAGGCTGCCTTAATCACTAATGCGCATCTCCAAGTGTAGCTAGCATCATCAGCTGCGAAACCTCGGCGCATGCGCATTTCTGGCATTTTTTGGCCACTCGGCACAATGAAATGCCTCCATTTCGAGTCCACTGCTCACTGCAGTTCTGAGACCCGTCGTACGAGGACCTTCATGCTCGAATATATCATGTGAGAAAGCAAGCTAATCGATCTCCACGCTATCACACAGGGCCGTCTAGCATTTTTTCAATCGTTAGACTTCACGCTGTGCACGTTCATTTAGACGTTTTTGTGACTCTCTAATAATTAGATTTACCACACCCAGAGCTCACTTAACAATAATCACATATGATACCATCACGTTACCAAGGCCTCGAAAAACAGCCTACATTTCCTTCTATTTATATGGATATATACTGGTATTATGTTCCAATACTTTTTCGAAGTTCTTTAAGATCATGAAACGACCTTGGTAACACTTAAACACGTCCCCCATCCAACAAAACTCTGCCACCGTGCCACCATAGTACTAGCACGATTTGCACCGGATTTGGCGGTATTCACTTACCGTTCTAGATGCTAAACTAATGCATGCAAACTACATCACTTCTTCAACCACTCTCCTAATCATTGATCAATAAGGCACCTGGACAGCCTCTAGCACTCTACTAGAAGCCCTTTCTGGCTGTGCAAGTCCCTACTGCAACTTATCAATCACCTGTCTTAACCTAACTTTCACAACCTATTTTCCCAACAGCGATCATGGCCATCTTTCTTACCTGACCTAGGCCCTGTTTTTCTCACGGCTACCCTGCCTGTGAAATTAATTCCAGCACCATCGCTGGACTGCATACCTGCTAATTAAGGTATGCCTTTTTCCACCATCTAATAAGTCACTCATGATTTGTCGTATCATTACGTTAAGTAATTGTTACCCTTTCCCCTATAGACATCCTGCTACAGACGCCCGAACCAACTGAGGTGCTGTTTTTTCATCCAATCTATGATCATCCGTAAATCAATATAGGTATGTGTCTAGCACGCAGTCCTGATACAGCACTCACTTTGTATGGTCTCCCCTTTTATCTTCTGATAACACTCCTACTTCCCTATGTGTTACCTGTCTCTATAGGCGTTCAGCAGTCCCAAACAACGTCCTGATGACAGTTCGGACCCTTCATCTGTGAACATTCTCTACTCAGTGAAGGCTGACTTTTCCCTGAACCAGAAAACCTGCATATTATATGTGCCGACTGTGATACCATACTACTAAAATCTAATAGTAGTATTTGGAACAAATACGATACACTTAAGCTACTAACCCTCACTCAACTCAACTGTGATGTTAACAACAGTTTTTTATTCTTATTTGTTTTCACCTTCCATCATAAGCCGAATGAGGCTCATATGTGACAGTTATAATTTGTTTTTCTTCATGTTTTTCTTCATGTTTTTTCTTTTTGTGAACTAATTTTTAACATAGATGTGTACAAACCCATAAATAAATTGAATATGTTTACTAAACCTAATACTATTATATGACCTTAACTAGCTAGTTCTTCAACACTAGCTTCCTGCCTGTCTTTACCTACCTATCCTACACGGTTGATCTGAGGTAGCTGATGACTCCATTCCTCCTCCTTATGCTTAAACGCCTTTTGAGTCAAGCCCCCCATTAACAAAAAAAGGCGGCCTCCCTTGCCCCCCTTTTTTTCTACCTTTTTTCTTTTAATCCTGAATGAGTGGAGCCTTTGTTCACTCTCTTTCTTATGGGCTCTGTCTTTTGGTACTCTATTCTTTGCATTCTACCTGTACCATGGAGTCTGTCTGCTCCATAGCTCTTAAAGGCATCTGTGTTTTAGTACTGCAGCACACAGCTCCTTATGTGCAGTGTTGCTGGGGACCCTTTGGGTCCTCCTTTAAGATTCTGTTTCCGATATCCTTAAGTTAACTAGATAACTAGAAAACTGTATAGTCTGAGAGATTGGCACACACCACCTTTGGTGCAATGCCATAGGGATACCTAGTATCCCCCTTCTCTCTGCTCCTGTGACTTTTTAGTCACATAGACAATCACCTAGTTATGGCTGGTTGCAGTGGATGTGTTCTACCAACTATTGTGTATTTTTTATACCGCAAGCTATGTCCCTAGCCTCGGTAGTGCACAATAGGGGCACCCAAGTACCAACTTGGGGCCTTCCTTCTTTTTTTTGCCATTACTAGCATGGTCGTTCTTTGTTAGCACTTCTTTTACCATTCTGGGAGAGGGTGCAGGGTTGTGTGTTTTGCCTTTGGTGGGAACCAGTAGGTATCCCCGCTTAGGCTCCAGAGTGTCTGGGCAGGCAGGAAGTGGGGGAGGAGTCTTCCACCCCCTGTCTTTTGTCTGCCAGAGTGCCTGAATAGTACCAGCTCACACAGGGGGTCTGGCTGTCCTGATTGAACAGCCAAATGCCCTTTTCTTTAAAATGCTGAGAGAGATAGCAGAGGATTGTGTGCTGGAACTGTATAAAAGATGAGGCTTCTGCAGTGTAAAGCAAGTCGACCACAGGAAACAGAAGAAACCGAAAGAAGAAGACATACTGAGACTCCTGCAGACCATATGCAGGTCCCTGAATGCAGGACCTTGAAGCGACTACTGCTGTCCTGACCCCGTTTTCTATGCAACCGAGGAGCTCCTCGAAGAGGATTCCTGCTTCCCTTTGGCCCAAGACTAACTTTGAAATGAGCCATCTCCCAAGGTCCCAGACGTTTCCAGAACTGCAGAATCCCAATACCAGGAGACCTGCTGCCCATTTCGAGTGCATTGTTGTAGAAAAGGCTGAATCAGTCCAAATCTGTGTTGAGCCCGTAAGGACACTCTGCCCAGACCCCCTCACCAGAGTGTGGGAGTGCAGGAAGCGACGAAGATTGACAAGGTGATCCGTGTTCTTTGGTGGTGCTGCTGAAAAAGGCGCCAAAACCGCAGAGTGAACCAAGAAGTTGCTGAAAGTCGTGCCACAGGAACCCCCCTCGAGACTGCTGCTGGAAGACACCGTCCATTGTCCTGTCTTTCGTCACCAGACCAAGGAAACCGGAGGTAGTGTTCAGTGCTGCCACGTTGCGGAGGAGCCAACATGAACACTTTTCTTCAAACTCAAGGTACTGTGGGGAAAAGGGTATTGCTACCGGATTCCAGCAAGTCGCTCCAGAGCGTTAGAGTGCACGTAGATGCATCCAGGGCAACCCCCTCTTACCTCTGACCAAGGCTGCTGGTGTGTCCCCTTTTCAAGTCCCTTTTTAGGTCTCCTTTGTTAGTTGCTAACTTGCTGCTTCAATACTTTTAGACACTAAGAAATCTGCAGGAACTCTTCAGCATTCGCTGTTTACCAAGACTTTAAGCCTTCTACAAACTTCCTTTAGCTAGGGTTGCATTTTTGGACTTAAAAGACTTGCCAGGTGAAGAAACAGTCTCTAAAACCTTGGAACTAAGCTCATGTTGCACTAACCACTTATTTTCCTCCCTTTAAGTGACTTTTCTATATCTGTTTGCAGAGTAAATACATTACTGTATAACCTGTTGAAAACCGCATGAGTGTGCAATTACCGATAATACGATAACATTGGGCCTCATTACAAGTCAGCCGGTCCGGAAACAACGGTGGCGGTAAATCCGCCGGCACCGTTGTTTTCGGACTGGCTGATTCCGAGTCCTGCAGGCGGGAGGTATAACTCCTGCCAGGTCTGACCTGGCGGGAGTAACAGCACCCGCCTGTAGGCGGACATGGAAACACTGGCTCTGCCATAGACGGAACCGGTGTTTCCATGGTCCCCATCCCATGGAGTCCTATGGGACTCCATGGGAATGGGGTTTAACAGAATTCCACCTCCAGAATTACCGGGTCAACGGGGTTGTAATGCCCCGGTGATTCCAGCAATCACAGAGGCGCAATGGAATTACTGGTCCGGCGGCAGCCTGCTGGTTTTTCAAGTCCTAAGCTAGTGCAGACTGATACTAAGAGTTGCGGATGTACAAACCAATGGGATAGCTTACCAAAGTCTTGCTGCCAGTAGCACTTTAGGAAAACTACCCTAACAGGGGCTGAATCTTACTTTGCCTTTTCCCCCTTGGCCCTTCTGGGTCTTGAACACTACTGGATCTCTTCTTCGGGATTCCACCTTGGGTCGATTGTTATCTTCTGGGTGCCCGTGGGAAGAAACTGCCACCTGTCTGGCTTTTCCTGTTCCCTGTAGGGAACTTTCTGCAACACAAACTCCTACAGTGACCTTCCACGGTACTTACCTGGACTTTGGCATTTTTCAAGGGCCTCCCTAGGGTACCTGGAATTCGCCACCAAGCACTGGGTTTTTAGAGACTTTCCCTGATTTTTTTAGGGATTTTTAAATCTTTGTATTACACTTCTGAATAAGATATACATTGCATCACTGTGTTGCTACTGTTTCCCTATTTGATATATAATATGCCCTTCCGGGCCTAAGGTTTGTCTACCTAAAATATACCATGCACTTTGGTAGCCCTCCCGGCTGTGTCGGACATTTATGTCCCCATGTGTTCTATATGCATTAATTATAATGGGTTATTTAGACTGTAATAGGAAACGCAGAGTGCGGGGAGTGTTACTTGTGTTGCCCTGCTGCCGGATTTGTCTCCTGTTGAACTGTGTGAGACAGCGTTACTCTTGGCGAGTGTCTTTTTGCTGTTTACTGCCAAGGAGGAGGAGCTAAAGACTTCTAAACCCTTCCCCTGTGCTACGCAGAGCGTCGCAGAGTGTGGGGAGTGTTACTTGTGTTGCTTGGGGTGCCTTGGTGTGCCTTGGTGTGCCGGAGACACTGGGCTGCCCCATCGCAAGTTCTGCTACCATGAATCCTGATTTCCCCCCAACCCCAATGCCAGGCTCGCAGTCTCAACCGCCTCTAACAAGACAGCAATTATGGAACGGCGCCCTGATGCTATTGAGCATTTCGCCGAAAGAACTGCAAAGTAGAAGAGCTGACCGCCACTTAAGCCAAGTAAGCAAGCGTTTTCATTCCCCTTGTTTTCCTCCTGCTGTTCCGAGCCCCTGAAAGCAATTGGGTATATGGAGATGCGACTGTGACTATGACTAATGCCTTGTACAATTCTGAGTCGGCTCACAAAACTCAGTGTAATCGTGTGCCTGAAATAAGTAGGATGTCGGCGGCCGCTGAACAGTGTATGGATGGGGGGGGGGGCATGTTTGGATATGGACCCTTCTGCATGTTCTGCGTCATGTGCAGCTCATGGACTTTGGAACACTGGCAGTGAGGGTGGTAGGACCTCCTCTATGCATTTTCAGCGGGGTGGTGTGGTGCCACCATTGTTAGGCAAGATTGTATGCAGTACCCTTTGAGTGCACTAAAACAACCCTGACCTCCTGGCAGTAGGAACCCAACCTTTGGTATAAGTCTGTACTACACAGGTTGGTAGCGTGTTGAGCAGCCAGGCTTATCTCAAGAGTAGTGAATGTGAGCTGTAGGGGAGTTACACAGAGATTCACAGTGACAAGTATTCAAATAAACACACACAAAGTTTCTTGAATAAACAATTATTAATTTATCAGTCAGTTAGAGTAAGCCTTCTTTAGAAGGGAGCAATATGAAAGCAACACACAAATACACTCCAAACCGACACATTCTTAGTTTCTAAATCAGTAAAGACCCTTTTGGGATGGCCCACAGTCACAACCTACACCCTCAGGTGACTTCAATAGCTAGGGTGCTGGGGACATTAATATTTATTTATTTATTTATTCGCATTTGTATAGCGCACTTGCAGCCCATGGACATCGAGGCGCTGTTACAAGTAAGTGTTGGATTCTTAATTCAGCAGATATGCATGAGACCAGAGGTCTTATGGATACAAAATTACAAATTAAAATATCTTACTGTAGCATTTAGAACATTCTTAGGAATTGGTCAAAGGAACAGGTTATTAGAACAAACAAGAGATCACAAATATTCTTAAGCAGGCAAATACTTTCAGATTCCCTAAGCAGAGTCATTCAGTGTAATAGGTTAAGCCAAAGTCAAAGGGCAAAAGTTTATATGAGCTGAAGCAATTCTGGTAGGTAAGTAAGAAAAGGTCTTTGCACAATGTTTGAGAAGTCTTTGAAGAAAAGAAGAATCAGTGTAGGGCCACAAGCTGTTTAGACTTGTGAGTAGTAGAAGATGCAAGCAACTCTACAATAAGGGGTAAGTTCTCTCAGACTTTACAGTACCTTTGGATTGAAGAAAGAGTGCAGCAGATGACTTCTGTTCCTGTGCAGATCTCACTGTTCCTGGGCCTCAGTCTTTGGGCCAAGAGGGAGGACTTCTGGGGACTCCTGCACTGCAATGGGACGGTCATCGCTCGCAACCGGCAATCTTCAAACAAGTGGCACTTTGGTGTTTGAGCTACTTGCCACTACCGCAAATAGCAACACTGCGGTTCCTTGCTTTCGAGATGGACTTTCCTTGCTTCTGGGGTCATGCACTCTGTTGAGTGGGCTCAGGCTCGGTCAGTCCTGCTTCCTTGGAGTCTGGAGGATCTTCCTGGAACTCTTGGCCAGCTTAAAAGCAACACACACAATCTGATGTTCCTCTCCCTGGCTATTCGGTTTCCAGCAGCAACTCTGTGGAAATTCAACCAGCTCCGAGAAGATGTCCAGGTGGCTTACTTTGGAGTTGGAGTTGTTGCAGCAACTCAAAGGGAGAAGTTGTCCTTGCAGGGGCTTCTCTGTCGATACGAATTTGGAGTTTCAGCACAGCAGCAGGGTTTCACCGGGCAAACCAACGGTCCAGGAGTTGCAGCAGGTGTCCTCTTCAAGTTCTTCTTTGGTTCCTTCGTCCAGTGGTCAACTCCGCCTTCCAAGACAAAAGCCTTGCCTTTTATTCAGTTCTCTCCCATTAATTCCACCCTAGCTGTCATTCACCCAGCAGGACAGTCAGCCGGCCAATCACTACAGAGTGCATTTAGGTCTCCTAGGAGACTAAGCAAAGGGAGTTTCGGGCACCTCCCTCACTTCCTGCCCCTGCCAGACACTCTGGAGCCAGAGGCAGGCTTCACTTGTGAATCCCGTCAAAGGCAAAGCGAACAAAGGGACCAAACCTGGTATGGCACGCAGAGTAAATCTCAAGAAGGTCCTTTCCACAAAGAAATGGCAAAAAAAGACCGGGCCATTTTTACAAAAATTGCACCATTGGGTGTTTTACTGCAGCTGCAAACGCAGCCTGCGGTAAAAGCACACGATAGTAGTTCAAAGTAAACCACTGCCACCAGCCATTCATTGAGGAAAGAGTAACATAAAACTGTTACATGAGAAGCTAGACAAAGGGGATACTAAGTAACCCCTCCAGCACCCTATTGTATGATAGTGTGTGCTGGGTCTAGAAAGTTACAATGTAAGTAAAGTCAATTTCACTTTACTGCTCTGGGAAACAGTAGTTTATCCCAGAGAAGGTATTTTAACCTTTGGGAAATCTGGAAGTCTTGCCTGTGCCACTGCACTGAAGGTGCTGTGTGACACAATGTAAAAGATGGTGCCTATGGAGTTTGGCAGGCTCCATAACCAAAAGAAACACAAAGTTCAGAAATCACATTGAAATACATGAGAGAGTGGGAAAAAGGGTCTCGCTCTCTCCAGGTAAAAAAAAAATCAAGTCCTCAAAATCCAGCAAAGTTCCTGGGGTCTCTAAGGTTGAGGGAATTAGCACATTTCTGAGAATTCTCCCTAACAGCAATTGGGCATACTAGCCTGGCGAGTGGCGGAAGCTTTGCGAGTAATACTCGCTCCATCCCGATCGTGCCATGAGCAGGCAGGATTGGGAAGTTGGCTGGGGCAGCTGGACCTGTGGGCATCTCCCATACAGACTGAGTCTCCGTCTTGTGAAGTTGCAAGTAAATCTCATGGACTGGAGATCTCGCATGATGCTTGGCAGTTGAATGTACCAACTGCTGAGGCGGATGTGCCTGCCAACCGATTACCTTTTGATTCTTTAATACTGCGGGTCCGCAGACCCTTGTACCTGTATCAACGAAAGCTACTCCACAGTCTGATTGCCATCATGGGGAAGGTATGAATGAGGTCTTTGGAGACCCTGTGAGTTGCCTACATAACCTTGTATGCCCGGATAAGGAATCGTACCAAAATGTCACCCTCACAATTATTTGTTTTGGACCCCCCTTACACCACATATATATGTGAGGGGTATAGAATATAATATTAATATGGGGGGGGCTGTGGGGGTTCGCCCCCCGCATATATATATGTGGTGTAAAGGGGTTTTTAAAAAAAGTTGGCATTTTCGGCCGTCGCAATAATCACATAGATCCCCCGCATAATACTGCTTGTGCGTAACCTCATGCAGAGCCGAGTCCATAACAATGGAAAAATTCCCTGCCGGTAGTGGATAAACTTCTTTGGGACCTAACGCAATTGAACAGCGCGATAGGCAATAAAAGTTAAGATGTGACAGTGAAAAACTTAAACATGGAGCCACGGAAATGGGTCTCGAAAATTGCACCTGCACTCTGTTCAGATGAGGGGAAAGGACAATTGTGGGGTGTGAGAGCGCTAAAACGAAGAAGATTGGACTCGAGTGTCTCTCAACCATTGATTTGCTCCCAACAAAGAAATAAATCTCTGCAAAAATGTGCTGAAGAGCAAGCCTTCTGGAGATGCTCTGATTATCATAAAGGGACAACAAAGGACAATGTCAGCGTATGTTTGGTTAATTTACATGCATCGCAGTCATCTTCAAATGAGTCATCCTCAGATTCCTCATTTATTGAACGGGAGTTCCCCAAGGTACGACGCACCCTGGACAAAGGAAGTTCAAGGAAACAAGACATGGGTCCGGTTGAAATGGACATGACCAAACGAGTACTGCAAGAGTTAAACTCCAGCATTATGGCTGCATTAACGATTGCAGTCTCTCCTTTTCTAAAAATGTATGAACAAATCAATGACAATGTAAAGGACCTGACCACTCTATCTGCCATGATGAACTCCAAGTTAGTAAGCTTTGAAGTCGAAACTAATTTGAACAAACGGAGAATACTGGACAAGGACAAACAAACCGAATCTTCGCTCAACCTTCTAATGGAGCAATTAAGAAACAACAGCGAGGACAAAAGACTCCTTGCAGAAGTCGCAAGGGAAGCTCTTGGTCTGTTAAAACCTAACAAAAAACCTCTCCTACTGAAGGGCTAGGAACCTCGAAGGAAGTGGTCCGCTGCAGTCCAAACAGGCACACTGGCACACAATATGAACTTACTCCGAGTGAAAATGGCGTGGGTCCAACACAGCCGTTAAGTGATCAGAACAATGCGGATCCAAGAAGGTGACTTAAGTTCAAGGGTGACCGCCTGCGCTCTCAATATTAAGGCAATTCAGGACTTATGTGCGGAGGACGCACCAAACTCTAAGCCACCCACCTCAGCTAATGCTGAGGGAATATTTGGTAACCATCAAAGCCTGGTGAGCGAGTCAGCAAATAAAATCCATTGAAACGATGGCAATTAGTCAATATTTCATTCAACAAAAGCACTTGGCAACAAAGCATGAGTTGTCAAAACAAACCTCTACAAGTAAAAAATACTAAAAATCAAGCCAAAACAAAGGGGTGCAATGCTAACAACTCACGAAAAATGTCTAAGAAATATCAAGGCCCTGAATGTTAACATCAACTCAAACCCTCAAGTAAACTCGCCAGACAGCCGCATGAAAAACCAGGCCCCTGTTAAAACAATCAATGAGTCGCTTGTGGTCGATGAGCCTGCTAGTGACAACGATGACATAACAGAGTTAATAAACTTATCAACCTATGAAGAACATGAGGGTAAAAATCAACTTGAACAACAGGACCCAAGTGTCAAATTTAGTCACACAGAAGCAGAGACACATGATAGTGGTCTGACCTCAGGAATCCGAGAGACTAGTCTGTTGCGGGTGTGTAAGACCATCCCACCGACGGATGACATGCTTGACAGATCACCTAAATATGGGTCAGAAAGCTTTGGTACGCTTGATCAAATGAGGGCGAAGATGGAAGTGCCAAAACAAGAAATCACGGCGAGTGAAGAGCATGAAAGCCGCATTTTTCTCAATAGGCCAGGTTCCGGCCGGGAATCGCACACTCGTGCACAAAGCTTGACGGATAGTACGCTGGGGTGTGATCTGGTAAGGAGGTCCGAAATAAAAACACAGAGACAAGAGACCTGGAAAGCAGTGCTGCAATGGGTGAAACCTCCAATTGCCAAAAAACTTAGTGTAAAAAAAAAAAAAACACGGGCTAAATACTTTCTAATACTGGAACACATTTTGACCATCAAAGACGGACTAATTCTAAATAGAAAGAATGTTCTTCGCTTGCTGCAGCATGTACCGACTTTAAGAACGATTTAGACAAACGATATTGCTATCGTAGAATTTATGGGTGATCATGACCGAGTGCGGCTATATATCAACTCGAGACTGATCTGTGATCTTATTCTGGGTGCTGTTCCATTTCTCAGACCTCTTGACATCTTTGAAATTCAGAACGCAAAGAGGAACAAATAGTTGAAAAACACAGATCAGAAATAGACCAAGGTCCTCCAAGCAAGCAAAAGACTAACGAATGCCAGAGAGAAAATACATCTAAACGATCTGCGGAACGAGTGATGAGAGCTAATCCTTTGAATGTATCCATCAAGGAGCTTGAAGATCCTCTAAGCGAAGCTCAATTAGGAGAACGCATAAAAATGACTGTTGTGTGGAATAATAAATTGAGCTCAGTAAATACCAGCAAAGAGCAAGTTACTTCTTACCTTGTAACATTGTTTCGATGGGATGTTCCTACGACGTATTCCTTATCTTGATAGATTACATTCCAGCTTGCTGGCCTCAGACATTTTTTCAGTAGAGGGCGCTTCGCGTCGACGTCCTTCGAGCTGATGTCCCTCGACAGCCACCGTCTCGGCGCCAACGTCATCATGCGTATAAATGGACTCGCGCAGCGACCGTTGCTCAGTTCCGTTTTGAAGCTTGAAAATGTAGCTGTGCATGAATTGGTTATTGACCTTGAAGGAGCGTAAGCTGCAACTACAAGGGAAGTTTTACTGCGGGGATGGATGGGAGGGGCGATAAGGAATACGTCGGAGGAACATCCCATCTAAAGAATGTTACAAGGTAATAAGTAACTTGTTCTTCAAAGGGATTGTGTCCTCCGACGTATTCCTTATCTTGATAGACTCCCATAGCAGTGGTGTACAAACTGAGGTGGGAGTAAAATTGGAATATTTCCCTTCAAGAATGTACAGAATGTAACACAGCTTTGCCAAATCTGGTCTCCTGGCTAGAGGAGGAATCCAGATTGTAGAATTTTGTAAAGGTATGTGTGGACGACCATGTGGCAGCTGCACATATGTCCCGAATCGGTACCCCTCTTTGGAGGGCCGAAGAGGCTGCGATACCCCTGGTTGAATGAGCCCTAAGATGTTGAGGGGGCTCTTTCCCTGCCAATTTGTAGCATTCTAGAATGGCTAATATAATCCATCTTGAAATGGTCTGTTTTGTGATTGGCAGCACTAATTTGTGTCCTGCATAACCTATAAATAGCTGGGCTGCTTGCCTTATCCTAGCAAATCTGCTGATATAAAAGCTCAAGGCACGCCTTGGATCCAGCCTATGTAGCCTCTCTTCCTCTTTCCCTGGATGGGGAGGAGGATAGAATGAAGGTATGGTTATCTTCTGAGTGATCTGGAATTCAGAGACTTCCTTTGGTAGGAAATTAGGCTTCACTTGTAAGACAACCTTGTCTTTGTGAAAAATAGTATGAGGAGGTTTGCAAGATTGAGCTTGTAATTCGCTCACTCTTCTGGCAGATGTTAAAGCTACTAGTAGGACAGTTTTAAGTGTGAGAAATCTTAATGAACAAGAATGGAGTGGTTCAAAAGGAGTACCCATTAGGAAGTTTAAAACTAGATTTAAATCCCATAAGGGAATTTAGAAAGGCTTTGGGGGATAGACATTAGTTAATCCGTTCAGGAATTGGATCACTAGGGGTAGTTTGAAATATGATGGCTCCTCCACAGTGCGCTTGAAGATTGACAACGCTGCGAGGTATCTCTTGATCTTACCAACTTAGAGACCTGAATTCGCCAAATAGAGCAAAAAAGATAACACCATTGGTGTACCGCATGAAAAGGGATTGATATTCTCTTCTCTACACCAGCTGCAAAATCTGTTCCAGCGGCAGCAGTATAAAGTCTTTGCTGCTGGTCTCCTAGCCAAAAGCAACACCTCCATGACGTCATCCGGAAGGTCCCAATCCTTGTATCTCAACCTTTCAGAAACCAAGCGTGAAGGTTGAGTGTTCTGATGTCTGGATGAAGAACCTGACCTCCCTTCTGCGAGAGAAAGGCCTCTCTTTGCGGAAGACGAATCAGAGGACAGATGGACCATGTTCTCCTGGCCCAATCCGGGGCAATTAGGATCATGGATTTCCGGAATCTTCTCAACCTCCTGATCATTTGAGGAATGACAGGGAGTGGAGGAAACGCGTGCAGAAGTGGAAACTCCCAGTCCACTACGCATGCATCCCCTAGAGCTCCTCTCGGGGGAAATTCCCTTGAACAAAACTGATCGCACTTCCTGTTGATGCTGGTGGCAAACAGATCCACTTGAAGGGTTCCCCAAAGGGTGAAGATCTCCTGAAGGACTTCCTGAGCTAGCTCCCACTCGTGGGAGCCTGTGCTCTGCTGTCATGATGCCTACCCCCGGGGACCCAGACCAAGTCCAGCAACCCCGGAAGCAGGCATCAAGTTACTCCAAGCAAGCCCACCAACCCCCGCTAGGGGCTATTTGGGTGCAGTCCTGGCGCCTATGGCGCCAGGCTCATATGGAGAGTCAGTCCTGGCGCCATAGGCGCCAGGCTCATAGAATTAAACTTACCTGATGCAGACCATGCTGCAAACTTACCTGATGCAGACCATGCTGCAAGAGCTCCAAGCCAAACAAGGCTTGGAAGGGACTATTTTACCTAGGGACTATTTTTTTTACTCCGGTGGGGCTGGGGAGGAATACTTACCTGGGACTACTTTGGAGGCTATTTAAACCACGCCCGAAGACCAGCACACGCTTCGCGTTATTCTGCATCCAGCAGCGTAACGCTCACCGTGCCTGCAAGTCTGCATCCAGTCTTCTGCCACGCCCGCCTCCAGTTTGGAGCTCCTAGAAAAAGGGAGAAAGGAGAAAAGGTTAGAACAACAGCAATACCTTTGATCCTTACCTGAATTCCCGATCCATCGCGCCTTCGAGCTGGAAGAAAGAAGTTATTTTATGCGCGTCGCCTCGCCTGCTGCAGCGCCGCGCTGAACTCACCGGTCTTCGCAGCATCTTCACATTTCACCGCATCCTCCAGCTTGTTACTACTGCTCTCCGGCACCTAAGGAGAAGACAAGAACAGCAAGGTGAGCCAAGGGAATACACAGAGGAATACCCCCCATAGACTTAGCTGATTTTACCACCGGGGGTACTATTCTTCTTCACAGGTCAGCGCAGCTTCCACATCATCCTAACCGAACCCCGGCCCCTAAGGGGAAACAAAAGGACAGCAAAGGTGAAACAAGGGACTAACAAGGGGAACCCTCCTCACCACAAAAGACTTACCTGATTTTACCGCCGGAGGCATTATTCCCTGAGACTTCATACTTTCTCTCAGCCCCTGAATAAGGGAGAAAGCAACAGGGTACATATGGACATTATTTTATCGAACTGTTTTGGATAATACAAATCCTTACCAGAACATTACCGGTTGCCACGAGGAATTCTTCAGTAGGGTCATGCTGCAACCTGCAAGGAATCGGACAAGAGTGAAAGACAAATGCCTGACAAGAGTGAAAGTCAGGCATTTGCACTCTTACGAACTACATACTTACGGCGTCAATATCGGAGTCAATATTGTCCTGGAACTCACCAATTCCTTCGAGCCAGTGAAGCAACTGGTTATCTATGCGCCCCTGCGCTCACTGCAGGATGGAGAGCTCATCTTTTCAAATCATCAGGAGAGACTATAAGAGGGAACATCCAAGGTGATCAGTGGGGAGAACAGCGGGGTGGGGGGATTTACGCTCAACTCCATGGGTGGTTAATTCCCTTTCTCCACTTGCAGAAGAGTATTTCTACGGGCCAAGCAAACGAAGCTAGGTGGGCCAGTCCAGTCCGTCATCTTGGCCCTACGCGTCACGTTGGTGGAGAACGCAGCAGTCCAGTCCAGATCGACGCCTCTGTGGGAGCCAGGTGAGCGTAACATATGCCTGCTCAGAGCTTCCGCTGTCAAGTTCTTCTCTCCGGCTAGGTGAACTGCCGATCGAGAGATTCCTTCCTGAATTGCCCAAAACCAGAGCTTCGTTGCCTCTCTGCACAGTGGCAGTGACCCTATGCCTCCTCTTTTGTTGAGGTAGTGCATGGCCACTGTATTGTCCGTCATTATCAGGACATTCTTTCCCTGTACTGATGGCAGAAAAGCTTTCAGCGCTAGTCTGATTGCTCTCAGCTCCAATAGGTTGATATGTAGTCTGGACTCCGATGGAGACCAACGACCGCTGATGGTCAAGTCGTTGGTAGGGGCTCCCCACCCCGTGAGGCATCCGTGACTACTGTTATCTCCGGCCATGGTTGCCAAAACTGTTCCCCTTTCAACATGTTCTCTCGACAAGCCCACCACTGAAGGTCTCGAGCTATTCTGTCTGGGATTTGAAGGAGATCTGACGTTCTCCCTGAGAATTGCGACCATTGGGTTCTTAGAGCCCACTGGAGGGATCTCATTCTCAGGCGAGCCTCTGGCACTAGGAAGATGCAGGATGCCTTGAGGCCGAGCAACCTCAAAAAGTCGAAGGCTGGTAGACGTTGGGCATTTTGAAATTTGGTGACCATCTGTAGAATATCTTGAGCCCTCACCTCTGGTGGCGAGGCTTTCCCCAGGGAAGTGTCTAGGACTGCTCCAATGAACTGGAGTCTCTGTGATGGTATCATCTGTGACTTCTTTAAATTGAGGGAGAAGGCCAGTTTATGAAGGAAGTGGCAGACATCTAGTTGGATCTGAGCTTGTTCCAAAGATACTGCTCTGATCAACCAATCGTCCAGGTAAGGGTAGACGTGGATCCCTTCCCTCCATAGACTTGCAGCCACTACCGACATTAGCTTGGTGAAGACCCTTGGGCGGAGGTCAGCCCAAATGGCAGCACTTGAAATTGATAGTGAGAGTTGCCAATTGCAAACCTCAGGTATTTCCTGTGTTTGAGATGGATTGGCACATGGAAATAAGCATCCTGAAGATCTAGAGATACCAACCAGTCCTGAAGCTGGAGGGCCTGAAGGATCTGAGAAAGAGTTACCATCTTGAACTTGTCTTTCCTGAGGAATTTGTTTAATTCTCGCAAGTCCAAGATGGGTCTCAGTCCTCCGTCCTTCTTCGGTACTAGGAAGTAGGGGGAATACCAACCCTTGTTCCTCTCCGCTACAGGTACCGGTTCTATGGCACCTTTCTCTAGCAGGTCTAAAATCTCCTGCAGAAGGAGCAGATCTGGAAGTTGTTCCCTGGTGTATGACCCTAAGGGGTGTGTAGGAAAGGCAGGCAGTAACCTTGGGCAACCGTCTCCAATGCCCAAGCATCTGACGTAATAGCCTGCCATTCCGCCAGATGTTGAGTTAACCTGCCCCCTACTGGTGTCTTGTGGGGAGAGACCTCAGAGGGGTTTAGAGGCCGCTGTCGCAGATGCCGAGGGTAAAGAGGCACTTGCTGCTGCGGCTTTTGTACCTTTAACCCGCCCACCACGGGTGAATCGTTTTTGGCCGCTTTGACCTGGCTGTCCTCTGCCTTTTCCGAATGCGGAGTAAAGGCAAAAGGACCTACCCATCCAGGAGGTTCCTGAAGGGCGATTCGGGGTCTGACGGGTTGCAGCTCCAAGAGATTTTGCTGCTGCCTTAGATGTCTGTAACTTTTCCAGGCTGTCATCAGCCTTTTTACCAAACAAAGACGTGCCGTCAAAGGGCATATTCAAAAGTCTGGCCTGTACATCTGGAGCAAATCCAGACTTCGCAACCACGCATATCTGCGGATTGTAGTACTAGCCGCCATGGCCCTTCTGATACTGTCAGCAGAATCAATGCCAGTTTGAAGGGACCCGTACATTGCATCTTTCGCACCTTTAATGATGTTTAAAAATGCTTCCCTTTCCTCTCCTTCCGGGAGACAGTCAGCCGCAGATGAAGCACACTCCCAAAGTGTATGACTGAATCTTGCAAGCGTGCAAGTAGCGTTAATAGATTTAAGCGCCATGCTACATGCCGAAAATACTTTTTTTGACGTAGCGTCAAACCTTTTATCATCCCTGTCCTGTGGAATAGTACGATATGCAGATCTACTGTTCGATGAAGTTGCTGCTTGTACAACAAAACTCTCGAGTTGGATGCTTGCTCAAATATTCAGGGTCTGAGGCAGATACTCTGTATTTGGCAGATAGTTTTTTGTTAACTGCCGGTATTACTTCAGGAGTTTCCCAATTAGCAGAAATGTTTCTCTAGTGCAGAATGAAAGGGAACAACAGGATCTTCCTGTGGACCTTTATCTAGGATGTCAGTAAGGTCATCCTGCTGGAAAGAAGGTGAAGGTGTAGACCACCCCATGAACTCTATTATGCTGGCCATCAGAACCCTATAAGGGGTCTCAGCATGTTCCCCAGGGTCTGGTTTAGCGAATTCTACTTCAGGAGAAGTATCTAAACCACTTGCCTCATGTAAGGAGTCTTGAAGATCCTTAACCTGTTCTCTTCTGAGAAAAATTCCTCAGTAATAGGTGTTGTGGTCCTTTGCGACCCAAAAGGTCTCTCATGATCGGAATCCTTCCCTTCCTCATATATAGAGGACAAAGCTCTAAAATAATCAGATCTAGGGTATGGTTAAAAACCCATTTCTAGAGCAGAAGGGGCCAAGGTTGTAATCACAGCTTGAGAAAATGTCGAAGTTGTCGACGCGGAAATCAAAGGCTTCGATGAAACCGAAAAGGTGTAGAAAAAGTATGAAGGGGCCTCGAAGAACCAGGATCGGAATCCTACTCTGAGTCGTCGGGTTTATCGACATTCTCGAGGTCATGGTCGAAGCCCTCAGTACTTCTACTGACTGAGATGTGGTAACAGCAGTAGGTCTGTCCTTTATCGGTGTTGACATCGGCGTCGAAGACGGCGTCGATTCGACTGATTTGTGTGTCGACGGGCCCTTCGATGACGCGGTCTTACTGCCTTTGTTCGAGGGTTCATGATGCTCTCGGGCAGTTTCTTTAGCCGGGTGCAACGACTTGCAGCGTTTCGATTTTTCCGGTCTTTCACCCAGGGTATCATCTTTAGCCATCTCCGATGGGGTCGAGGCCGCTTTCTCGAAGATGCTAAGCATTTTTTTACGGAATTCCTCCCATTTAGCTGGAGAGCTGTGTTTTGTGGGGCAGGTGACCCTTTCCGGGGAAGTGGTAGAAGACGAAGAAGAGGGAGATCTACGACTCCTCTTTTTCGAGTGTTTAGATCTCGAAGATTGATGGGAACTGCTTCGAGACCTTGAACGGGAATGTTCCTGTGACGGCGAGGAGACGAATGTCTCGACTCTGCTGAGGAAACTTTTGAAGGAATAGAAGTTTTAAGAGTCTTACCTCTTTCTAGCTTCCCCTTACGCTCCTTCAAGGCTTTCGCCGTGATGGACATGCAGTGCTCGCATTCTGAACAGTGATGCTCTGCTCTCAGGCACCACAAACAGATCCTGTGAGGATCCGTCAATGACATTTTCTTCCCACAATCGCGACACTTTTTGAAGCCGGGCCTTGGGGTCGACGGTTCGGATGAGGAAGTCATCGGATAAAGATGATATATTCGAGGAGTAAGTAGAAACTACTTGAAGAAAGAACTGAGCAACACGATTCCAAGGCCCACGAAGCGCGGAAAAACGGAACTGAGCAACGGTCGCTGCGCAAGTCCATTTATACGCATGTTGACGCCGGTGCCGAGACGGTGGCTGTCGAGGGACATCAGCTCGAAGGACGTCGACATGCAGCGCCCTCTACTGAAAACATTTCCGAGGCCAGCAAGCTGGAATGTAATCTATCAAGATAAGGAATACGTCGAAGGACACAATCCCTTCGAAAATGACGTTCCGACTGAAACTACAAAGACTGACAAGTGGAATAGTTTAGCAAATGCCTTAGGTTACTAAATAGGGGGAAGGGTCTTACAACACATCGGCACATGGAACACAAGGGGTTTTGTGCACTTGTTCAACAATAACTCAATAGAAATAGACCATTTTGATATACTGTGCTTGCATGAAACCTGGCTTGCAGAATGTCCGATCATTGAAGGCTTTGAAACAACAATGAATCCTGCCATTAGAAAACTGAAAGGCCGCTCAATGGCTGGTCTTCTAACATGCATAAAAAAGAGCTCTGGATACCAAGTCATCAACACCAATAATATCTCCCCCTATATCCAAATCACTACGATTGGATTGATAAGTGAACATACCTGTGAATAACATACGACTCATATTATTAATCTAAACTGGCAACATAAAGCCACTGGGACAATGATGTTCATTGATCAAGTGTCTAAATTAATTGATGACATCAACTATGGGGAACCATGTCCGAATATAATTTTTTTTTTTTTTTAATTTGGTTTTATTGATTTTGATACAAAAAATAAAAAGAAAAACAAAAGATTAACAAAAGATTTGAGCAGTTCACTTGTTACAACTCTGTTAGCATATGGTTACATCAAAAGAACAAAACTAGAGTCTCATTATACAATCAATCATACTTGTGTTCGTTTCGGATCTCTAGTAATAACAGTCAACATAACATACCCCATACCCACCCACCTCCCTCCCCTTGTTTGGGCAGACATCATTGCAGCATCTTTTCTCTGTTGACATGTTCATAGCGGGTAATGTTCGGTTCACTATTGTGAGGTTTCCTTGATTCTTGGGTCATAACTGTCCTGTATTGAGAGTTTTTGAGGTTCTTGGTTCAATTTAAGATCCTGTAGTGTCTCCGGGTTGGGAGTCCGTCATCTCTGAGAGGTGTTTGCCTTGAAAATCTGACCATAAGATCTCGCATTGCGATGCTTTATTGTGTAGGGATGCCGTGATCAATTCCATTGTAAAAATGTTGGTTAACAAATTGATCCATTCCTTCTTACTTGGAACCTTTTTGGATTGCCATTTTGTTACTAGCAGTGTACGGGCTGCTAGTAATAGGTGTGGGGCAAGACCCCTGAGTCTAGACCATTCATCCTCGTCTTTTTCCATTCCGAAGAGAACCAAACGTGGATCAACGTCTCTTCGTATGCCGTCTATGTCTTTGATCCATGCCAGGACTTCCTCCCAGAATACCTTAATGCGTGGGCAGCTTCACCACATGTGCCAATAGTCGGCTGTTTCTCCACATTCTCGCCAACATCTCGGGCTCAGAGTCTGAAACATCTTGGACAATTTGAGTGGGTCATATTGCCATCTATGTAGGAGTTTAATGGCGTGTGATTTATATTGACTGGATAAGGATGTTTTGGATGCGTTTTTGCACATCATTTCCCATTGTTCTGGATCTATCTCCTCTCCTAAATCTCTCCCCCATCTGCTTCTGAGATGTTCCTTGGACCCGGTGCCTGCTTCAATAAGTTATTTGTACATAGCAGATATCAAACCCTTCATTTCAGACTTAGAATCAAAGAGTTGTTCGAATGGGGTGAGTTCTCTCTGCAGCTTTTCCTTCCATGAAGATTTTGTGAGGACTCCTTTTATCTGGATGTATTGGAAGGTGGATAATGGGCCTGTCCCTAGGGCTTCAGTTAGGTCTGGAAGAGTTATGAAGTTGTCCTTCTTCTGGAGTTGCCCTACCCTTTCGAGTCCCGCCTCGTACCAGGATTGGAATCTTCCTACCTCGGGTATGTGATCGTTTATGCCAGGGGACCATAAGAGGTTAAGTGGGGACGGCCAGGTGGTGATCTTGTTCATTGCTTTGCTTGGTTGCCAGATGTTCCAGATGGTACTCAGTATCGGGTGGCCCTTAATTTTCCGTTGTATTCTTTTATGAGGGGTCCATAGCCATTCTGACACAGTGGCCGGCAAGAAGTAATGATTGTCCATGTGGACCCATTGGAAGTGGTTGTGATCACATAGGTGTGGGATAAGGATACGTAGTTGTGAGGCTTTGTAGTATGCTCGCATGTCGGGGAGACCTACTCCTCATTTGTCTTTGGAAAGCGTCAGAGTGTCGTATGCAATCCTCGCCTTCTTTCCCTGCCAGAGGAACTTAAGGATATGTTTTTTGGCCTCTTCAAAAAACGCATTTGTTATCTCAATAGGTAACATCTGGAAAGGGTACAGGAATCGGGGGAGGCATACCATTTTAATGGCGTTAATCCGACCTAACCACAAGATCGTGAGTTCGTCCCACCTATTCAGATCGGCCGAGAAGCTCTGGAGGAGGGGAGGGAAGTTAGCTTCATATAGTTCCGTTATGTTTTTAGTGATCTGGATGCCTAAGTATTTAAACGAAGAGTGTTTGAGTTTGAGGCCTAAGGGCAAGAACTTGGTTTCGTTTTCCTCTTTCATTCCTTGCAAAGGGAACAATATTGATTTAGTCTTGTTCACCTTAAACCCAGAGAGTTTGCCTTATTCTTCTAATAGTTGGAGAGCATGAGGGACAGATACAGAAGGGTTGGTAATGTGTAAAAGTATGTCATCAGCATAGAGTGCTATCTTATATTCTTTCGTTCCCTGTCGCATGCCTTCTATTCTGGAGTCGGATCGTATCTTTTGGGCCAGGGGTTCTAGGGAGAGCACAAAAAGTATTGCAGAGAGGGGGCACCCCTGTCTATTACCACGTCCCATATCAAACCATATGGAATATTCCCCATTAACAGAGATAGATGCCTTTGGGGATGTGTATACTGCTTGTATTCCTTTCCTAAATCTCGGCCGAATCCCCACCTTGCGAAGGACTGCCCTCAGGAATTCCCACTCCACTCTATCAAAGGCTTGTTCTGCATCTATTGACAGTAGGGCAGGGTCACCTGGTAGTTCTGGTGATGAGTGGATGAGATGGAGAGTTTTGCGCATGGTGTCAGCCCCTTGCGTACCCAATATAAATCCGACTTGGTCATTGTGTATGAGGTGAGGGATCAGTACTTCCAATCAGGCGGCTAGTACCCTGGTGTAAATTTTGGCATCTAAGTTGAGCAATGAAATTGGACGGTATGAACCACAATGTTTGGGGTTCCTTCCCTCCTTTGGGATCACTGTAATGAGCGCCTTCGTAAAGGAGTCGGGGGCTGTCCCTGTTTCTAATATCTCGTTAAAGAGCTCCATCAGGAATGGTGTTAGCTGGTCGCTGAAGGTTTTATAAAACCCAGCGTTATATCCGTCCTCTCCGGGAGATTTGCCTACAGTTAACCTTTTAATTGCTTCTTGGACCTCAGGTTCAGATATCGGGGATTCTAAGAGTTCAGTTTCAGGGTACGAGATTTTGGGCATGTCTATCTGGGAGAGATAGTGATCTGCATCTGATTGTCCTGGAGTCACTTCCGAGGTGTACAACGCCTCGTAGAAGTTGGCAAAACTCTGGGATAGTGTGGAGGGTTGGGGGGGGTCGTAGGGTGTTCTTCAGTTATCTCTTTAACTTTCCGCTCCGCTCCTTGTTCTCCGAGTCTGGCTGCCAATAGTGCGTCGGCCTTGTCCCCCTTCTCATAGAATTTCTGTTTGAGGAATCGAAGTTTACGCACAATTTGTTCGTGCTCCAATAATCTTAGTTCTTCCCTTTAAAGTTGTGCTATGTTGATGTTGTCGCAGTCCGTGCCCAGGTGTTCCCTGTTCTCACTTTCCAGTTGGCATATTTCGGACCTAAGTCTGTGCTCAATGATCTTTCTCTCTCTTTTTTTGGTAGATCCTTCTCGTATCAGGATGCCTCTCCAGGTGGCTTTACCCGCCTCCCATATTGTCTGCTTGGAGACTTTCCCGTTGTTGTTTAGTTCGAAGTATTCCTCAATTTCAGTTGCCATTTCAATTTTAAATACTGTATCTTTCAACAGCGCCACTTCCCTCCTGAAACAGGTAAGTCTGCCCATCTTATATCTGACAGGACCATGTCATGGTCTGACCATGTTATCAGAATTATTTCTGATAGCGTTGTAGTGTCAAGGAGGTCCTTGGTGAGGTACACGTAATCAATCCTGGTGAATGTTTTGTGCGGATTGGAGTTAAATGTGTAGCCTTTTTCAGTAGGATGTTAAATTCTCCACACATCTTGCAGGTCATATATCTCCATTATGTCGGAAAGCCCAGTGCGATCACTTCTCGTTTGGCTTCTTATCTCGGGATTACCTGGTTCCCAGTCTTTGGTCGGGTCTGCCCATTGATTAAAGTCTCCTCTGAGAACAACTTGGCCGGATGCTTCTAACATTATTTTGGGTATTGTCTTTTCTAGGAACTTGGCTTGTCCTGCGTTGGGAGAGTATATTACTGCGACTGTCACTTTAACCTTTGCGATTGTCCCGGATATCAGGAGGGCACGCCCGCTTACATAGGACCAGGTCTTATCTACTTCGAAATTGATTCCTTTCTTGATCAGGATTCCAACTCCTCCCTTCCTGAGTGGGCCCGAGCCCCAGAATTCCTTTCCCCCTCTTTTTCCTAGTATGCTTCTCTCCTCCCCCTTGGCAAACTTTGTCTCTTGTAAAAGGAGAATGTCTATTTGAGATCTACGGAATTCCCTTGCCAGTAGTGATCTCTTGGTCGGCGAGTTGAGGCCTTTCACGTTAAGTGTTCCTATTCTTACCTTCTGCTCTTCAATTGGTGCCATTATCAGAGTATTTTGGTTGTGGATTTGTGACCCGTGTCGAGTAGATATATTGTTCATAAGGACTCACGTCGTCTTGAATGATCCTTTGTATTGCCGATAATGCTTCATCCTCTGTACATTTCTTGTCTGCCCAGCCCCCCAACCCTCCACCCTTCCCACATTGACGGCGTCCGTGCGGACCCAGGTAAAGACACTGGTCCTGCATCGAACCACCTTTAGGGACCGTCACTTCGGGTCCCCAAGATTATTATAACATCATAATCTTGATTGAGCCCCCTTTCACCTCCCTCCTTCGTTTACATGGCCTGAGTCTCTTTTGAGCCTATACATCCTTACACAGTTCAGGCCATGGACATATGTATTAGAATATATGTCATCTTACCAGTGTTGCAGTTCATCGGTTCTCTCCCCCTGGGGGGGTATTACCTCTCCGAAATGTCCTCGATCCCTTGACATGTTTCCTTCTAGGGCCCTGTATACGCCATCCTCTTTCTTCTCGACGTGGGTCTCCCCGATCGTGTTCCTCTGCGCTTGATCCAAGGAGGTCAGAGATGTACGCCTTGATCTCCCCCTCTGAGCTTAGCTTGATTTTGTTTCCGTTGTATTCGAAGGACAGAGAGAAGGGGTATCCCCACCTGTATCTTATATTCTTTTCCTTCAAATGTTTGGTGATAGGCTCACACATGCGTCGGAGTGCCTGGTTCATGGATGATAGGTCCTGGTATATCGAGATTTGGGATCCTTGGAGGGTAATTGAATCGCTGCTTCTTGCTTTCTCGAGGATCCGTGTTTTGTCCTGAAAGCGGTGAAATCGAGCAAGGACAGATCTTGGTCTGCCTGGAGGCCCTCCGGCTCTGTGTATCCTCTCTGTCTTAGGTTCATCAACCGCGTCATCGGTAACTAAGCGTTTGATGATGTCGTGCAGTGTGTTCTTCAGATCGCTCTCCGTCTCCCTTCTCGTTCCGGGATTCCGAAAATCCTCAAGTTGTTCCGCCTCTCCCGGTTTTCCAAGTCATCAAGCTTGAGTTTGAAGCTCTCCTCTCGTTGCTCCAGTTCGGTCATCCGCTGGTTGAGTTGTGCTTCAAGGGTGTCTATGGACGCTTGATTGTTCTCAACCCCTTCAAGCCTCTCCTCCATGGTATCTAGGCGTTGGGTGATCTTGTCAATTTTGGAGCCAATGCTGGCACCCATATTCTTTATTTCGCCCAGCAAGGCGGCAATGTCCCCTTTGGTTTCTGCTGATTCACTCCCCGAGGTGTTTTGGTTCGCCATGGTATGGTCACAATTTGCGGCAGGGGTCGAGACGTAGGAGAATGTAGCTAGTTTCTCCCTTATGTCCATTGGTTCTCAAGAAAGTTCCGTGGTGTCACCAGTGCTGTTCGACTGGGAGATGGGGTCGGGGGCAGAGGAGGCTCATGCCCCTGGGTCGGGGGCCCTACCCTCTGCACTCTGACGTTGATGGTCTCGGGAAGTTCGTTAGGTGTTGGGAGGGGTGTCCGTGGAGTGTTTGTTGGTATGCCCAGGATACTGGCGGCACAGTAATGTGTATGGGTCACCCGGGGTGCCGTTTAAGCGGTGTCCGGGTCAGCCAACGCTTTGGGGGTGTTTTCCTCTTGTGCGAGATGCGGGGGGTAAACATTCAGGGGGGGAGAAGTCCGAACCGCCGCTGCGCGGTGATGGCGCACCACCCGTTGTTCATGGGGTAGATGGGATGGGCCTACCGTCTCCCCGCTCAGCGCTGTTTCAAGGCCTAGTCCAATCACGCTCTTCGGAAGCTCCGCCGACTCGACCGAGGCTGTCACGTCCCCTTTGCTGCTAGGAACGTCATCGGGAGTATGAATTCCGTGGCCGGGGATCAGGTTCTTTCAGACTTTCTTCATTCGTCAGGCCCAGGGTCCGCCTCCGACTGTTGCGCAGTTTCCTGCGTGCGGGCCGCGGAACCATTATGTGTGACGTCTTTTGGAAGGTCGTATATCTCAGGTTTGCAGGGGTTGTTTTCGACCGACCAGGGTGGGGGGGTCCTCAGCTAGCAGCACACAGGTGTAGAATCTTGGGGGGGGGGGTCTTCAAAGTGGGGGCTCAATCCCTCCTAGGGACCCAAAGTAGCGGAGCGCACGCGAAGTCAGACCACATCCGCGTGCCCCCTGGCGGCCAGTTCCTAATATAATTTTGTGGGGTGATCTCAACACAAGTTGCCTAAGTATCAGGCAAGACAACATTCAAAAGACAAATGTCCAACAGCATGTAGGAACTCTTTGGTTCAAAGAGATGGAGATAAGAGACTGGACCATGCTTAATGGGAACACAATAGGAGACTTACTTCCTCAAGCGACCTGGAGGAGGAACACACAAAACTCCATCCTGAACTACTTTTTTTTCTCTTGCAAAGTGGCCCAATGTGTTGTATCTCTTCGAGTCGCGCCCAAGGCAGAAAGTGACCAGGACCGGGTAGAAATGATACACTATAGTTCTGAAAGAGCTAGGAAAGACATATGGGACGCCGTGGTGTCTTTTGATTCCAGCAGGATCAGATTGCATCTAAATGACAATGATGGGGAAAAAAATCGTTGAAGCTTTCTGCCTGCGACTTGCTGGAAACAACTGTAACAAGGTAGAATATGGCCATTTGTTAAAACAATATGCTGAAAGTAATCCAGGCTCTCGAAAGTGCGCATTTAAAACAAAACGTGTGTACGACGCACAGATCTTGAAGAAGAAGAGTGCCGTAAAGAAATCAGGCTCAGTCTGAAAGTGCCAAAAGATATCTGCGATGCTACAAAAATAAAAAAAAGCAGGACAAAAATATAACAAACTGGTTGATCGCACACAGACATGTGACGGAACAACATGATGCAGAAACCATGATGAACACCTTAGCAAGCAAAAATTCAAGGGATTTTTGGAAAATCATTAATGATGCAAACTCCTCGCAACAAGCTCTACAATCTAATATTGTTGCTGAAAAAGAGTGGATAATCCATTACAGTGAATTCTACAAGAAAAAAGGACAGACGGAAAACCTGGTTCTCTCAAAATTAGATCACTGGGACATCCGCTTTGGAAAAGAGGACATCCTCAAAAACATCATATCAATTAGTACTTGGAGGGCCCGCGCCCCGACAGAATTACTAACTGCATGCTGAAGAAAAATCCGGAAGAATGGGCTGAAATCTGTGCTCTATTGTTCTCTGCGATAGCGCTAGAATTTTCAATTCCTGGCATCCTGGAAGTGCCCACGTGGTCAGCCGACACGTGTTTCGACCCGTAGGTCCTTCTCAAGGCTTATACATATTCAAAACCATATAAAGTGACATTTTAGTGTTAAGTGTGACACATTGGTGTGACATTTCGTATTGACATATGTGCAAGGTGCATGGTGTTGGGTGAGCTTTGGTGTATTAAAGTGTATCATACATGTTGTACATGTTTCAATAAGTTCCAACATACAGAATAGATTGTGCGGGGGAGAGAAAAGAGAGAGGGAGAGAAGGCAAGGCAAGGTAAGCATGGGATCTGGATTGCTTCAGATAGTCGTTATGTCGGGATATGGTTTCCTCTTACCTAGGGATTGCAGTCCGGCGCCCCCTATGGGGTTCTGGTGTAAGATTGGAATGGTTCTGTAGGTACAGTGGCTCCAGTTGGGCCCTGTGAAGGTAGGAGTGACAATTGGGTTCAGTTATGGGTCAGGGTGATCCCTAGCCATGTATGCTGGTTGACTTGTGCTGTGCTTTAGCCATACAGTGGTGTCAGGCTCCTGCAATATGTGGTTGCCTAATTGACGGTGAACTTAGCCTGGAGCATGGATCAGATCATTGTGCTGTGGCGTGTGGGCGGTACTCTACTTGTGTGGTAGGGTGCCTGGTTGCATGGTGGGTGCCGCACGTATGGTGAGCGCGGAGTTGAGTGTTGTCTCTTGGTCGAGGCCGTGATGGGCCACCTTGATTTCAGACGGCCCCTGGTTGGGGTGAGGAGCCTGCTGTCGGTTCGGCATGTGACGTGGTCCGGGTTAATGTGCTTATGAAGCTTGGCGTGTGAGGCTAATTATATAGTTAATCTAATGGTATGGCACGATAGTTGGGTGCTGGTGACTTATGTTACGGCAGGAGTGTGGCTTGGGAGGTTTTGACCCAAGTAATAGGATCAGTGTTTTGCAAGGGCATTGGGTGAACTGTGCAGCCGGCTGCTGGGTGGTGGGCTTGAGCCCTGGTGTTCTAGGTGATCTACCCCCTGGTGTGGTAAGCCCATATTAGGGGGGTGCCCATGTTACTCGTGCGTGAACCCTGTGTGAGGCGATCCTCCCCGGGTAAGGTGGGGGCTCACTGTCCTGCGAGGGAGCCTTTGGGGGACTGGCCAGATAGCGTGGGGCTTACCTGGGTTCCAATTTGTGCGTTGTCAGTTCCGAGTCCTGTGATTAATGGCACGTCCGTGCGCCGCAGTGTTTAATTACCTCCGCGGTGAACGGTGCGTGCACACAGGGTGACTGTCGAGTCATCTCTCATGTGCGCATGCGTATTGCAGAATCAGATTCCTGATTCTCACACGTGCTCTCTAGCATTGCGGACACTTATGGGAGTTGTGGTTCTTATGAACCTGTGTGATTAATTGCTATGGGGAAGGGGACGGCCGGGGTACGGCCATCTCAAGGCAATGGGGGCTGGAGCGTATGGGTTGTGGAGTGCTAATTGACTCCTCTATAGTATAATGGCAAATATTGCGTGCTGTGAGCATGTGGGCCAGTTTGGAGTTTGTGGTGATGAGGTAAATAGCCTTTTATGGGCTGTACCTGTATAGGACTGGGCCTATGGTTTGATTAGTCCCATACCTTGGGTAGGGTAGGTGTAGTTAAGTCCAGGGAAGGGGTGTCCTGGGGAGTGTCCTGCTGGAAAGCACGGCAGGGAAAGTCAAGGGCAGCAGGGTAGGAGGCATGTGCATGGGAATTTTTAGGCAGTGACTTTCACAGAAATACATTAGTCATGATCGCTGTTTAGGCCATTTTTAACACATCTGTAATGACAGATGAGTCTTGCTTCTTCCTGTCGCAGGCTAAGCATTCTTTTGCCTCCTCTCGCTCCCATCTTGACGGTTCGTAGTCCGATGAATCTTATCTGGTTCTTGTCCTCCATCTGGTGGTTTTTCTGCCAGTGGTTGGCCAGGGGCAGCTTTGGGTCCTGGGAGTGAATGCTGTTCAAATGTTCTCTTATTCGGATCCGTACCTTCCGGATAGTGCTCCCTATGTATATTTTGTCACGTACACATATTAATGCTTAAATCACGTATTTTGTTTAACAGTTCAGGTGTCAGTGATTTTGAATGGTGGACAGCCTTTGAAAGTTGCACATTTGGTTTGTGTTGCATATTTGCACATTGAGCAAGTGCCGCATTTTGTAAAGCCAATTGGTGTCTGTCTGCTTAGCCAGTCCTTAGCTGTGATCTTTTTCTCTGATAGAAAAGACGGGCTTAGTATGTTACGTAAAGTTGGGGCTCTGCTGAATGATAGGCTTGGTGATGCTTTTAGACAAGGTCTAATGTGTTCGTCCATTAGTAGCAGATTCCAGTGTTTGGCTAGTATTTTTTGTATTTTGTAGCTGTCCATGTTGTACCGGGTCACAAATTTGATTGTGGACTCTGTAGTTGCCGCTTTCGTTTTCGGGGTAAGTAGTCTCTCCCTTGGTGTGGCGGCTGCTTTTAGTTTGGCTTCTGTGGGGTTTTTGTTGGAGTAGCCTCTGTTTCTGAATCTTAGGTCAAGGAGTTCATTCTTCTTCAAAGTGTTCTTGTGTGTTGAAATTCCTTTTAGCTCGTATATATTCACCTTGTGGAACATTGTGGATCACGCTTTTCCTGTGGCAGCTCTTTGCATGCAGTACCAAGTTGACCTCAGTTGGTTTCCGGAAGGTTCTCGTGGTGATTTTGTTTTCTTGGATTGTGAGTCTCAAGTCCAGAAAATATATTTGGTCTGTGCTAACATGGCTGGTTAGTTCTATTCCATAGGTGTTTTGGTTGAGGTAGTCTACATATTGTTTTAGTTAATCTGGTGTGCCTTTCCATACGATGATGGCATCATCTATGTAACGTGACCAGTTGACGATTAGGTTTGTGAAGCTTGTCTCTCGCATGGCATGTTTTTGTTCGTATGAATGCATAAAGCAATTGGCAAATGCCGGAGCATAGCTTGCTCCCATTGCGATTCCCCTCGTTTGCTTATAGCATTCGCCATTGAAAACGAATACATTGTTAGTCAGCGTAAATTTGAGAAATTCCTTTGTCATTTCAGCTTGTTCCAGGTGCGATGCTGATATATATGTTAGCAGATATCCTAGGCTTGTGATGGCCAGTTCATGGTCGATGGACGTATATAAGGCCTTTACGTCTAGTGTGGCCATTATGAAGTTAGGTTCCCATTTGATCCGTGAAAGTATGGCCAAGGTGTGCATGGAATCTGTAAGGTATGTTGGTATCCGGATGACTAGTGGTTGGATGACGTTAATGTATCTTGCAAGTGTTTCTGTCAGTCCTCCTATTCCACTCATGATTGGTCGTCCTTCTGGGATTTTGTCAAAGTTTTTGGGAATTTTTGGCAAAAAGTAGAGGGTGGCCATAATCGGGTGATCTGTTCTGAGGAAGTCATGTTCCTCGTCCGTGATGAGCCCTTGTGTCTGATAATGCTTCAGTAGTTCTTTGTGCTAAATCAGAATTCTTTGTTTTGGGTTATTGCCAAGTTTCTCATAACTACCTGGGGTCTTGAGGTGGTTTTCTGCCATTATGATATAATCTGCTTTGTCCACTACAACAATGTTCCCACCTTTGTCCGCCTCCTTGATTATGATTCTTTCTTCATTCTGAAGCTCTTTTAAGGTGGTAAGTTCGTTTTTGGAGAGGTTGTCTTTGTTGTCTTGCTTGTGACTTCTTTGGTCTTCTAATCTATGTTAGTCATTGGGGACTGCCCGCTGGAAGTTGTCAATATAGTTTTCTGCAAAGAGTTGGGGTGTAAATTTGGATTTGTTCTTGAGGTCTGGAATATTCATTGCCACATTACTGATCCCAAGCTCTCTCATACAGTCCTTTTTGCTTGTGAGATCTTCAAGTGTGCTTAAGAGATGGATGTCTTCTAGGTCACCTATGGTGAGAGAGCTTGGTTGCAGTGTCTCCTCTCTGGGTTTATACCTCGTAGGTTTGGTGGCAAAGAATATGGTCAATTTGAGACGACGGGTGAATTTGAAAAGGTCTATCTGAATGTCTACAAAGTTATTGTTGCTTGATGGCGAGAAGGAGAGTCCCTTGTTTAGTACTTCAATCTCTACTGTCATTAGTTTTTTTGCACAAAAGGTTCATAACTAGATTTTGTCGTTCTTCAGTCCCGGTGATTTTTGGGACTGGGATTGTGTTTGTCTTTGCTCCATTTCTTCCTCCAGTTCTCTTGTGTCGCTTGCCTGGTCTTCTGCCTCTCTCTTCTAGTTGGGTTCTTGTATCCGTAAGTGGTACCGCGAACCTTACAATTATATTTGTTTGCGGTTTGATGCAATTTGCTTTCTTGTGTTTTATTATTTGCTCTAAAAAAGAGAGTTTTGTTGGTTGTCTGTCTGTTGCTTGTTCTCTTGATTCTGCTGTTTCTTCTTGTTCGCTGTCAATGTTGGCGCTTCCTGGTGAGCTATTTGGTGTACTGTGTGATTTTGGTTTATCCTGGTCGTATTTTGCTTGATAGGTAAATACCTTATCTTCTCTGTAGTCTTTGCCATATATAAAAAATGTGTGTAGTTTCCTCATCTTGACCTCGTCCTGGTGGGTTTTGAGTATTTTGTACATTGTTTTAAACTTATTTTCCTGGGTGGATTTGGGTGCGTTGTAGTCTTCAATTTCCTTTTTGAGGTCTTCAATGAGAATAACAACTCTTGCATGTTTCCTTTTGGCATGCTCTATTAGTAGGTGTATCATTGTTGTTAAACTCTGTATAAGGTTTGTTTCCCACTCATCAGCTAGATCGGAGTCTTGTGGGACATCGAAATCCAGGAAGATGAGAATTCTTAAGCCTCCCAGGATTTTCTTTTGTTCAGCGTATTCCTGCATCGTAGTTTTCTCCCAAAATGTGTTGAACTCTTTTCTTGATATCATCTTAGATAGCATCTAGTGGCCACTTTGATGCAAGACAAACCGGATTTGTCAAAGGCATTGGCTGTAGTTTAAATTTACTACTAATCAATCTCCTGAAAATAGAAACCATAAATCGGTGAATGAAAAGCTACCTCACCTTTATTGATTTGGCCCACGCGTTTGACAGCGTGGATAGAGAGCTTCTTTGGACAAAGCTGAAAAACGAACTGTCTGTCTAGTCTGATTTTGGCATTGAAAGAGCTGCAGACAAACCCTGAAATAAAAATCAAACTTGAACAGGCTGGAAATGTATCCACCCCAATAAAAACTTATTGAGGAGTGAAACAGGGATGTCCCCTGGCCTCAATCTTGTTCAACCTGTTGATACCCGATATTGGCGCTACGCTTGAAAATGGGGCCTCTTTTCCGCCTAAAATCCATGGGTGCATTCTAAGCTGGATGCTATACACGGATGACTTGGTGCTTCTTGGCGTAACACCCATTGGGTTTCAACGCAAACTACAGGAATTGGAAGAGTATGTTAATGAAAATGGATTAAGCATCAATCCCGTCAAATCGGAAATTTTTATTCTTCAAGATTTGAGGGGAAGAAAGACCCAGTCGAACAAGAAGTTTCAGTGGTATTTGGAAAAAGAAACCTTAAGGCGTGTTATGCACACCAGATACCTTGGAATGCTGATCAACTCAAACCTGAATGACGCTCCCTGGGCAGAGAAAATCAAAACTAAATGCCAGCAACTGGCAGTACAAGCTGCTGTGATAAACAAAAAGTATGGCAAATTCTCACTGAAACCGCCAATTGACTTTTACTTTGATCCATGGAGCGGAACGCATGCTGGGTTGTCCCTGCTCACTATGGGCCATATTGGAAAACATATTTTGGCGTAAAGTTATTTGGCTTCCGAAAGGGGTCCCGATGGCATGCATCCGATATGAACTGTGCCTCAGCTCGATAAACGCTATAGTAACATGGAACATGCTCACTTTGTATCGAAAAAATTATCATGAAAAATGGTCTGCCTCAGTTTCAAATTTTGCATAACCCTAATAGTGGAAAGAAGGAAAATATCCTCACCCAGTGGGCAGAACGCTATGACAAAATTCTAGAAGACATCAACATTGACAGAAACTCTGCAAATTAATCAGAATCTGGCCAAGAAAAGACTCTGGCTGCAAGATTGGATAGATACTGGAGACCAAAGAGGCAAACATAGAATTTTATTTATTTTATTTATTTATGTTTAAAGAGCGCCGCAGGCATCAGGGCGCTTAACAAGTAGACCAGGACAACAGATGGAAGACAGGACGTACGGGTATTAATAGTCAGAATTGGTAAGGGTCAAGTAGTGTCTGGCTTATCTAAAGAGAGCCGTTTTCAAGTTCTTTCTAAACTTGAGGTAGTTTGATTAGAGTGTGAGATGGGGTGGAAGTTATTCTATCTCATGGAAGCTCTGGTAGGGAACGACCCGTCCCAGTCAGTTTGCTTTTTTTGTGTGTCCTGCTTTGACAAGCCCTTTGTTTTTGGACCTTAAGGTCCGACCAGGCACGTATGGGCTGATTTGCTTTTTCAGATATTCTGGGGCAGTTCTGTATATACAAATGGTGAACCAGGGACACTGACTTGAAGGTAATTCGATCTTCAATCGATAGCCAATGAAGGGCTTTTCTCTCGTTGGTGCTATGATCCCTTTTTGATTTGCTAGTGATTGCCCTTGCAGCATTGTTTTGAACGATGTGGCATTGATTGATGCTTTTATTGCTGGCTCCTATCATGAGAGAGTTCCCGTAATCTAGCCTAGATAGGATGATGGCTCTGCTGATGGTGGAGCTGTTTTGCTGACTTAGATGGGGTCTAATTTGTCTCAGCAGTTTTTGGTGGTACTGGCAGGTTTGTTTGAGATATGCAACGTGTGCATCTGCTCCCAGAGTAAGCAGTATACGCCTAGAGTCTTTACTTTGTCTGAGACCTTCACTGTTGTGCTTTTGATTTTAAATGCTGCATAGGCTGGATCGAGTTTGGCTCTGGTTTGAGGGGAACCAAAGACTATGAGCTCAGTTTTCCCTCCATTGAGGCACATCCAGTTGGTCTTCATCCATGCTTCAATGACGTTTTAGATAGAATTGAGCTTGTTGTCAGTGGTGTGGCAGCCAGTTAATTCTATAACCAACTGTGTGTCATCTGCAAAGTTAGTAAAGAATATTCCCAGGTTGGTAAGGAGGGTGCAGAGACAACGCATGTAGATGTTAAATAAGAAGGGTGAAAAGCTGGCTCCTTGTGGCATTCCACAGTCTTCTGGCTGGGAGGCTGATTGCCCCATTGAATCCTGGAACTCCTATTTCCAGGAAACAAGGTGATCCACTCATTGGCTTCCTGTTAGCAGTTACCTGCTTTGTCCAGGGCCACTCGGAGCTTCTGGTGATCCAGCAGATCAAAAGCTGCCGAGAGGTCCAGTGGGGATCAGCAATCCAGATGTGCCCCTGTCCATTATCCCCAGCATTTTGGTCTGAAGGTCCAATAAGGCCGATTCCGTTCCGTGGGCTTCTCTGAAGCCGGATTGTTGGGTGTGCAATACATTGTTTTGATGAATGTATTTTTGCAGTTGGCCTGTGGATACCTTTATCCATGATCTTTAGTAAAAAGTTGCAGTTCGTGATGGGGCGAAGGACAACTGGGTCGCGTTGGTCTATGCCGGGTTTTTTAACTAATGGTGCCACAGTAATGGTTTTAATGGGAGTGGGCACCTTGTGGTCTCTGAGGAGTTGACCCTTCGACAGAATCAGAATCAGCTTTGGGGGTAAAATGATTTCTAAGCAAGAAGTACATTTAGTAGATGATAGTTTTAATCATCTCATATACTGAGATTGGGGAGAAGTGGAATTTCGCCATCTCCGAATGATCCTGCTCTGTTATACAGGCAGATTGGAGAGGTAGATGATTGGCTATCGTACAGGATTTCATATTTTCCCTTGCCTTCAAGATTTTATTGGAGAATGCCGTTTCTCCAGCATGGGATCTGGCATGGATTCACATGCTCATGAATATTCCCCGTTGTCAGGCTGGGAATCCTCGGTAAAGAAAAAATCAGTATCAGTTTTGTTTCTGATCTGTCTTCCTTAGTAGTAACCAATCACTGGTCTCTGGGTCATACTGCCCCCAGCCAATGACTGCCCTCTCCCTAAACCCTGCCTCTGGCAGCCATCTTCAGATTTTTACCACACGCTCAAGTGTTGGGAGTCCTCGTGTTTAGCTCTTGAGCTTTTCGCTGCCTTTTCACACTTTTTCAAAGAGACTTTCTCATTTTTCGGTCAAATAGAGCCTCAAGCTCCACCGTTTCTACATCCGATCAACGGGGACCCATTTCGGATTTTTCTACGCCCCTCAAGGGTGAAGTTTTCATCGAGTTACGCTTCTTGGAGGAGTCCAGAAGTTTCTGTGGTCTACCCCAGACATGGCCCAGGAGAAAGGAAGCTCGACGCCCGGAAAGCTGTTCAGGGTTTGCCCTGGATGCCAGCTGCAGAATGTGTTCAAAGAGGACGAGCATTCGAAGTGCCTCTGCTGCCTTCATGAGGACAAAACGCACGTGGAGAAGGACTGTGCGTTTTGCGGGAACATGTCGGAACGGACCATCAAGGATTGACATCAACGTCTCTCCAACTGGCTGGAAGGAAAGAGCCTGTCAGGTGAGAAGATGAAGAAGAAGTCTGAGCGGTCTTCTAAGTCCTGTGAGGGCGCCCCGGCGATGGGGGCCCAACAGAAGGCAAAGCACTGCAAGTCCGCTGGCACCGGGAGCGCCGAACGGTCGGGCTCCTCGGCCACCAGGCAGGGCGCACCCTCTCCAGCACCATCAGCCATGAGCCAACGCTCTGGCTCAGGGAAGAGGAAAGCCGAGAACCCGGCGGAGTTTCTGGAGAGGCCCCGGTCAATCTCGATGGATCCAGCCGAGGGCGACCGAGGCGGTGACCCTCCCCCCAGGTGAAGGCCACAGGCCCGCCGAAAGCGGTGAAGGCCTTGATTCACCCGGCTAAGGCCGTTATCAAGGAAGTCGCGGTGGCCCTGGAGCTGCCTGGGGAGGCTACACCAGTGGAAGCAACCTCCGGCCCAGAGTTTCTCTGCCACCGCGGAGGGAAGTCTCTTTCAGGCCCATCGAGAAGACCCCCGTGAAGACCCCGGCGGAAAAAGAGGTGGGGGGGAGCCGGTGGCCATTGTGGGCACGGACACAGCCTCCGAGGAGGAACTGGTCGAAGTCTTGGAGGGCCTCGATGAGGGCTTCGAAGAGGCCCGGTCCCACGGGAGGGATCCCGACGACAGGGACGACGAGAGCGCCGGCGACGCCGGCGAGGTTCCTAGTCAACCGTCGCTTCCGGAGCTGCAGGACAACTCAGCGGCCATTTTGTTGGCAATACAATCCTTATGTTCGGAGATAAGGATGAGATTGCCCCTACCACCGACGGAGGAGCCGGAACCAGGCCCGACAGAGGAGCCAGAGCCAGGCCCGTCGGGAAGTCCAGCAAACAAGAGAAGACAGACCCATCCAGCCACGCCTTTTCAGCCCTCGCGGCCTGCTCAGCCTTTGCCCACGTCCCCCGTACCTGGGGATGACACGGGAACGGACACGGCCACAACGGGTACAGATGACGATGGCGGTGATGACGGGACAGAGCTCCCATCGCCTCCAGCCCGGGCCTCCCCGCCCGACGAGATTGGGTCTTTCCACGCTATGATCGCCAGGGCATCTGAGCTTTTCCAGCTCTGCCCCGAAGAAAAGAAGGAAGGTTTTTTTTTACCAACGGTGTGAGGTCAAGAGGAAGACAGTCCTCGCCATGCCTCTGTTGGATGACATCTGGAACGAGGGTCTCACCCTTCTCAAGAACACGTCTACGACGCCTGCCAAGAGGGATCGGTACGAGAAGAAGTACCGGGTCCCCGACGCGGCCCCTTTGTGCCTTAGGGTGCAACCGACCCCTGACTCGGTCGTCTCAGCGGTGGCCAAGAATAAAGCAGGCGGGGTAATGGCCGCAGCGTCAACTTCCCCGCCGGACGGCGAAGAAAAGAAGCTGGATGCAATGGGACGACGAGTTATCTCGTTGGCGACTACAACGATTAAGGCGGCCAATGCCCTCGCGATCGTGGCCCGCTACGACAGGGAGTTATGGTACAAGATGGCCCACTGTTGGACTTCCTACCGGACGACAAGAGGGCTGAGGACCTGGAGATCTTGCAGGAAGGGGAGGTAGCGTCGGACCACGCCATAACGGTGGCAACGGACATTGCCGACACCGGTTTCCGCCAGCTAGGCAACAGCGTTTGCCTCAGACGACGAGGGTGGCTCAAAGCGACGGATTTCCGCCAGGACGTATAAGCCAAGGTTTTGGACATGCCGTTCGTCGGGAACAACCTGTTTGGGAAAACAGTGGATGAGTCCCTCCAAGCCATCAAGGCGGACACGGAGACAGCTAAGGCCCTAGGAGTTCTCCAGCAACGAAGGCCGTCCTTTCGGAGCTCCAGAGGCAAGCAGGGTGCCTCCAAGGGATTCGGCGGTGGATCCTCTATGTACCGCCAAGCGGCCCGCTCCTCGTGGCAGGAAGTCTATAGAGAACGAGGCAAGTCGGTGGACGCCGCTGTCGTCGTCAGGGAGGCCAAGGCGGCAAGGTGCCCTCCAAGCAAGATTGAACCGACCGTGGCGTCGGGCCCCCACCGAAGCACCCTGGTGGGACACCAGAAGTTCCTCAGGTTTGTGGTCCAAGGGCGGCACTACCAGTTCAGGGCCCTCCCGTTCGGATTGAAGTCGGCACCCAGGGTTTTCACCAAGTGCCTCGCTCCAGTGGCGGCACGGCTGCGCCTGCAAGGGATCCACGTCTACACCTACCTGGATGATTGGCTCATCCGCGCAAGGACAAGGGAGCTCGCCGTAGAACACACAGCGAAGACCGTCCAGCTGCTCACGGACCTGGGGTTCTCCATCAACTTCCCCAAGTCCCACCCGCTCAAGTCGCACTGTTTCTGGGAGCCAAGCTCGACACAGTGGCACGTCTGGCCTCGCCGTCGGAGGAAAGGACAAAGGCCATCCTAGCCAAGGTGCAGCGTCTTCTGGCCACGGACGTGGCCAGGGTGAGGTCCATCAAGTCCCTCCTCGGGATGATGTCCTCTTGCATTTATCTCGTGCGCCTGTGCCGGCTGCGGATGCGCCTTTTTCAGGAGTTCCTCGACGCCCGCTGGATTCAAGCGACGGGCAGCTTCGAGGACAGGATCCCTCTCAACGAGACCTTCTGACGAGCGATCCGGTGGTGGGGCACCCGCGCTCATCTAGTAGCAGGGACAGACTTTCAGACCCCGGTCCACCAGGTGACGGTGACGATGGATGCCTCCCTGGAGGGGTGGGGAGCGCACACCGGAGATTTTCACGCGAGAGGCCTTTGGCTCCCGGAGGAGAAGCCGCTCCACATCAACATCCTGGAGGATCGGGCAGTGTTCTGGGCCCTCAGGTCCTTTGTCCCGTCCCTCAAGGGCAAGGTGTTGAGGATCTTCACCGACAACACCACGACGATGTTCTACATCCGGAAGCAGGGCGGAACCAGATCCCCAGCCCTATCCAAGGAAGCCCAGGACCTGTGGCATTGGGCCATTGCCCAAGGGATGTTTCTGGTGCCGTTTCATCTGGCAGGGATAAAAAACACCATCGCCGACTAACTCAGCAGAGAGCTGCGCTCGTGCCATGAGTGGGAACTACGCAAGGATCAAGTGGACTGACTCTTCCAGCGATGGGGCAAACCCCAGATCGACCTGTTCGCAACGGCGACGAACTCCAAGTGCCAGAGGTTCACCAGTAGGTTTCCCCAACCGAGGAGCATGGGCGATGATTTCTCGTTCCCCTGGGACCGCCTGTTCCTTTATGCGTTCCCTCCGTTGCCGTTGCTGCTCCGACTCATCAACCAGCTCAAGAGGTCACGGTGCAAGATGATCCTCGTCAAACCGGCGTGGCCGAGGCAGATCTGGTTCCCGGACCTTCTGGACTTGTCGGCGTACCTACCGGTCAAGCTGCCAACGGACGCAGATCTTCTTTCCAGAGAAGGAGGCGCCATCCTTCATCACGACCCAGAGTCGCTGAACTTGCAGGCCTGGCTCCTGCAGCACTAGAGTTTGGAGGGTACGATATCCCGGCTGACTGCAGAGAGGTTCTTGCAAAGGCCAGGGAGTCCTCCACTCTCAAGTGCTATGGACATAAGTGGAAGAGGTTCTCTGTCTGGTGCTGTGCACAGAAGATTAGCCCTCTGCGGATTACGGCCCCTCAAGTACTGCCGTACCTACTGTCGCTGGCCAAGGCTGGACTAGCTCACGCTTCCATCACGATACATCTGGCTGCGATCTCCCGATACACCAGAACTACGGGACGGGTGTCCTTGTGGTCTCATCGCCTGGTGAATTTATGAAGGGACTGTTCCGATCGTTCCCGCTGGTGAAGGCTTCTGCCCCGACGTGGGAGCTCAACGTGGTGCTGTCTAGGCTCATGGGGGCCCCATTTGAGCCTCTGCATTCGGCGCCATTAGAAGTTCCTGTCGTGGAAGACAGCTTTTCTTGTGGCCATCACCTCCGCATGACGAGTGGGAGAGATCCAGGCCCTATCCTGCAAGCCTCAATACTTGACTGTTCACGACACGAGGGTGGTGCTGAGGGCGCACCCCTCCTTTATGCCCAAGGTGCCGTCATACTTCCACCTCAACGAGCCCTTGGTGTTACCAGTTTTCTTCCCGTCGCCTTCGTCGCCGGCCGAGAGGACTTTGCACTCGCTGGATGTGGCTAGAGCGCTGAAGTTCTACGTGGACCGCACAAAGAGTTTTTTCGGAAGACGTCACAGCTGTTTGTAAACTTTGGGCCTGTGAACCAAGGGAAGGCTCTCTCGAAAGCTTCCATTTCCAGATGGCTCTCCGGCTGCATCATGCACTGTCACCGGTTGGCAAACCAACCGTTGCCCGGCCGTCCGAGAGCCCATTCGACCAGAGCGATCGCTGCTACCACAGCGTTCTTGTCTGGTGTGCCCCTGCTGGACATCTGCAGGGCTGCTACGTGGAGGTCGACGCACACCTTCACAAGATTCTACTGCATCGACCAGGATTCCAGGGAGGAGTCCAGAGAGTCGGCCAAGCAGTGCTGCGCAACCTGTTCGCCTGAAGACTTGACAGGGAATATTCATGAGCATGTGAATCCATGCCAGACCCATGCTGAAGAACAACAGTTATAGGTAAGTAACTTGTTCCTTGTACGGTCTAGCAATCTCCTTGTGAAGGCTGGAATGGGGGGGACAGAGTTGCTGGCTTTTCAACTTATTTTAGGATTTGGAACCGTTTACCTGTAGAGTTAGAGGCAGAGGTAATCTGTTAATTGTATAAGGTTTTTTTTAGCTATTGTCAACTTTTCTTTATAAGCATGTTCTAACTTTTTCAAATTTTCCTTATTACTAGTAGAAGGGACTTTTTTGCCATTTCCTTTCTGCTTTCCTATTTACTTTTTTGGGTCTTCAAGTTTCTGCGTTGAACCAGTTTTGGTGGTTTTTGTTTGGCCTTCCTAGTTTCTGTTTAAGGGGGGCGTGTTGGTCGAGGATTTTTTGTAAAGTGATTATTGAAATTGGCTATTAATTCCTCACAGGTATCCTTTCTTCGCTCGCAGTGTTCATGATGTTGGTTACACCTTGTGTGAGGATAGCTGGCGTAATCTTTTTAAAGTTTCTACTTTGCGTTGTATTTGGGGAGTTGTTCAATTTCTTGACATTTTCATTAGGTGTGAGCCTTTGCTCGATTTCATAATGGTCGGACCAAATGCAGGGGTAGGTACCGAGAATTGTGGTATTCACGTTGTTGGAGATAGCCCAGTCGAGCTTGTTGCCTTTGTTAGAAGTGGGTTCTGTATTTAATACATCGAAATCTATTGAATTAAGTTCTTTCTTGAGGGATATAGCATCCTTGTCTTGGGGATTTCCTCTCCACCCGTTGAGGTCCACTAGCAGAATTGACCCTGTATTGGGTCCCTTTAGGGTATTTAGCAGGTGGACTAGCTCGTCATTAAAGTCAGATATCAGTGACGGTGGCTTGTAAATGGCTATAAAGTTGATACTGCTGTTTGTGCGTATCATTTTTAGCATGATTATTTCACACCCATTACATTGCATAGGCGAGGGAAGAGGATAATGTACCCAGCGTAGCTAAAGCTTTGAAAAAGATGCCGAAATACCTGGAGAAATTCCCTGATAGACATCGAAGAGCTATTTAGCAAAGAGGTCCTTAGTCGATGGGCAAGCAATTCAAACAAAGACATTAGCTGCAGATTCTGTAACAAGGCGGAGGAAACGCTGAAGCACTTGACTCTGTATTGCCCTGCGTTAAGATCCATGAGAACCAAATATTTAGGGCTTGTTATAACAGAGTCCAACTAGGAGTAGGGAAGACTGGTGGTTCGTCTGTTTCAACTAAACAAATAAAAAATTAACATTTGCTTTGACGTTTTTTCTGGAACAATTGGCAAAATTGCTAACAGCAAAAGCTCATAACATTTTATAGTAAGACTACATTGTACACATTTGTCAAAATCTGTGAAAAATTAAAATATATTATCTGCAAGCACTAGTTGAAACAGTATGGAATGTGGCAAAATGATAAAATATATTTTAAAGGTTTGTAATAAAACAAATAAAATTACATTTTTAAAAAAAGTAATAGGAAACTTGTGCTAAGTTCTGTTTGGTACCCTTGGATACTCGACATGATGGGGATTACTCTGTAATATGTTCTAGGTATGTACTCTTTAAGTTACTGTAAGCATGTCTATATAGTTTCTGCCACCGGTGTGAGACTTAGATTTCAAAGTAGAGTGAAGTAGGCCTTAGTTGGTCATTTACTGTTTTTGTTTTTACTTGCACTATGCTCTGCTTTGTGTTCTGTCTCGCCTTTATAAATATTTTGTGACACCTTCTAAAAATGTTTGTATATGTTTTCAGTATACCAGTGTGGTGTATTCTTTTGTGGTGTATATTGGAATTGTGCCTCCCTGCTAGCCTTCTTCCCTCCTGAGTTTAAGCCAAACCGCTCTGCTACGGATATCATTGGAAAGTCTGGGCTTTCTTTTTGGGTGATCCTCAACCGGGGGTTGTGCAAAAATCTTTGAGACCATATCAGGAGTTTCCTGGCCTGAGAAGGCCACGGGACAAGATGGCCAAAGGGAAAAACGCATGGCACCACCGATTTGTATATATTAGCATATGTTACTTGACATGGTATTTTGCAGTAAAATGCAAATGTATGGGGGAGTTGAAGGGGAGAAACTCAAAAGAGAAATATCTACTCCAATCTTGGACATGTCACAAAAGTAAGACATGCATTACTTACCGTAAAAGCATTTCTGATGATTGTATCTGCTTAGATTCACATGCTGTGGATATAGTCCGACATCCAGTGGTCACCACAGAGGAATCTCACAGAGGAGGACATGATACCAGTGCTCTAGTAGCCTTAAGGACTGACAAGTTCCCCAAAAGAGGTGAACAGAGCATGAAAGTAAAGCAAAAAAAAGAAAAGCTTTACATGTCTCAAAAGTTCTGGATAGGATTCAAATACTAGCAAAAGGGTGGGGGTTCCATTGATGTCACTGGAGGGAAAGATTGGAAAAAAGACACACACCAGGCAATGCAGAGGATAATACGGAGTTCCTCTTCCCACAACCTCTGCCATTTACGGTCTCACTTTGAAAAGGTCAATGAAGTAGGTTAATGTTGTCCACAAAAATGTATCCTTGTCTGGCAGAATCCTTATTTGTCTGCAACCAAACTGATTTGCCCCTTTTCTGACCCTGAAATGAACTGCATGTGATATGCTGAAGCTATGAAAGAATGGAATAAATTGGAAAATAGCAATAAGTGTTTATTTCTAATGGTATTTGATGATGATATGCAAGTATATAAACTGTCATGTTCAGGCTCATCAAGGATTTGTTAATTTTCAAAGCAAACTCTTACACAGAGACAGTATGAAGGATATTTGTTAACTGTTGCATGAAAGTACTTTCTGCATTGTGATTTTATTTCTGCTGTGGCCCCCTGCAACTGCACATAGAACGAACAATATTTGGGGAAGGCATAGTGCAGATTATTTAAGTTATTGTCAATAAATATATAAGGCAGCAACCCTCATGATTAATTAAACATACACATTTTACATAGTGTTCACTATTTAAATTTCAGATGGCCACAGAACGCTGCTTTCCTTCAAATGCCAGAAACTAATTGATATTATATTTGGGATCAAAGGCAAACAAGTTGGTGACTATAATCAATTTTGGCCCAAAGGAAAAAGAAAATAGCAACATTCCTTCTTGTACAAAATCGGAATACTATGGGAGGTGGCACTGGCTGCATTTGTAGAGATCTTAAAGATCTGTGTAATTCCCTCTTATTTGTTAATGGGGGCCACTCTCAAGTGAGTGGATGCATAATAGCTACAGAAAATATTGTACGTGATTATTCGGCAATATACATGGTCAGATGAGTTTTATAGTTTTATTAATTAAAAAGAATCTTCAAAGTCTAGTATCAAAAAACACATATCAAACATTAACATGTGCATAACACAACATTTAATGGTGCCTCACGACAACCATTGAAGGCGGCTGTATTCCATTACCTATTTCGAGGGTATAGTGAGGATGATATGCATACCGTATATTAACGTGGGGTTAGTAACAGTGTGGCAAATATTAAATTAAACCGGTTGACACATTATGTTTCTAGCTCAGGGAGGGGGGGCAGACTGTCTTGCATCAGTTCAGGATAAATTTATCCCTCTGGGCTTTCTTCAGGACACCCAGCACGAGGCGATGTAAGACTGGTAGATTTCCAAATTATGGAGAATCTCTCAGGGAGGACGCTACAAAGACATAGTGAATATAAAAAACTGACCATAAGGTAGTACCATTGTGTATACAACCTAAAGACTGCAGCTGCCCCCCCATCTTTCATTGCTTCTCTATGTCTTGGGCCGCTTGTTTTTACACACGTAATGTTTTTGTGTGTCTTCAATTATATTGTTACTGGTGGCGTCTTCCAGTTCAGGTGTAACCCCCGAGAATCTGAGGGTTGCCGCCTTATATATTTATAGACTATAACTTAAATAATCAGCACTATGCCTTCTCCAAATACTTGTCCATGACTGTTCACCTAAACAGTGTAATAGTCTCAGGAAGAAGTTACACTTCGGTTCTCTCATTATGATTTCTTGCACTGTATGTTCAACAAACCAATCTGTAACCAAGAGTCTTGTTGCATTCCAGGTGTACCCGAGCAGCCAGATGTGCATGTCTGTCTCTGTGGGAAGGAGTGCATATCGTATGCAGACTTCAAATCCCATCTAAACAGCCATGTCCAAAGTCACGAGGCTGGACAGGCACAGAACAGTGGCCACGGCCCGGGCCACCCCAAGGAGCGGAAGTGGAAATGCCCCATGTGCCAGCGGGCCTTCTCTTCCCCTTCCAAACTGAATGTTCATTTCATGGGGCACATGGGAATGAAGCCGTTTATGTGCGAGTTCTGCAGCAAGGCCTTCAGTGACCCCAGCAACCTGCGCACGCACCTAAGGATTCATACTGGTAAGTGGCTTCTTCTAAAGGCCACTATTGACTACAGAAATATGTACATCAAATTTGAAGGTGCAAGTAAGTGAATGATAATACTGAATCATATAGAACTTGCTAACATAGATTTTTCATTACTCAATTAAGCTCTGAAAGATAAGACTGCTGGGATTTGAACCTGCAACCTGCATGTACACAAGGATCTCTGAAGGGCCAACCAGCATTTAACTTGCTTAACCTTCTTCCTGGTGAGACACCTCAGCATATTAAGCACTTGCCAGAGTTCCCTGTGCAATCTGCAGTTGCAGGTTTAAAATGTGGTAAAGCCGACAAAACCCTTCATGTTCTATCTATTATCATGGCGGTTTTTGCAAAGGTATCTGGTATGATATGATATGATATGGCATTTGTAACGCGACTATACACAAGTGTTTCAAGGCGCGACGAGGCAGGGAGGGGGGAGCAGGGGGAAGACGGACAACGATCCTACTAGGCCAGGTGTCATTCAGATCGCGCAAGTGCAGGGGTAGGGGGAAGGGAAGAAGTGCAAGGGGGGAGGGGGGAAGTAAAAAGGGGGGGGTGCAGTACAAGGTAAGTAGAATAAAATAAATAATAAATACATAAATAAGGAGGGCCAGCTGGTGGCAAGTGCAAGGTAAGTGCAGGTAAGTGCTGGGAAGGGGGGGCTGGAGGGATACAGAGACAGTCCCGCAGTGCAGGGGTTGCCAGGGAGTCAGTGCAAGTGGAGAGTGACTGGGCCCAGGGTCGGGGAGTGGCCCAGTTGCAGATTCAGTGCAGTTTCAGCGAAGAATTAGCAGGGGAGAGGGAGAGAGAAAGCAGAAGCAAAGAGGAAGGTTTTGAGGTGCTTCCTGAACCGGAGATGGTTCTCCTCAAGTTTCAGGGAGGCAGGAAGGCTGTTCCAGAGGGAGGCCCCTGCCGCAGAGAGTGATCTACCCCCAGCACGTTGCTTCGAGAAGCGGCTGACCCTGAGGGAGCTGGAGACGGATGAGCGAAGGGATCGGGAAGGAAGATATTTAGGAAGAGAGAGTTTAAGGTATTTAGGCCCCAGGCCCCAGAAGGCCTTGTGGACAATGCAGAGGGTTTTGAACTTTATCCTCGCAGCCACTGGGAGCCAGTGTAGAGATTTCAGTCCTGGAGAGATACGGTCCCTGGGCTTGAGGCCAAGGACAAGTCTCGCAGTTCTGTTCTGGATGAGTTGCAGAGGGCGGATAGTGGAGGCAGGCAGATTAAGATAGAGGCTGTTACAGTAGTCCAGCTTCGAGAGAACCAGGGCTCGGGAGACAGTGAGCTTCTGGGGGAAGGAGAGGAAGGGAAGAATACCTCTGAGGAGGTGCAGCTGGTAGTGTGACTTCTTAGAGACGTCGGATATATGCGGAGAGAAGGAGAGTGTGGAGTCGAAGATAACCCCGAGGTTTTTTGCCTTGCAGGTCGGAACAGGAAGAGGGCCAAGAGAGGCCGGCCAGAGAGCTGCAGGGAAGGAGGGGCTGGGTGTGCCGATGAGTAGAATCTCAGTCTTACTGGCATTAAGGCAGAGGTCATTGGCGGCACACCATTCCTGGATAGCAGACAGACAGTCAGAGATGAGGGAAGGAGAGGAGGAGGCCGAGGGTAGCCTGAAAATGAGCTGGGTATCGTCCGCATAGCACTGAAAGTTGGGGCAGAGAGCGGCGATGCGGTGGCCAAGGAGTGCCAGATACTGGTTGAACAGCCAGGGGGAAAGATTAGATCCCTGGGGGACGCCACAGGTTGAGAAAAAGATGTCAGAGAGGAAGGTAAGGGTATACAATCACTAACCAGAAGGTGGAGCAGAGCACCGTGCCTCCAAGAGAAGTCCAGCCTCTCTTAAATGATGGAGGGGCAGATCAGTCAGGTTTAACTCTAGGAAGGAAAAGTAGGCTGACCCAAAAGTACAATTTATCCACATATGTATCCACAGCACAGTACATCACGTGAACACCTTTTATTTAATTACACTTCTCTATACCTCTATCAGTTAATTAAGAACTTTAGTATGCAAAACACACACAGTAAAAATATACCCAGTGTATTTTAAGAACAGTGCATGCCATGACGGCACATCCCCCACTCCTATATTGCAGGTATCTGGAGAAAGGCACATTGCATATAAAGACGAGGGCGGCAAAAGAAGGAAAACGGACATTAAAACACAGTTAAAATAGTCAATACAGGATCCCAATGCCAACACTAACAAAGTCACAGTAAGCCTAGATTCCTAGCAGATAGTATTTGGAATATACAACTCCACAAAACACACAGGGTGTAAAGGGGAAACCACTTCTGAAACACAGCCAGAGGCTACCAGAAGGCCAGCTACATTTAGCCCGAAGGCACCCCGGTATTATGCTTCAGGGAAAATTGCATGGAATGTCGCCAGAATTGGGTACAGTTTAAACAGGTCTTCACTTTAGCAGTGTTATACCCATCTTTAAAACATAAAAAATCACTGATGCAACGCTCAAACGCCAGCCTTTGTCCCAAAAAACTCACTGCACCCAAAGTACATGCAGGAAAAATGTCCAGGGGCATGTAAGTACACTCAGTTACTTTGCAGAGTTTCAATCGAGTAAAACGTTCCCCGTAGAAAACAATGCTACAAAGTCGATGGGCAATCTGGATGTATGGAGAATAGTCTGGTAAGTTCCAGATCTACCTTATACGTGCACATTTGGTGTTAAACGGCCCCAGGGAGGACCAGTGGTCACCGCAATGAAGGTCTGTGGGGGCAGGTTCGAGAGCCAGGAGCCCCAGAGGTGAATGCAGCACAAAAGGAAACTCTCCAATGGGAAAAAGTTGTTGAGGCCCTACTGCAATTATGGAGACCCATGAGGATCAGTATCATGAATAACTCACCATCCCAGGGCCCAGATGTATATACTCCTCAATGTGCTGGTCCCTGAAAAATCTGTTCCAGGGAAACTAAACAACCCAATAAGAAGAAAACATATTTTTCAGGTGCGGTTTACAGGATGGAACATCCTAAGGTCTTCAACCCTGGGCCAATGATGATCCAACAATGGAAAATAATTAAAAAAACACCTTTCACTGAGAATGCCCCTCTGGCCAGAAGCAAAAGCAGTGGAGGGAAGAATCTGAACATTTGGGAGAACCCAGGCAAGGCGTGTTCCAGTGGTTCAACAAAGGAAGGGTGCCCAGGCACAAAAACAGTCCTGCAGTGAACACTATGGTGGGGGAATATTTAGCAATGCTTAGGCAGCCAGCAAGTCAGGTTGGCTTCTAGAACTGCCACTAAACCAAGGCCACCCTGATATGATGGGAGATGACCTGCGCAGGGCTAGGAACCACTATAGAGGGTATCTGGCTGGGCTCCCAAAAAGTCCACGTTTGCACAACAGCAATTTTTGGTGTCCTTCATTGTTTCACTGAACAAATGAAGACCCTAAAACAAAATGGTTGAAAGTAGGACTTACAAAATACATCTGTACCCCAAAGGTTATCAAAAGGTACATTAGGCTACCAATGTGGTAACTGTGCTTGCACCTGTGTTGAAGGAAAAACTAAAGCGCTTCCACTATCCTCTATCATCTTGCATTGATTTTAAATTCACCAAAGAACACAAATGTATTGCTTAAGAAGCACCCTTTGACCTGGTAGCCTTGTAGGCAACCCAGAACCATATATACTGTTAAGTGAGTAAAAAAGCATTGTAATGGCAAGTGGACTTCAAGGTTCTAACCACTAAAGGGCTTACAGAATGTCCACAATTGAAATTCTGTCTTCATTATATCGCTGCTTAATGGGTTGAAACTATGTAAGCCTTATTGGCCTTTAGCCAAGGCTAGTGATACAAATGTTAGTCTCTTGTGATGTGGTAGTGATTGTCAATTTGTCAGATTTTTGACTTGTTAGAATTTGTACCAAGAAACGATTAATGAAACAAATTAAAATGTACCAAAAACGTATACATTATTTTCAATGTATTGGTTGTTTTTTTAGTATCCGGTACGAACAGCTGTTTGCTATTATACAGATTATTCCCGAGTGACTTTCTGATGTACGAGATTCCCATATAGTTGTCTCCTGTGAAATGGCATTCTGCTGCCACCTCACCTGTCAATTGGGCTACATTTCCTGCTCATAGCCATTTTGCTAGTCCTTCCTCGGGGCCCTTTTGGTGACTGACTAGTACTCCTTCTTCCTTTTCCTCCAGTCTCCTGTCGCATGCTCCGCGACTCCCAGACACCTGTCCTTTTCTCTGCATGGATGAGGAAGGAATGCTCGCCAGCCTTTCATGTAGAAATTTCACCAAACACCATTTTGGTCAGGTGCTGTTGTCTTGTTTTACCGGTTTCCAGCAACTGTGCACCAAATTTGATGTCACTTCTGAGATGGGAATTTTAAATGAGGACCTGCACCACCTTTTCCTGGCCAATATTTTGGACTGATCATGTGTGGCCCTTGCACACTCTGTGATGATTCTTTTGCGCTTGCTAATCTCTCCTTCACTGAGGCGAAGAAATCTTCGCCCAGCAAGCCATTCCATGGACTTTTGTAAACTTTGAACATGTTTACAGCGTTTTGGTACAACCCTTTCTTGTGGGATCTTCAACCACTCTACTTATTTGGGGGCTAACACACTGGGCAAGAAAGGGAAGCAAAACCTCTGCACTTCTTCCTTTAACAAAGAGCGATGAGGCTTAACTCTCATTTGGGGGTAACAGGCAGACACAAAGGTACAATTAGTCCACTCACTTATCCATAGAAAATACACAAATAAACTGAAAAATATATGCATTTGTTATGTAACATGTTAAGATGGATTTTCAGAATCAACCCTGGGAGTGGATTCTAAGAGCCCAAGCTATTGTGGTCAACAGGAAAGATACTGAAGTCTAGCCAAACCCAGTCAAGGTAGGGTAGCAGAGCGTTCAGGCTTAGGCTCAGGAGGGATGTGAGTGTTCTAGGGCTACAGTGACACACAGTGTGGACCAAGAATTCCAGTTAGACTGAGGGACACAAATATACAATTAGGCCTTTAAAATGCACACTAAGCAATGAAAACCATACGTATTATCAAACAACTGATCTCAATAGACTGCATATATGCATTTGATAAGTTCTAGAATGGACCTCTGCACTTTTCCTTTACAACAGTTAAATAATAGCATATTTGGAAGCAACTCTGTCAATACCTGTGTGGGGTACGCAGGTAAAGAGACATAAAAACAGTAGATTCAAAACCAGTAAGCATTGAAGCAGAGAATTGCTGTTAAAGCTCTAATGAACAATCCTACAAATATATCCATAACCCTTAGTAAGTCCATCCCCGAGATGGAATGAGAACTAGTGCCCTAGGGTTGCACGTTCCACAAGTTGTCCTGTTAGGGTAGGTGTTAGGCAAGATTGTATGTAGTACCCTGTGGGAGACTACAATAACCTTATCCTCTTGGCAATAGGAACCCAACCTTTGGTATACGTCTGTACTACATAGGTTGGTAGTGTGGCTGAGCAGCCAGGCGTATCTCGAGAGGGGTCAATGTGAGCAGTAGGGTTTTTACAGAGATTCAGTGACAAGTATTCAAATAAACTCTTACACTCAAGGTTTCTTGATTTAACAATTATTAATTTAACAGTCAGTTGAATAAGCCTTGAATAAGCCCTCTTCAGAAGTGAGCAATATATTAGTACACACAAAAATATCTCAAAATACACTCTTAGTTTCTCTAAATCAGCAAGTACCCATTTGGGGTGGCACACAGTTTCTACCTACACCCTGAGGTGACTTAAATAACAAGGACACTGTGGACATTAATATATCACTGGTACATTTAGAGCAATACTGAGTTTGGTGTCAAAGAAAAGGGTTTGGGAATAAAGCAAAGGTTAAACAAATATTCTGAAGCAGGTAAGTACTTTTGAACCCCTAATGCAAAGTAAATTACCCTTTCCTGGAGGAAAGGTAAAGCACAAAGTCAGAGGGAAGAAGAGTATTTCAGGGAGCCAGGACAGCCAATGTTAAATTAGCAAAAGTCTAGGTGAGCTCAAGCACTTCTTGCAGGTAAGTAAAAGTATTGCACAATTTTGTCGAAGTCTTTGTAGAAAAAGTAGAATCACTGTAGGTCCACACGCTGGGAGGCTTGTGAGGTGCAAAGCTGCAAGCCACTCAGCAAAGCAACCAAGTCAAATCTCAACTGAGAACTAGCAAGATCTCACACCAAGAGGTAAGTCCCCTTAGTTTTACAGTACCTTTGGTTAGAAGAAATGTGTTGCAGCTGGCTTCTGTTGCTGTGTAGGTTGCTATGTTATGTTAATAATTCTTATAAAGCGCACGGTCGCCCAGAGGCATCATGGCGCTAGGAGAGATGGAGTCAGCCCCCATGAAAATTCAAAATAGCTAGGTTTTGACCAGCCTTCTAAACTAGTAGTTAGGGGTTTTCTTGATGGTGATTGGAAGATTATTCCACAGAACTGCGGCAGCGATAGAGAAGGCCCGGCCGCCAACCCGATGTCTGTTATGCTTTTGAACAACAAGTTGTTTGGAAGTGGCTGAGCGAAGCTTACGAGTGGGATGATAACGCATGAACTTGGACTGGAGGTACTCTGCTCCCTGACCATGGAGGGCACAGTGTACAATACACAAGGCCTTAAATTCTACCCATTGAGCCATAGGAAGCCATTGCAGGTTCCGTAACACAGGGAGATGTTAGCTCCAAAAGGGGTACCTGTGGCTACCCTAGCGGCCAGGTTCTGCAGCCGTTTAATCAGGCCCTTGGGTTGGGCTAGATACAGGGATTGCAATAATCTATTTGTGATAGAACCATGGCTGCTACCACTGGGGGGTGCAATGGGACCGGGATCAGAGGTAGTACTCTCTTCAGAATTTTCAGCTGAAAATGGCCAGCCTGACAGACCTCAGACTTGTTGGTCCATGGACAAAGATGCAGATGTTTTTCACTTTCTTAACCGGAATCAGCAGGGGTCACAGGGAAAAGGGCCAGAAGGAGGACACCACCATCACCTCAGTCTTATTCCCATTCACTTTGAGCCCATTGTGGTTCATCCAATCTCCAACAGCAGTTAGGCACCCCCGCAGGCATGACGACACCTCAGACTGGGTCTAATCTGATCAGTATCTGGGTGTCGGCGCCATAGGAGTTCCAACTGATGCCGAAGGAGTGGATCAGACACACAAGGGCCCAAATTTAGATGTTAAACAGTATAGGCTAAAGAGAGGAGTCCTGGGGCACTCCACAGCTGAGGTGACCAGGAGCAGAGAGAAAAGGGGGCATCGAGAGGGTCTGAGTACGGTCCGCAAGGAACGAACTGAACCATGCCAGTACCTGTCCAGATATACCAAACGGGGCAAGGTGAGATAGCAGGATGGAGTGGTCGACAGTGTCGAAAGCTCCTGATAGGTCCATTAAAATCAGGGCACCCACTCCACCTGCATCCACCAGCTTGGTCATATTGTCCAAAACGGCGACCAGAACACTCTCCGTGCCACGACTGGGACGGAAGCCGGACTGAACCTGGTCCAGAAGATTAATAGATTCTAGGAAAGTAGATAGTAGGCGGGGGGCACCAGTGATTCTAAGAGTTTAGCCAGAAAAGGGAGAAGTGAGATAGGGCGAACATTAGATACAGTAGTACGGTCCAAGGTGGGCGTTTTCGAAAGAGGGATCACTTTAACAGATTTCAGCTCCCGGGGGCCAGACCCTGTTTGAAGGGAGCCATTTATAGCTTTAGTAATCTCTGATAGCAGATCAGGGGCAATGTCCTTCATAACCCGTAAAGGGATAGCATCCAAGGGGGAAGATGACTTGATTTTTCAGATAGCCATCAGGACGGTTTCCTCTGTATAAGTCAGAAAGGTGGACCATATATTAGCAGTGGTGGGTTCAGAGACAGCGAGAAAAGGGGTGGTGTTATCAATGGGTCCAGCCCTTGTCACTGCCAAAGCGATGGTTTGTCTAATAGTGTCATTCTTAGAAATAAAGAAGTGAGACAGGGCATCACAGAGTTCCTGGGTGGGTGTCACAATAGGGGTGAGCCTCTCCACTGAAGTAAGATCCTTGACAGCAGCGATTAAGGCCCTTGGCTGAGAGAGAGAAGACTCAATATTGGTGGTGAAATGTGCCATTTTAGCAGCTTTGATTTTAGCTCAATATGGAGCAAAGTGTATTTTATATTGAGTTATAAGAGCAGGGTCATATGTTCTATGCCATTTACATTCCGACTGGCGTAATTTGAGGCGTTCTTCTTTCAGAAGATTAGTGAACCATGGTTCAGGAGGCAATCTACGAGGTTGAATCAGCCGAAGAGGGGCTACCAAGTTAGCCACCTCGAGAAAAGCCTCGAACATAGAGGACAGTGACACTGCTGACTCGTGGCTGCATTTGGCTTGGATCAAAGTAGCCAAACTTGAGGTGTCCACAGCACGCCAGGAGCACTGCCAAATTTTCTCTATGGGAGTTTTACCAGGTTTGCCTATATCTTCCAGTCTACAAGAGACCAGACCAAGGGATAGGTTCAATAGACTGAAGTGTTTAAAAGGGAGTTGTGCGCAAATACCAAATCCAGTATGTTGCCCAGTTTATGAGTCGGTTATTAACATGTTGATGGAATTGAAGATCAACCATACTTTCAGCAAATAGGTCGAGAACAGGCGGCCTGGGAGGACAGTATTTTAAATAAAAGTCCCCCAGAACCACCAGATGAGTGTATAGAATTTGCTGATTAGCCACGAGATCAGGAAATTTCTCGAGAAAGCGCCGGAGGACGGTATGCGAGCAAAAAGTGACAGATGTTAATGGATTGACTCTCACAACGAAATAATAAGGCCTCCATCGGGATGTTGTGGGAGCAGTCTATTTGAGTAACACTAACCTCTTCCCTAAATATAACTGCGATCCCTCCTCCAATCTGCGCTGGCTTGTGATCAACATGCAAGATGCAATATCCAGGGGGGATAGCTTGATGGATATTGAAGGAGATGGGGACCAGAGCTAGCCTGGAGCCATGTCTCCGTAAGACACAGCATAGTAGGGCAGCGATCTTCTAGTAAGGTGCGTAGTTCATCAGCATGTGCCGGAAGAGAGCAAGTATTTAACAGGAATACTGAAATGTGTTCATATATTTTACTGGCTGTAGATATAGGGCCAATATAGAAATTGAGGAATTCCCAGCCCATCCCAAGGGGAAATCAGTGTCCTTTGGTGCCAGATCAATTAAATCAGCTCTGCGCCAAGTAATACCATAGCTGCCCTCCCCCGCCGCGACACGGACGGGCACAGACGGGCTTGCCTTAAGCGCGCCTTTGGTGCGCTGCAGGCGTGCCCGCTGCGCCTCGGTTGAAGAAGGCACATAAATGCCGGTGGCGAAGGGGAGGGGAAGCTAAGCCCACCCCCTACACGAAGTAAAAAGGGGACTGCTCAAGGCAAGAACCCAAACACACAAGTGTACAGGTAAAGCAGTTAAATTAATATTGTAGCGTAGCTCAAGTAGCAATTATTGCGGTCATAGACCGCAACACAATAAAACAGTATTTACAGCATTCACAATAAAGGAGGCTTTATAATGACAGGCTCATAGGAGCCTTCTTACCTCTCCACACGAGTGCTGGAACGAGCGGCACTAAATGCCGGTGACAGAGGGGAGGGGAAGCTAAGCCTGCCCCCTACGCAATAGGTATGCAGATCCTGTTGTCCCTGGTCCTCAGTCGTGGGGACATGAGGGAGGACATCTGGGGACTCCTGCACTGCAAATCGAAGATCAGCGGCAGCAATGGGCAAACTTCAATTCAGCAGCACTTTGCGGTTTCAGCTCCTCGCGTCTCTAGCAAATAGCACCACTGAGGTTCTCATGTACCACTATGGACTTTCCTTGCATCTGAGGTGCAGCACTCTGTTGATGTGGCTCAGGCTTGGTCAGTCCTGCTTCCTGGGAGTCCGGAGGAACTTCCTGAAGCTCGGGTCCGACTTAGACACTAACTTGATTCTGGTGTTCCTCGCCCTGGCACTTCGGCTCCTGCAGCAGCAATGGAAGTACAGCCAGCTCCGAGAGGATTTCCAGGTGAGCTTATCTTGGGGTTGATTGGTCCCACCAACCCAAGGGGAGAAGTCGTCCTTTGCAGGGCTTCTCTAGTCAAGGCGAATTCCGAGCTTCAGCACTGCAGCAGGGGTTCACTGGGCAAACCTAACCAGGAGTTGCAGCAGGCGTCTCTTCCAAGTTCTTCTTCGGATTCCTTCGTCCATGGTCAACTCTGCCTTCCATGCAAAAAGCCTCTCCTTTTATGCAGGTTTCTCCCATTCATTCGCAGCCTAGCTGTCACTCACACAGCAGGGTGGCTGTCCTCCAAGGACAGTCAGCCGGCCAATCACCTTCGGATGCATTCCTATATCCAGGGGGATTAAGCACAGGTAGTTTCGGGAACCTCCCTCACTTCCTGCCCCTGCCAGACACTCTGGAGCCAGAGGCGGGTTTCACCAGTTAATCCTGCCAAAGACAAAACAAACAAAGGGACCAAACCTGGTTTGGCGCACAGAGTACATCTCAAGAAGGACCTTTCCAGCAAGAAATAGTGAAAAAAAAGACCAGAGCCATTTTGACCCAATGGGCACCCATGGGTGCCTTACTGCAGCTGCGAACACAGCCCGCGTTAACAACACAAAATGGTAGTAAAAAGTAAACCGCTGTCACCAGCCATTAATTTGTAGAAAGGGTACCATAGAAATCTTACATGAGAAACTAGACAAATGGGATACTAAGTAACCCCTCCAGCACCCTATTGTTAGATAGTGTGTGCTGGGTCTAGAAAGTTACAAATGTAAGTTAAGTCAGTTTCAGTTCACTGTTCATGGAAACAGTAGTTATCCAGTTATCCAAGAGAAGGTATTTAAACCTTGGGGGAATCTGATAGACTTCCCTGTGCCACTGCATTGAAGGTGCTGTGTGCCACAATGTAAAAAGATGATGCCTATGGAGTTTGTCAGACTCCAAAACCAGAGGAAATATAGAAAATCACTGAAAAATACATGAAAGAATTGAAAAAAAGGTCTCGCTCTCTCCAGGTTAAAAATGAAGAGTCCTAAAGTCCAGCAAAAGTGCCAGGGGTCTCTAAGGTAGAAGGGAATTAGCACATTTCTGAGAATTCACCCTAAGAGTAGGTTTACTATTTGATGCCACTGGCCAAACATTCTGTCCAGCAACAGAACCTTTGTGACTCTGATGTGGACAGGGAACAGACGGTTGCAGCCCCTGCATCCAGCCACACAGACAGATCACCAATTTGCCTGGGAATGCAGGGGTTTTGCCCCGGAAAAGGCTTGCCATATTTGGGCATTCCAGATCCAAGAGAGCAGGAAGAAGACCAAAGTACAAAATGGTCAAACGACAGGCAGAAATCTTGTGGCGCTGCCATTTTAGGGTATATGATACTCTCTATAAGTGCACGAGTAAGAACACAGTAGAAATATATGCAGTACCACTTGCCCATCCTGGACACATTGTAATTGTAACATTGTAACCATAAAGATACAAAGTAGCCTAACTGCAGTTCACTTTAAGGTGATGTGAGCAGCTTTAAAAAACGAATACAAGAAATCTGCTAAAGGAGACAGTCTCCAAGTACTTGATAGTCTTGGGGACTGATCAGTTTCTCCATACCAATGAGCACAAAGCAAGGGAAAGTAAAGAAGAGCGCTTTACTTCACTCCAAAAAGTCAGGTCAGCAGCCAAACAATAGCAAAAAGAAAGGGCGTACCAAAGATGTCTATGGGAGAAAAACAGCAAAAATTACAGCTTTCTTAGCGAATGGCATATCTTGAGATGAGTGCAGAGAATGACTTGGATTAGAAATCAGAAGTCTTAAAATACATGTTCTTGATGCAGAGCTCCCTGAACACCTTGTGGGTACAGGGAAAATGTCCAGGGGCAGGTAAGTACCTCCTAATTGACATAGTAATCAAATGGCTAGTCAATGGCCCATCAGCTTTAATTGAGGTAAGTCTGTTCTACCCCACAAGTGCCAATTCTGTGGCAAAGAAAAACAGGCAAGATGCCAATGAAGAGATCTGAAGGAATAAATGGAATCCCCAAAGGAAGATGCAGCAGAGCAGGAGGTGCCCCAATGGAATTGAGTCGGAAACGTGGTTGAGACTCGCCTCCAAGAGAATCTCAACACCGGACCAGAGGGACCTCTAAGTGTGAGTATCTTTTAATAATCACCCACCCCACAGATGTACACACACATCAGTAATTTCGGCAAACTGCTACTGCACGGAGAAACAACCAGGTTAGTAGGCTGCTTGTTTTCCAGGTGCGTTGGAGGGTTGTTAGGTATGTTTTTCTGAAGTCCAACTGGGGTTAGACTTCATAATATTTATCTCTTGGTATTAGGGACTCAACTCTTAATATAGGCCTGTACTACACAAGTCGGTAGAGTGATTGAGCAGCCAGGCATATCTTAAGAGGGAGTTATGTGAGCTGTAGAGCAGTACAAACAAATCAGTACAAGCATAGACCCAAGAAAGCACATACTCACTTAAAGTTACATTAAAATATATTTATTGGATTCCAAGATGGCTGCGACTTGGGTAAAGACATGCTGATCACAGTTCGTCCCCTGCCTGTGATTTAAAGCCATAACAGCATCGGGTAAAATGAAAGAACTCCCTTCCCGGTTGCGGACGAGCATATTGGGAGTTGTAGTATCATACATTTCACTGGATGTAACAACCATGTGGTAAGCTGGACACGCACGAGATAAGAGAGCGTGTTCTGGAACGTGACGGCGCCGGGGACTGGAGAGAGATGCGTGTTTCAAACACCAACAGCTGCTTGCACCAGTCGGTGGGGCCTGATAGAGATACTCATAACTGCCGAGTATAATAAATACTTACTTTCCCAAATCCACCGTGAATGCGATTTCTACTGGCAGAGACACTACAAGTGGCGGCGAGGATTCAGGCTCCACCGCCCCCTGAAGAACCACGAGTCTGTGACAAGTACTGCATCCCCAATGGCCGCTCCGCTTCTCCTATCCGAGCGTTGCAGCGGCCACATTAATTAATCCTCAGCCCCGGAAGAACGACTTGATCTACGGTGGCCGCTCCGCTTCCCCTAGCGTTGCAGCGGCCAATACAAGTAAGTCTCCTTTCCGGACCGTAGCTCCGCCTTTTAGAGGCCAGCCTATCACTACCTATAATACTGATATGAAAACGACCGTATTACATGGTATAGAAGAGCACTAAGGGAAGTTCTGGATATATATCTTATGAGAACCCAGTATAGAGGCGCACTGAGAGAAATACGTGATTTGAGCCAACATAACAATTTGAGCACATATTTTTACAACAAAAATTCAAGGAGAGCACATCTCATAAGGCGCCTTTTCAACGTTTCAAGACATACAGAGTAACAAAAAGGAGAATTATTGTCACATACATGGTGCTGCTACAGTAGAAACCTCAACACAGTTAAATTGCATTGCCCAATAAAGATTAAATCTATATACTTAGTTCACCATGGCATTCAGTGGTGTTCCACCCCCTATGTTTTTCCTGTCAGAAGTGGGAGAACCATCAATTCCATGGAAAAGGTGGATTAAAGCTTTCGAGCACTACTCAGGGGTGGTGTGTGGCCAAAATTGCACCATAGAAAAAAAAAAGTCACTTTTATTGCACTGCCTAGGACCAGCTGGGCAAGAAAAATTTGAAGACTTGCCTGAACTATCGCCGGAAGATAGTGCAGATTTGAATGAATATGAGTGCTCGGTAAAAAAGATGAGCAGACATTATGAAAAAAAATTGAGCACCATCCTCGAACGTTACAAGTTTGGGAAAAGAGTCCAAGAAGAAGGTGACACCTTAAGAAAATTGGCCAGGACCTGCAAATTCAATGCTCAATTGGATGAGAGATTACGTGATCAGTTTATGCTGGAATGCAGAAGCAGCAAGGTAAGAGAAAAATTGTGGGCTGAAGACGATCCACCCCTCGATACAGTTTTAAGAATAGCCAAAGAAGTTGAACATACCGAGAAATGTGTGCAAGAACTAGAGAACAGAGTACAGTCAAACATGATGCGCCGAAGAGTAATGGTAATATGAACATTAACAAGAATAATGAATCAATAGCCCAAGTGATGGATGTAACCAGAGGGAAGAACAAGTGGGACAAAATTCGCAAACCTTCGTGGAATGAAGACAGAAGGGGTAAAGGAGTACCCAAGACACATACGAGAAGGAGGAGTTCCCCCTCACAAAGACAAAGGAGCAGTCCAAGGAGGAGGAATACGGGGAAATGTTTTAGATGTGATAGTACAGATCATTGGGCAGACAATCCTGAGTGCCCAGCACTGAAGATCATATGTGGAAAATGCAAAGGCAAGGGCCACTATGCTAGATGTTGCAGAGCACAAAATACCTCCATGAATTGGATCGGTGATGATAATGACAGCAATGATGGTGATGATGAGTGCGTATTTGTCATAATGGACGAAGAACATGAAGAAGAATTGGAAAGTCCTAAAGCTATGGTGTGTGTAGATGGAGTGAATATGCACATGATGATTGACTCTGGTGCCAAATACACTTTGATACCGCAAGATATGTGGGACAAAAGAAGGCATGAATACTTACATGAAGCAGACATAAGGCCTAGAGCCTATGGTGGAATAAAAATTGATGTTATCGGATGGTTTTGGGGTGCACTCAAATTTAAAGATAGGAAGGCTAATGGGAAAATTTATATTACAAGAACAGGAAGAATTCCCTTAGTAAGCTGGACTCATCAAGGCAAACTCAAGGTTAAGTTGGATGCCGGTGCTGATGAATCAGTAATGAACATTGACAATGTGAAGTCAGGAATACACATAAGAATGAATAAAAAAAGAAATAACGAGGAGATGTTGAAAAGTGTCTTCAAGAATGAGATTGGATGTTTGAGGGGTTACTCGCATAAAATCAAGATGAAGCCTGATTGTGTTCCAGTAGCACAGAGACTTTGCAACATTCCTTTATCCATGAGAGAGGAAGTAAAAAAGGAGATAAAAAGCTTAGAAGAACAAGGTATCATAGAAAGTATTGATGCCAGTGAATGGGTATCTCCATTAGTTGTCCTGAGGAAAAAATCTGGGAAATTGAGGATATGTGTAGACATGCGGGAGCTTAATAAATGTGTAATTCCTGACAGACACCCACTCCCCAACATTCAAGAAATAGTTTCCACCATTGGTCCATCGAAACATTTCTCCACTCTTGATTTTACCTCAGCATACCATCAAGTAAAGTTACATAGAGAATCTAGGTGCATGACAGCATTTATCACGCCAGATGGCTTATATCAATATAAGAGGTTACCGTTTGGGCTTATATCGGCTGCATCTGTCTTTCAGAAAATCATGCATAACCTGTTTGCAGAAGACCAGGGTGTCATATGTTTCCAGGATGACATACTAGTACATGCTACTGATCAAAAGACACATGATGAGAGATTGCAATATGTGTGCAAGAAACTTTATGAAGCCGGAATGACCTTAAGTAAAGAAAAATGCAAAATTGATTGTTGCGAAATTGAATATTTAGGACATACTATATCAGCTGAAGGGGTACGGCCGAAGAAACAACTATTAGATACTATAGAAAATATGCCAAGACCCAAATCTAAGGAAGAAGTGCGTACTTTCATTGGCATGGCCGAGTACTATTCAAAATTCATGCGCGATTTTGCTATACACACCATTCCACTCCGAGAACTTTTGAAGAGGAAGTCATTTGCATGGGATACAGAATGCGAAGAAGAATTTGAATGGATAAAACATGAGTTGAATAAGGCACCATCACTAAAAAATTTTAGGAGTGGAGAGAAAACAATCATTACAACGGATGCCAGCAATGTAGGCCTGGGTGCAGTGGTCACACAGGAGATCAATGGCCAGGAGAGATTAATAGCTTTTGCATCCAGACTGTTGAAAGGCGCAGAAAAAACATATGCAGCCATTGAAAAAGAAACATTGGCTATCAAATGGGCTGCAGAAAAATTTCGAAATTTTATTTGGGGTGCAAAAGTGGAATTCCACACGGATCACAAGCCTTTGGTCCATGTCATAATGAATAAAGGTTTGGAAAATTTTTCGAATCGCATAAAAAGGTGGGTCATACTCCTGCAAGAATACAACTGTGTGGTGAAGTATGTACCAGGAACGGAAAATCGTGCTGCCGACTGTCTTTCAAGACTCACAAATGTTTCTGAGCTAGGTGATGACGAAGATATGAATTCAGAAGTCGTACTTAATATTGAAGATTTATCCATATCGCAGAAGGAATGGGAAGATGCGGAGGAATCAGACATATCCTTTGGGAAATTGAGACAAATCATATTAAGTGGTAGTCCGTTGATCAAAGCCAAGTATGAAGAAAATGGACTGTCAGAATTTTGGAAAGTAGCAAATGAACTCAAGGTGGAGAATAATAGAATTATGAGAGGTGACAGAATCATTCCACCTGCAAGTCTGCGCCAAAGGATCATTACATTGGGCCACGAAGGTCACCAGGGTGTTGTGAAGACAAAGAGGAGAATACGTGATGAATTCTGGTGGCCAGGATATGATCTGCAAATAGAGAGAATTATACGGGATTGTATCCTTTGCAAAGAAAGTGATAGAGGGTGTGTGAATGAGAAATGCCCCATGGTAGTTACAGATCTCCCGAGTAATGTATGGGACGAGCTGGGTATGGATATATTAGGCCCAATTTGCAGCGAGGGTAAGCAACAATATTGCCTAGTAATCATTGATCTGTTGACTAGATGGGTTGAAGTTATGATCAAACCATGCATGATTGCCAAAATGGTAGTTGAATTTCTAGCAGAGGTCTGTGGAAGGGAAGGTTTACCAAAGAGTATATTAACAGACAATGGTGTCCAGTTCCGTTCGAAAGAAATGCAAAGGTTTTGTGCCGAAAATTCCATTGTGCACAAAAGAAGTGCAATATACCACCCGCAGACAAATGGAGTAGTCGAGCGCTTTAACAGAGTGCTCAAAGATGCGGTGAGATGGGCTTGGGCAAATGGTGTGAGATGGGAGGAAGCTGTCAGACAAAAGATTAATGCTCATCGTTTCACGACGCACTGTACCACAGGTTTGTCACCATTTGAAATGAGTAGAGGTCGGAAGGCCAACACTAAGTTGACGCCATCCTGGATGAAAAGGATGACTGTAATAAAGAAGGATTTTGGAGATGTGTGTGAGAACATCAGAACTATGCAATTGAAGAACAAGGAAACTTATGATAGATCCATAGGCAGAAATGTGAAGAAGTCACCATTGGTGGTCGGAGGCTTAGTGAGAATCAAGCTTCCACCTGTTTTGAGAAATGGTCCGTGCAAGTGGTCAAAACCGGTCGGTGTGGTTGACGTGTTTAAGCATGCAGTGAGGGTTCAGGATGGTAGAGTTTGGAATATGGAGATGGTATGTGTCTGGGATATGCCTAAAGCGAATGTGCCAAGACATAATAATGATGAGAGAGTCATTGGTAATGATGGTTCTAGTGATGTGAAAGAACGTGGTAGGAATGTAGAGAGTAAGAAGAACTTGCAAAGTGTTTCCTTGCCAAAGCCCAAAACAGATATCTCACGCAAATCAAGCAGAGGAAGAATCATTCGTGATCCTTGTGGATTGACAGACTTTGTGTGGGAACATTGAGTCAATAGAAAATGTATATATGTTGGACATTAATTTTGTAGTATTAGATAAGTTAAGAAAGGGAGATGTGTAGTATCGTACATTTCACTGGATGTAACAACCATGTGGTAAGCTGGACACGCACGAGATAAGAGAGCGTGTTCTGGAACGTGACGGCGCCGGGGACCGGAGAGAGATGCGTGTTTCAAACACCAACAGCTGCTTGCACCAGTCGGTGGGGCCTGATAGAGATACTCATAACTGCCGAGTATAATAAATACTTACTTTCCCAAATCCACCGTGTCTGCGATTTCTACTGGCAGAGACACTACAGGAGTGTGGGCACACAAGCTAAGGCACCCATAACAAAGGCGAGCTGAGGGCGAGTCCTCCAAGATGGCGGCAGAGAGAAAGTCGACGAGGAGCGGGGATGAGGTGGACTGGTGTGCGGCGTGCCCCCAGAACATTCAGCCGCTGCCCTCGCTGTGACAAAAGTAGCTGCGAGCCTGGTGTCAGCGGAGGCCCTACGAGCTGTCAGCAAGGAGGGCGACTGCTCGGAAGCGGATGATCAGCGCAGTAGCTGCTCCTGACATTGACACAGCAAGATCCAGAGGCTGGGTGCGCTTACGCGGGCTGACTGGCGTGGGGGGGGGGTAGGATTTACCTGTATTTGGGGTGCCCGGAGGGAGCAGAGGCCTCCGAACGGAGTTTGATGCCTGGCCCTACACAGCAAGAGGGGGAGGAGGCAGGATCGCCGCCTCCCATCAGCATCAGTGACTCTGCTTTGCTGAAGACCCCAATCCGATGGGGAGACAGACCCCATGTGAGAAGTGGCGGGGGCCACCCTCCATCAGTTAACACACTGACAGGAGACAGAGGGGGTGGGCTCCCCCGGTGGACACCCCCCAGCCATCAGACTGAAGTCACTAAGTGGACTGTCTCCAACAGACACAGGCAGTGAAAGGGGCCTGGAAGAGGGCCCCCCCCACGGGCCAAGTACTTTTGGCTTGCACAACAGGGACATTAAGGCTTGTCTCCCCGATTGGAAGAGAGTGGGGACCCGAATAGCACAAGACCCAAGGCTTGGAAGAATCCTGGTGGAGGGGTCATGGAGGCCCTTGCGCCGCTGGACCGACATTACATCCCGCTAAGCCCACATCAGACCTGGCCAACCCATTAGGGGGGGGGGGCGCTCTCGCAGCACAGGACGCAAGAGCCCAATTGTAGACCGTCAACAGTGCGACCTCGGACTATCGGGGGAAGGCAGGCTGGTGATTAGGAAGTAGGCCAGGATGACAGGCGGCAAGCCGAAGAGGAAACACTCAAAGGAGCACCTGTTTAAACCCAGGGTCAGGAACAAGGAGACCCCGGCTCACGTAACGGGACCCTAAGCAGGTGCTGGCAATTGGACAGGCAGAGGGTCCTTAAGCCTACACTACCGCCAGAAGACGCTGCAGGAGGAGGAGAGACCCGGTCATCACTAAACCCCATGGCAGTCAACTAGGATGACCTGGTGCAGTGTCTGGCAGATCTGTAGACAAGGATTACTGAATCCTTCCAAGAACAGTTTTCCTCCTTGCGGTCGGTCTTCAAGGGGGGTGTACAGGAGATCTAGGAGGAATTCTCGAAACTGGGAGAAAGAGTAGATATGAATGAGCGGGCTCTTCTAAAACTGGCACAGGACTCCAGGAACAATGACGAGACATTGGAACGACTGGTGCAGATGTCGCATAATCGAGAGCTCCAGTGCGAAGACCTAGAGAACAGGTCACAACAATCAAATATACGCCTTAAGAATGTCCCGGAAGAGGTCGCAGATAGAGACCTTAAATCGACAATCCAGTCCTTTGCCGAACTCCTTCCGGAATTTCCTCCGGACGGGGTCCGCTTGGACAGGATGCACAGAGTGGGCCCTACAAGGAGGGAGCTGGGCCCTGCCCGAGAGACGTCTTAGCAGCATTTGCATCCATTTTGAAAGTAGCCAGTATGGCCACAGCACTGAAAATCAATGACACAGAGGTCCAACTCTTTCAAGACCTGGCATAATCCACTCTCCTTAAAAGGAAACTAATGGGCTGGTTGTTAAAATTCTCAACCAAGAGAAGATACGGTACAAGTGGACCTTTCCGTTTGGCTTGCTGTTCACTTGGAAGGAAAGGCAATGCACGGTTACGACGTGCAAAGAGTGACTCAATGTCTTGGCTCCCAAATGTGGTGATGGGGCCTCGGCCCCGGTGGACACGGGCGGCTGTCTCCAGAGAAGGCGGCAGTGGGAATGGTCAATGGTAGTAAGAGAGGACAAGTGCTTCCGTGCACCAAAAGGCTGGAACAAGCCTGCAGACGTTCCTCAAGAGAGGATGGGGAGTGGGGAGGGGCGATGAGATGGAGGGGCGGTACCAGTCAAGGCTGCAGGGAGACACTGGAACAGATGTGCTATGCAAAGGTGGGAGCCTGAAAAATAGAAATCCTAAGATTATAACGTAAGGACTTGGTGCAGCGAGTTCAGCTGTCGTGGGCAGGGACCCAATTGGTGGAGTTCGGCCTATTGGAGTCTTATGGAGAGACTTGGAATTATCTCTCAGCAGTTCTTGAGTCCATGTACTGGAGGTGGAAGGGGGTGGGAGAAGGGGGGGAGATGCAGCACATTTAGCTTGACATTTCCTGGTGGTACGGTGAGGTCAAGAGGGGCGGAAAGGCGTGAAAGGGACCAGCAATCTAGGGCCGGCCACTGCAGATTCAGGGGGGTGGGGGGAGCAGATCCTCCCTGGATGCTCTCTGAAGGAGGCAGAGAAACTAGGTCAAGGGGTAAGACCGGTGGAGGGCAGCGGGAGGGGGGATTATCTGGTTCAAAGTCCTCATTTATAATATTAGAGGATTAAAGTCCCCTGCAAAGCAGCGCAAAGTGGACCACTTCTTGAGGTGTGAGAAACCAGACTTTCTCGTGCTCCAAGAGATCAACATTTGTAAGAAGGTCAAAATGAGGTTCAGATTGCAGATGTATCCCCATGTATATCGGGCAAATGCGGAGGACAAGAAAGCAGGGGTTGTGATAGCTTTCAAGCACATCCCCAATGTGGTGGTCCTGGGATCGAAGGGGGAAAAACAATGGCGATACCTCTGTGGCAAATTCTGCATCCACGCTGACACGTGCACCCTAGCGACGGTGTATGCACCGAACGCTGGGCAGGACGGGTTTATTAGAATGGTACTGGCAGAACTCGAAGTTGTGGCGGAGGGACATGTAGATTTGAATGTGGCATGGATACCGGGGGAGGATCGCAGCGGCGTGGTCGAAGCAACCCAGGGCGCACCATCTCAAAAATTGAAAGAGAGGTTCTTTGGGATGGGGCTAGTGGATGTCTGCCACACATACAGAGGCTCAGACGCGGGACACACATACTACTCACATGTCCACAGGACACTATCTCGCATAGATTACATGTGGGTGTCAGCCCAGCTGGCGGGGTGAGTTAGTGAGGTTTCCCTGGGGACTATAGTACTGTCCGATCATGCCCCTTTGAGCGTGAGGATAGATGTGATCCAAGGACAGAGTACTCTGGCAATGATCCCTTCCGGAAGGGATACTGGCGGACCCAGTAATGTTCGCACCCGTGGAGGGGGAATTCTGATCTACTTTAGGGTAAACGCCATGTCGGACATCTCCCTGGAAAAATGGTGACACTCTTTCAAAGCAGTTCTTAGGGGTGTAATGAAGGCTCTCAAAGCCTCCAGGGACAAACTAAATAGGAGTCTGGAAGATGAGCTGGAATCCCAACTTAGACATTATGCCTAAAATGGGGAATTGCCCAACTAGGGCCATATTGTAAAGCTGCAGGGCAATTCAAGGCCTGTTGGAACTGCTGAGGGCCAAGCAGGTGGAGAGGTCTCCTGAACGTGATGCAGAAGTACTACATTAGGGTAATAGAGCAGGGACATTTTTGGCGAGGCAACTTAGGCAGAAGGTGGCAGCCCAGACCATTTTGAAAATCCAGAACCGAGTGGGTGAGGGGATGTGGTGGAAGCAGGGGGAATTCTTAGGCTCTCCAAGTGCTCCTATGGAGATCTCTATACCCTTGATAGGCCTCAAGAGGACTATGCAGAAAGCATACCTGGGACACCACGCTGCTAGCGCTGTCAGGGGAGGACAAGAAGGCACTAGAAGGGGATATCCAAGAGGAGGGGGTTTGAGTAGCTATAGGCAAACTCCGCCGCATAAGGCTCCAGCCGCGATGGCTTCACTGCCGCCTTTTACAAAAAATATGAATCTATTCTCACCCCGCACTTGATGCAGCTATATAACTTCTTTGAGGTGACAGGCATTACGGAGTCCATGAACCAAGCTAAATTAGTGGTTTTCCCAAAGCCGGGCAGGGACCCGACGAACTGTAGCTCATATCGCCCAATAGAATAGATTAACATCGATGCCAAGATCTATACGAAGAACTTGGCGACTAGGCTCGAGGGCAGGCTCCCACGTTCTCGGGGTTCCCCAGTGTTTTATAATCAGAAGGAGGGTCCGGGTGTTCAAGGCAGTTATGAGGCGCAGGGGGTGTGTTGCCTACTGAGTATGGGTTTGTAGTCTGGGACTCCTGGGTTGGTCTTGTTCCTTTTACTCCAGGAATCTGGTGTCGTCCCAGTCAAGACTACAGCCAGAGCAGGTCACAGCAATTGGAGCTCCAGAAAAAAAGAATACAGAAGACGATCCAAGAAAGATCCAAATATTGTAACCAGAGAAGGTAGAGAGAAAGCAGGAAGTTAAAGACAACCCCAGCAATTAATTGAGATGTTCGTTTCCTCTCGCTCTTCCCCCTCCCCCTCTTTCCTCACCTCCTACCACTACTCTCCCTATCCCGCCCTACCTCCTTCCCCCACTCCCTCCTCTCTTCTAGTCCTGTTCTTCTCTCTCCTCTTCCTCTCACACTCATACATTCCCTCTTACTCCTGATCTTACTCCCACTAACATCTCCCTTTCCCTCTCTCTCCTCTGCCCCTCCATACTCCCTCCTCGCCTCTGCATTATTGTAAATTGTTCTTTAAACTGTTTTCAAGTTATGATTCAATTTTATATTATGCTTGATGTATTTTGCGTGTTCTCATGTAAAGCACTTTGTATTAAAGGGCTATATAAATTCAATAAAATACAAATACAAATGTTAGGACGATTTTTCATTATTGTGCTTCATCCCCTCTCCTAGTGAGAGCCCCAGTGCTTGCTGCTGGACTTCTGGACCTTTTTCTTTAAATCCTGAATGAGTGGAGCCTTTTTCCACTCATTCATTCTTATGGTCTCTGTCTTTTGGGACGCTATTTGTTGTATTCTACCTGTACTATGATGTCTGTCTGCCCCATAGCTCTCAAAGGCATCTGTGTTTTACTGCCGAAGTACACAGCTCCTTATGGGAAGTGTTGCTGGGGACCCTTAGGGTCCTCCTTTAATATTCTTTTTCCTATATCCTTAAGTTAACTACAGTTCTTAAGGATAGATACTTAGTGTCTCTCCCAAAACTCTATAGTTTGAGGGATTGGCACACAACACCAGAGGCGTTGATAGGGATTTAAGGGGGCTACAGCCCCAGATAGAAGCTCAGGAGCTACAACCAAAAGGCTAGCTATCCGCGGGTCCTGACAGTTCCGACTTTAGTGTAGCCCCAGATCTTTTCCAGACCAGGCAACACCCCTGCACACCACCTTCAGTGGAGTCCTAAAGGGATACTTAGTATCCCCCTTCTCTCTGCTCCAGTGACTTTTTAGTCACATAGACAATCACCTAGTTATGGCTGGTGGCAGTGGACTTGTTCTAACAACTATTGTGTATTTTCTATCTGCATGCTATGTCCATAGCCTCGGTAGTGCACACTAGGGGCACCCAGGTTCCAACATGGGGGCCTCCTTTCTATTTTCTCCATTACTAGCATGGTTGTTCTTTGTTAGCCCTTCTGCTACCATTCCGAGGGGGGAGATGGGTCTGTGTGTGTGTGTGTTTTGCCTTTGGTGGGAACCAGTAGGTATCCCCGCCTAGGCTCCAGATTGTCTGGGCAGGCAGGAAGTCAGGGAGGAGTCTTCCACCTCCAAGTCCTTTGTCTGCCAGAGTGCCTGAATAGGACCAGCTCCCACAGTGTTAGGCAAAAATTGATGTAGTAACCCTGTGGGAGACTGCACAACCCTTGTCTTCTTGGTATTAGGTAACCCACCTTTTGGTATCGGCCTGTACTACAGAAGTTGGTAGTGTGACTGAGCAGCCAGGCCTATCTCAAGAGGGGTAAATGTGAGCTGTAGCAATGAAATCCACCAGGAAATGGACCTCGGTTCACCAGGGTTATGCAGGTTTGCCGCCTGCGTTTATTTTTTTAACAAACATTTACATCGTCAAGTTCAGTTATTAAAATCATTACATAGAAAATTAATTTATATTCACAGTATGTTAATTTGAAATCATCATTATACATCATAATACGTGTTATAGAATAAATCCTAGTGGATAAGCCAAATTCATACTTTTCTCATGCGTTTAACTTACTAATAGATAAAGCTTGTTCGTACTTTTCTCATACGTTTAAACTATTGACAAATTCAACGTTAAGATTTATTTCATATTTTCTTTCTCATCTAATTCAAGTTCCAGTTTTTCGAGAAATGCGCACAATAGAACAATTACCTTCGTTGAGTATCCCCACATTAATTTTTTCCAACACCATTCCCTTGCTTCCTGAGTCATACCTAGAACCTGTGGACCGATTAACGTATATCGCAAGGTTTCAAAGTGTTCACAGTATACTGTAAGGTGTTTCAGATTTTCTATCCAGATTTTACCCTCACAAAATCTACACCATGGTTTGAGTCCAACATTAGAGTTTTTATCCCATTTAATGGTTTTCTCAAAGGTGAGAAACAGATTGAGTTTAAATCTCAGGTAGAAGTGTCTCTGTTTGTTTGCCGGGAATTTAATCAAATAAGATTTGCGAGGCAGTCTTGGTGTTGCAAATTTTGCCGCTTCAGAATATAATTTTTTTTCTTGCATATCTTCTATTGTTAGTAACCAATCCTGCTCGTATAAGCGTTTCTTTGCATGTCCCATACGACATTCTAAATCTATTGGTTTCAAACCACATTCGGCCAGCTTTTTTATCATACATTCTGAGAACTTCAACAACGATTTAGATACTCGTTTCCCAATCATGATTAGAAATTCCCCATACAATGACTGTTGCTGTGGAAAGATCATCTTTCCGTAATTTGTTAGCTGTCGCCAATGGAACCTGGTTGATAGAGCAGAGATGCCTAACTCCTGTCGTAAAATACAATTTGGGAGTGATTTTGGCAATCTCAAAGTCGCTTTCCACAATTGCCCTTGGATTTGATCTAATATTGAGTCTGTTACATAGACATAAATCCAATCCATAAAGTAGAATTGCTTCCACTTTCAGCATATAGAATTGCAAAAGTGGTTCCATTGAAAATGTACAATGCTTTACAAATACCATCCGCATTTGAGTCGCTAGAACATTTTTTTTTGCATTTAAGTTTGCGAACCACGTTTTTCTAGAAGGTGAGTAAATAACATCATACCCCAGATATCTCATATTTAGTGCAATGGGCATATGGATAGTATTTATTGACCATTGCATTTTGGGAAATTTCTTTTTTAGATTTTTTAGTATGAAGATACTTGACTTCTCGACGTTACATGTAAGGTTGTTTTTAAAAAGATATGCTGCAAATATTTCCAGTTTCCTTTGTAGGACATAAGGGGTTCGATCAAAAATTAGGACATCATCTGCAAATGCAATCCATTGGATACGCAAGTGTGCCAGTCTTGCTGGATAGCTTAATTCCGAATTCCATATTGTCTCAATATCAGAGATGTATAGGTTAAACAGGGTAGCTGCCAAGTTGCACCCCTGCTTGACCCCCACTTCGGTAGTAATCGGGACTGTTGTTGAACCAGAACTATTAATACGGACCAAATATGAGGGGTTATAATGCAATTTGGCCAACATTGCAATTAAATGAGTCGGAAACCCCATTTCATCCATCTTTGCCCAGAGAAGAGTCCTAATTACACAGTCGAAAGCTGCTGTTAAATCCACGGATGCCATAAATAATGGACCCGTGTTTGGAGAATTCGTTTGTGCAATTAGGTGCGCCAAAACAGTTGCATTTAAAGCAGTTCCCATTCCGGCGCAAAAACCAATCTGAAATATCGATAAAATGTCCCGTTGTTTAATAACCGCCTTCAGCTGTTGTAACAACAAGATAGCTAAGGTCTTGGCACTTGCATCCATCAAGGCAATCGTGCGAAAATTGCTTGGATTTGTTTTATCACCTTTCTTGTGAATTGGAACTTTAATCGATTGAAGCCAGGATGGAGGAATAATAGAAGAGCGAATAATCTCGTCAAATTGAATTTTTAATATCGGAGCCCATAACTGGACGTTTTCTTTCAAGGCACATGGTGGAATGCAATCTGGACCAGGCGCTCTTGATTTGTTCAATTTTCCAAGTGCCCATGTGATATCCTCAAGTGACCAACCCTCAAATTCATTCAGCAATTTGTTGGTAAAATTGTCAGCAAGTGCTTTAAATCTTTCCGGTAAAGCAAATTTTTTTTTGTAATATTGTATCCATATTTCGGCACTTATAGTAGAGCTTTGATTCACCGTTTGATGCAAGTCATTACTCCTTAGGAATGCCCATATAGAACGCCTGTCATTTTTGCACAATGCGGCTATCATTGTTTGGTTCATTGAGTTATGAAGGTAAATCCTATAATTTTTTATATGATTGCCATATTTATTAAGTACTTTTCGTTTCTGTTTGTGATATTCACTGTTAGCTAGACACATTCCATTTAATTGCAAGATTTCATTTTTGTTTTGTTTCTTTAGAATTGCAATTCTGGTAGCCATTAAGGCGGCTACCGGCGGTTTTGTTATTTCTTTAGTTTTTTGAAATACCAAATATGTGAGCGCTATTGTAATAATTAGTGAAATTTGTCTGATCGTTAAAACAATTGTTTGTAGATCATGATTATTTCTGTCGCTATATATTAACATCTTGATGGTTACATTTAAGTTTTTACAGGTTTTAGTATTCCATCGTAGGGAAGCACCTGGTCGATCTTCCAATATAAATATGCTAAATGGGTCTAATGGCAATTTTGGAATCATTAATTGAAAATCTGCATATAAAATACAATGGTCACTCAATTCAATCGTCGCAATCTCTACCCCTTGCAATCAGATGATAGTTCCCCAGATACCGCAATGTAATCAATACATGAGGCTCTGTTGTTTCGGGACCATGTGGTCGCCTTTCCTTTTGTAATAAAGGGTAAGATGTCTATATTCCAACGTTTAAAGAATTGGTTTAAGCATATTCCCCGTCTCCTTGAGGTCAGGGGTTGACTTTGTACATTAATTTAAGTTTCATTTAGAGGAGTTTCAATACAATTTGAATTAAAATCTCCCCCTATGATTATTTTTACATTAGACCACTTACAAAAAACTTCATCAAGCAGGGTATCCAGATCTTTCAGTAAAGAGTCCACTGCGGTACCTAATGGGTTAAAGTATACTGATACTAATAAAACATAGTCCATAGAAGATAGTCCTGTCTTAATTACAATTGCAATATAGGATGTAGTTATAACGGTTGATAACAGGGAGTACATCAGAGCAGTGTTTACCAAAATGGAGATCCCCCCTGATGGTCTCCCTCTATGTACTTGTGTTGCAGGTTTTGAGTATGCTGTAAAGCCTCTGATTTCGAATGGTTTAAGAGTCATGGTTTCCTGGCATAACACAATATCAACAAACTCATGCGGGGCATATCTAGTTGCCCAAATTTTTAAGTTTTTCAGGCCACATGAATTCCATGATATCACTCGAAGGAGCTTTTTGCTACTACGAGTGTTCTATAGTTGTTTCCTCCTTTCGATTCCCCAATATTGTCGGTAGCCAGGACCAATCTTTAGATACAGCGGAAATAGCAACCAACTGTGCCAAGACTGCCTTATCCGTTAAATTATCTACCTTGTCCATAGATGCATGATAAAGATTTTAGCTTCATCAATGGTAGGAATTTGGAATACTGCCAGTCCCAACATTTTTAGCTCTCGTCTATGATTCCAAATTAATTCAGCAATTATTGGGGATTGAAGTTCTAAGACCATCCTATGATTTTTTATGGATGGAAGAGTAATCCATATAATGTCATTTGACACCAGCGTTCTTAGTGCGGGGATTTTTTTAAAGGTGTGTAATATAAATGATCTGTTCAGATCTTGATCACCATTAATTTCAGGAGTACTAATCCAGCCCAAAATAGTTGATGTCGGCTTTGCGGATATATCTTCCTCGATAGAGATCTCCGTAATGACAGATTTTTTCCGCACCACCTCTTCCAGGCCCAGTCAGGTGCTGTGGCTTCCACTGCTTTGTTGTTCTGTCTTCCTCCAATTGCACTGGGGATACATTTTTTATTGTATTTGATGTCAACCCCTCCAAGTACGGTATGCAGTTTTGGTCAGCTTGCATTTGTGGGGGTATGACTTTGTCATTTTGCTTTCCCAATGGTAACCTATTGTCTTCTGATGAGTCTACTCCCGTAGTAGTCCGTTCGGTTGTTTTCTTATTGGGAATGGGTTTGTAGAATGCTGATAACAGCGATTGTTGGGAGGAGGACAGTGAAGCCGCAAATTCCTTCTGTTTGGCTGAGATAGATTTATCAGTCACAGATACTTGGATTAATTCATTGTTGGGAGCAGCATTCAATTGAAGTTGCAATGCAAGACGACTTGCAATGGTAAGTTCATCTACATCAATCATTGCATCTAGATCTATATTGCCAGCAGAGGCATCAATGTTCTCCTCAATTCCTTTCCCCTTAGCATTCAATTTTGGATCCAGATTAGCATTTTGATCATAATTTTTTACTTTTTTTTGTTTTTGATTAAGGTTTTGTTTATCCAATATTTTCTCATTTCTTGCATTTAATCTATTTATTGCACGAATATGCAATCTTTTTTGTTTACGTGATAGGAATTGTTTTAACCCTTGCGGCTCAGTGTGTGCCTCTTGTTGGGGGGGGGGTACCAATTTCTCGCCCTCCTGCACCTTTTCCTCTTTTATTAGTTCTATTAGGTCGGATGGACTGTCAGGTGATTGCCCAGAGACATTATTCGGTTCAATCAGCTGGTTTAATCCGTTTGGTTCTATTATCACATCATTAGGCTGATTGAAGAAAATTAGTTGATCAATTTTCTCTGAGTTCAGCTTTACCATTTGGCAAAGCTGCGCGTGTGAATAAATTTGTATCATATCCGCGTTTTTTGGTACATTCACTATCTGGGCAAAAGTCGAGGGAAAGCTATAAACTGGATCTCCCCCATTCTCTTCGGAAAGATCCTGTGGCTGTCTACTATAATTCTCTGTTTGAGATGCCGTTGTAACAGTGCATCTACACGGAATACTAGGTGAGTAACAGCCTTTCTCCTTTTTGTAATTCTCAGCAAAGATATAACCCTCCAATTTGTTGAGTTTGGAGGATATGCTGAGCAGCGCTCTTTTTATATCGCGGAGTTTGTAATGCGTATACTCGTGACCCTTGTCAAGTAAGTTAAGAATCCTTGACATTACGGGGTAGGAGGCTTCAAAGCTCAGGAGATCCTCTACATCAGAAGTAGATTTAGGTTGAAAATTCTCATGTATTTCAGTCTTCAATAGTTTATTATGAGTGGATTCTCGCATATCAGGTGAAGAACATACCACTCCCCTTTTTAATTGGGAAGGGCCATCATTATGCAAATCTATAGGGACCTGATCAGAGGCTGAGTTTTCTAGATTATAAGAGTTGACAGATTCTGATACCAAGTTACATGGGATATCACAATGAAGATGTACTTGGTGTTTGTCAATCAGCCGTGCTGTCACTGGTGTTGACGGGCCATCGGACATTACGATCCGCTTCTCCAATTCCATTAGTACAGCAGGAGCCAGGATCGAAATGTCAGATGGTGGCCCTATATTAGTGTCTTCCATACTACCCAAGGCGTGATTGTTCACAGTTTCTAACTCTGGAACACTTAAGAAACTTCTCCTTGTTGTATTTGGATTGACAAGGTTCCCATGCTTATTAATAACACTGATTTCATGCGTTAGATTGTCGTTCGTATTATCACTATTCGGTGCAATAGGCTTTTTATTTCCATACATATCATCCAATTTTTTCATTGTGGCCTCATTGATACGTATTTTCGGAGTGATAATCGTTTCCTTTAGCCCACTCCGTAGTCGAGAAGACATAGTTTTGCATGCAGCAAGGATCACAAGTCTTATTCAAAGTAATGTTAGATCACAAGCCGGAGTATTGGCCTTAATCTATTTTTTAGCAATTCAGGAGTGTTAACCTCTAAGTGAATGGGTTAACCTCCCAAACCAGGCAGATTAGTGCCACGTGCGATAATGATTAAGTCTCACGGTTTTCTTATAATCGCGCGACCCCCACACCTACAGGCACAAGTCATTTAAGGAGGGGTGTTCGACCCACAAAACTCTGGGACATGCCCTCCCAGCCTCCCAGTTCCCCACTCCCAGCGCACCGCGAACAGCAAACAGTACTTGAGTTGTACTTGGCGGTGCGCTGGGAGCAGTCCACTTGTGGAGGCAGAAAGGGGCGTTCCCTTGCAGGAGGCGGAGCCTCCGCTCCGGAAGGAACCTAAGTAAAAAGCAAACAACTTTATGTCAGGTTGATACGAACAACACACTTCAAGTCCGTGCAGGTCCACACTCTATACAAACAACACAACTCCACAGGTTGTTAAGCAGTGTGCACCCTGTGCGCACTGTGCCCACTGTGTGCACTGTGCACACCTACACCCTATGCCGCCCTTTTACTAAGCCAGGGTGGTAGGTGCCATGTCTCCGGAATAGGATGTTTTTTTAAGAAAGTCACCTAGTTCTTAGGAAGTCAGGCAGGATCTGGTGTATCAGCCTAAGACGTCCTCCAGTCGGCAGGATCCTTCCACACGTTCGAGTCTTCAATGTGCTCCCTCGTATTCCACGCAAAACGACCCATAGTAAATCCAAAAAGGCAGGCAGCAACCCCAGCAAACAGTACTTGAGTTGTACTTGGCGGTGCGCGCGCGGTGCGCTGGGAGCAGTCCACTTGTGGAGGCAGAAAGGGGCGTTCCCTTGCAGGAGGCGGAGCCTCCGCTCCGGAAGGAACCTAGTTCTTAGGAAGTCAGGCAGGATCTGGTGTATCAGCCTAAGACGTCCTCCAGTCGGCAGGATCCTTCCACACGTTCGAGTCTTCAATGTGCTCCCTCGTATTCCACGCAAAACGACCCACAGTAAATCCAAAAAGGCAGGCAGCAAACCCAGCAAACAGTACTTGAGTTGTACTTGGCGGCCTGCGTTTATGAAAGGCTGCTCCCTGGGCGATCATTTCTCCTCGCACCATTGCTTTCATGGCATCCCAGGTGTTCGCTAGGGAGGTGTCCTCGTTCCGGTTTTCCCTGAAGACATTTTTGATAGTCTTAGCTATGGAGTCCCTCAATGACATATTGAGGATGGGGGTCATATAGGTTCATGACATATCGTTGAGGACGGGGTCATATATGTTCCATCAGCGATGGGGCGGGGGGGTCAGGGTCATGGGCCTGGAGCGTCAGGGCGACAGGTGCGTGGTCAGAACGCACCCTGGGGCCAATGATGTCATCTGCGAAGGCCAAAACCTGGGGGGAGGCCAGCAGAAGGTCGATCCGGGAATAAGATCTGTGGACATACGAGTAGAAAGAGAAGTCTCTTTCGTTGGGATAGAGCACTCTCCATGTGTCGACCACATCCAGGATCCTGAACAGGTGAAGAAGGCCCGCCGCTAGCCTAGAGTCTCTGTGGGCTTGGGGATGCGATTTGCCCTTAAGTGGGCCGGACCCTGCTGAAGTCTCCTCCGATGATAGTCTCACCCTTGATGAATGGGAGGAGAGATCCTTCCAAGTCATTGTAGAACCCTTCTTGATTGTCATTTGGAGCATAGACTGAGGTGAGGGAGTAGAGCTGTCCATAAATCAGGCATTTGACCGCCATAAAGCAGCCCTCGGGGCAACTCAGTGTCTCCAGAATTTGCGGTTTGAGGCAACTTGTGAAAAGAATGCAAGTGCCCCCTTTCTTGGTGCCATTAGAGGCCAGAAATTGCAGTGGAAAAAGTCTGCTGCAGAGGCGGGTGAAGTCCGCTGAGATTTAATGAGTCTCTTGCAAGAAAACCACAGCGGATTCCCCACCCTGTAAGCGTTGTTCGATCAATTTCCTTTTAGGGGGCGGGGGGGAGTTCAGACCCCTTACATTTAGCAGAACGAATTTCAGTTTCTGATGTGGAGGGGGGGGGGTGTCCTGGAACTCCATGGCTCCCCGGGGCGGGGACCAGGCAGAGTGGAGCTCCGTCATCGTCTGAGGGTTTGATGAGAATAGTGTCATAGTGTGGCTGGGGTTTTATCAACAACCTCCAAGGGTAGGGCAAAACTTCTAGCATTAACCTCCAATGGGAGGTTGAGAGGCCAAGTTTGTAGAAGATTGGGAAGCCGATTTTTTTTTAATCCGGCATATGCCATGGCCAACGGGGCCAGTACCTTTCCATACAGTCAACATGGCTGGGTCAGGTAACAGTGTCTGAGTTCTGCTCCAAGAGAGTTTTGGTGACATACACCTTGGAGTTTGGCATGGGCCGTGTGAAGCCTGCAGCAATGGTGTTGCAGTTTGTCGTTTCCAGCTGTCTGGTCTGTGGTAGGGCTGCAGGTGGTCATCTTACCTTCCGATTCCTCTGGACCCTCATCCAGGACGAGCGACTCGGTTTGGGGAGAGAGGAGCCTGCTTTGTCATCAGTGCAATACGCCGAGGAGGTGGGAGGGTCACCAGCCCAACTAGGGGAGTCCAGGTGGAGGATTGTAGCGGCATCTTCAAGGTTGCAGATCCTATGGGGGGTGCCATAGTATGAGTATTGGAGGGCCGTCGGGAACAGCCATCGGTATTTATTTATTTATTTATTTATTTAAATTTATATAGCGCGCAAGTAACCCATGGGCATTGAGGCGCTGTTACTTGCAAGAGCTTAGTTACAGGCATAGAGTCATTCAGTGGTACATTATGCATTCGACAAAGCATAGAGCTGACATTTTGGTTGGTACAGTTGGTCATTACAGTACAGTTTATGCATTAGGAACAAATGAGATGTATTCGACTGGTGCGAGGCATCTTATGTGAATAAGATGGTTTTCATGGTTTTGCAGAAGGTGCTGAGAGAGGCCTCACCTCGGATTGTCGGCGGTAGGGCGTTCCAGTGAGTGGGTGCGAGATATGGGAAGCTGGATCCGCCCGCTCTGACTTTTTTTTTACTAATGGCACAGAGAGCATGTTAGTATATGGTGATCTGGTTGGTCTCGTAGAAGAGACGGGATGGATCCTTTGGGAGAGGTAGTCAGGGGCAGTAAGGTGAATGCACTTGTGGGTCAGTGTCAGAGTCTTGAAGATGATCCTTTCTTTTATTGGGAGCCAGTGTGCTAGTTTTCTAGCCTCCGAGATGTTCTCTTTTGGCAATGCCTTGGGCTGCCCGGAGAGCACTATTCTGAATGATTTGTAGCCTCTCTAGGTTTTTGTTAGAGGTGCCTAGAAATAGTACATTACAATAGTCAAGCCTAGATCCAGTGATGGCTCTGGCCATGTTAGTGCAGTTCTCTCTGGAGAGAAAGGGCCTGACTGCGTTGATAAGTTTGGCATGGTATGCAGCTGCCGAGGCTATAGCGTTGACTTGTTTATCCATGCATAGGTTGGAAACCAAGTAGACTCCAAGGGTTTTGACTGATTCTGAGACCAGTATTTTGATGGAGTCAATGGTGAAATGACTGAATTGGGAGTCTAGATTTTTCAGCGTGTCGGGTGAGCCTACCAGAAGGAGTTCGGTCTTGTCTGAGTTGAAGCATAGTCCATTGTCTGCCATCCAGGCTTGGATGGTGTTGTAGAGGTTGTTGAGGGTCATGGAGTCAGTGTCATAGTTGCCAGTGAGAGTGAGGAGGATCTGTGTGTCGTCGGCGTAGTTAGTGTATGAAATGCCCATGGCATCGAGGATTAGAAAAAGTGGTTGTGTGAAGATGTTGTAGAGGGTGGGTGAAAGGCAGGAGCCTTGGGGCACACCGCAGAGAATGATGGTTGGTGATGCGGATGCTAAGTCCGAGAATACTTGCATGGTTCTGTCTTGTAGGAAGGAAGTGATCCATGCTGTGGCTTCAGGGGATAATTTGGCAGTAGAGGAGAGGTGGTGGCATAGGACGTCATGATCCACGAGGTCGAAAGCCGCGGAAAGGTCAAGAAGTAAGAGAAGTGCTGGTCTCTGGCATCATCCATTTGGTATTTCAGGTCAAGTAGGGCGGGTTCAGTCCCGTGTCTAGGGCGGAAGCCTGATTGGCGGAGTCCTAGAAGTTTGTTCTCTGCAATAAAGTGTTGAACCTGCAGGTAGGCTGCTTTGTCCAGTATTTTGAGGAGGAAAGGGACAGTGGTGATAGGTCTATAGTTGTTGGGGGATGTGGGGTCGAGAGTAGGTTTTTTTAGGAGAGGGCGGACCCAGGCTTCCTTGAGGGAGGCAGGGACTTTCCCAGTAGCAAAGGAGTCGTTTACAAAGGCTGTAAGGAAAGGAGCTAGCGCTCCGGCGCAGTCTTTGATAATGGATTGGATCTGGCGTTCCGGAGGAAGAGCGTGAGGAGCCAAAGAGCCCTTCTCCTCTGCAGCGTCAGAAGGGAGAGGTCCTGGTAGATCTGAAGCGTGGAGCCCTGAAATGTCAGCTCGTCCCCAGATCGCCCTATTTCCGCTATATCTTCTTTGGTAGTGTAAAATTGCACCCTTGTTATCACATCTGCATGGGGGGTCCGATTCCACGCCACGTCGAGGGCGTAATCTGTGGGTGCAATCTAAAATAAGCAGGGACTTGAAGTGTGGTAGTAACGATTGAAAAAAGTTGTCCACGTATTCATCAAAATTTTTATCCAGCACCGAGGAGGGAACCCCTCATAGCCGCAGATTATTGCGTCGTGCCTTTTTTTCGAGATCCTCCTGTTTGAATTTAAGGATTTCACTTCTATCACAAAGAGCTTGGATTGAGCGTTGGACTTCCAACAGTGTTGCAGAGTGTTCCCGAGTCAAGTCCTCCACCTCTCCCTGCCTCTGCTCTGCGTCTGTAACCCTCTGGTCTGTCCGCTAAAGCTTCGTAGTGAGCTCCGACATGCATGATCTAAACTCTGCCTTGATGTCTAACATAAAGCCCTGGATGTCATCCTTGGTCGCTAGGACTCCTCTGTCCTCCAAGGGTTTCTGAGACATAAGTTTTGGTGGCTCTGATTTTTTTTCCCTTTGTCTGCTGAAAGCAGCATGGTGGCAATGTCGGAGTACTTGGGAGGTTTGAGGTGTTTGGCCATTGTTTCAGGCTTCGTTGAGGGATTCTCTGGTAATTTCGGGGGAAGAGAGACCAGGGAGGAAGGGGGCCAGAGATGTCTGTCCCTCCAGGGGTTGGAAAGAGGGCCACCAGGTCTCCCGCAGCACTGAGAGTAGAGTAGAGCCGCCTGAATGTGGATTTGAGGGCTAGATGGGGAGAGCATGAATTGGTCCAGGTCTTGGGTGGGTGACCGGGCCATTTGGTGAATTCGCCGTTAGGCTGGGTTACCAGTGGTTAGAAGATCGATTCCGATAATACGAGTTGGAGTCCCCTGGGCCACACGCTGATGGTAGGGGCAGAGGTAACAGCAAGCGCGATGTGTGGCGCGGGGTATTCACCCACCTGGAGGGTCTGTGGCGCCTGACACCCAGCAGCGGACTCGAGCTGATGGGAAGCCAGCAGCTGCCCCCCTCAGAGCAAGGGGCCGAGATTACCCCAGATGGGTGCAGTAGGGTGTTGTAGCTTCGGGGGGAGGGGTGGTAGAATTGTGGGCCGGGGCGCCCCAGGAGTAGAAAGGAGCTCTGGAGGTAGGTAAAGTCAGGGCGAGTGGAGCAAAAATCAGGGCCCTTCAAGCGTAGCCGCAATCTGGGCAGGAAAAGCATAGTTTAGGTCAGAGCTTGGGTGGGTGGCAGGGCCACTTGATGAAATGGCTGCAGAGCCGGGCCCCCGGTAGATGGAGGGTTGCATTCAGTGATGTGAGTCTGGGCCCTCCGGGTCACCCTGCATTGGAGAAGCCTGGGCGATAATGAGGCAAAATGAGGCAAAAGCTCTTTAGTCACCTGAGGGCTCAGTGGTGACAGGCTCCTGACGGCAACCTCAAGGAGAAGGTGTCTGCCGGGAAGTTAATTCCTAGAAGAAATCTCACAGGTGCTCCTCCAGTTAAGAGGGGGCTAATTGCCTCCAACGGCTGCAGCGGGGTATTGAGGGTCCAGGGAGGAATGGTGGTGTGGGCCGGGGCCCCTCAGCAGGAGGGTGTGGGACCGGGAGAGGGTTTAGCAAGTGAAGCCAGGGAAGGCGGCGTAGGGAAGAGAGCCCTGCCAGCGTGGCCGCACTGGAAGTGAAGCTGTTGTCGTTCCACAGCACACAGAGGAGGAAAGCCTGCTGTGCTACTCTCCCTGGGAGGAGGTGGCCCCTCACTGCGGCACACTGCAAGTGAGCCAGACAGTCGCCCCAGGTGGCGGGTTGGGCCGAGGTCGGGCTGCAGTGGCAGGATGGGGCACAAATTCCCTCCTCGGCGTGGACAGTGGGCGCCAGGCCCTCCAGGGCTTGCAATGTTCTGTGGCGCTCGGGGCACTCAGGTCAGACCGCTGGGTTGGGGAAGGGCGGCCCGAGCAGGGCGGGCCGGGCTGAAGCTGGAAGAAGCTATTGCCCACCATCAGAGGTCGGCAGCCCCCGCCACGCACCCGGCAGCATTTAGAAGATGAAAGTGCCGCCTGCTTCATCCAAGGGCCGGCACGCTCTCACTCGGCAGAGCAGCGAGTTGTTCTGTTGTGGTGGTCGTGGGCGGCACTCGGTCACAGTGTGCTGACCCAAGCAGGACGCTGAAGGGGCATCAGAGAGTGAGCACCCACGCTTCAGTGAGATCCCATTGCTGAAAACCGCTGCGAGTTCTGGGTGCGGCGTTGCAACGGTGAGCCCTTGGCTTGTCCTCCATCTTGAGACGACACAGCGGTAGGGTTCGGAGGATCTGATTCGGGGATCCGAAGTACGTTAGGGATTCATATTGCCATCCAAGACGGGCTTGGGGTTTAGCTCGCTGCAGCTAGCTTTAGGCCTTCAAAGCGACGACAGGAACATCTAAAGATTATCAGAACTATGGGCTTCACACGGAGGCCATCAGAGGAGCTTGTGCATCGCTGCCGCTCCAGGCCACGCCCCCAACATAAACATTTTTACAGGTGTAGGTAGGATAAGGTGCTACTAAGTAACCTCCCAGCACTCCACACAAGATGATGTGTGCTGTACCTACAAAGAGAAAAGGTAAGTAAAGTCAATTTCACTTTACTATTCCTGGGAACAGTAGTTCACACAAGAAAAGGTATTTTAACCTTAGACATCTAAAGGATTTCTCTGTGACACTGCACTGAAGGCGCTGCCACCATACAAATAGTAGATGGCTATGGAGGTTGTCAAAGGAAACCCATAATCCAAATCGGGTCAAAACACATGAGAGAGTGAGAAAAAGGGCTCACTTACTGCAGGATTAAAATTAAAAAGTCCTAAAGTCCAGCAAAAGAGCTGGGGGTCTCTAAGTTTGAAGGGAATTAGCACAGAAATCAGAATTCTCCCTAAAACACAGGTGGTCTGGCTTAATTGGATAGCCAAATGCCCCGTTCTTGGAAATGCTGAGAGAGATTGCAGAGGAGTGTGTGCTTTAACTGTATAAAAGGTGAGGCTTCTGGAGTGTAAAGCAAGTTGACCACAGGAAACGGAAGTAACCGAAGAAGACGATGAACAGAGACACCTGCAGACCCTTTGCAATACTGTGAAGGGACCACTGCTGTCCTGACCTTGTTTTTGGTGCGACAGAGAAGCTCCGAAGAGGACGACTCCTTCCCTTTGGCTCGTGGGAACAACCAGTCCTAAGACAAACTTTGAAACTAGCCATCTCCTGAGGTCCTAGGAGTTTCCAGAGCGGTGGAACCCCAATACCGGGAGACCTGCTGCCCATTTTGAGTGCATCGTAGTGGAAAGGCTGAATCTGTCCAAAACTGTGCTGAGCCCGTAAGGACACTCCAGATATCGGATCCAATTTACCCAGATCCCCTTCCCTGAGATTGGGAGTGCAGGAAGCAAAGAATATTGACCGGACGATCTGTGTCCTTTGTTGGTGCTGCTGAAAAGGCACCAGAACCACACAGTGAAACAAGAAGTTGCTGAGTTGTGCCGCAGGCCCCCCCTCGAGACTGCTGCTGGAAGACACCGTCCAGTGTCCTGCCTTTCGTCACCTGACCAAGGAATCGGAGGTCGGGTCCAGAGCTGCCACATCGCGGATGAGCCAACACGAACACTTTCTTCAAACTCAAGGTACTGTGGGGAAAAAGGTATTGCTTACCTGATTCTGAGAAGTTGTTCCAGAGCATTGGAGTGCACATAGAGGTGTCCAGGGCAAGCCCCTCTTACCCCTGACCCAAGCTGCTGCTTGTGTCCCCTTTTTGAGTCAGTTTTTAGGTCTCCTTTGTTAGTTGCTAACTTGCTGCTTCAATAACTTTAGACACTGGAAGAAATCCGCCAGAACTCTTCATTATTCGCTATTTGCCAAGACTTCGAGCCCTCTCCAAACTGCCTTTTAGCTAGAATGCATTTTTGGACTTAAAAGACTTGCCAGGCAAAGAAACCGTCTCTCGAACCTTGAAATAAGCACATGTTGCACTAGCCACTTATTTTCTTCCCTCTAAGTGACTTTTCTATATGTGTTTGCAGAGTAAATGGATTACCGTATAACCTGTTGAAAACCGCATGAGTGCACAGTTACCGATAATATGATAACCTTGTCTTTTCCCTTTTTAATGTTGCTACAAATGTAACCGCGAACAAACACAAAAGTGAAAGTGCCCTTTTGAAGTGTATTATCTAGTATTCTTAAGTGTTTTACCATTATCGTCTGAAGGTTTTAAAGTGATTCTGGTGTAAATATAATAAATATATATCTTTTATAGAAATATGTGTAAGTGCTTCTTTGCTGCTCCTGTCTAAGATTGAGTACTTACCTACAGCTCACATCTTCCTCTTAAGATAAGCCTGACTGCTCTGCCACACTACCGAGGTCCTGAGCAAGTGCAGACTGATACTACGAGTTGAGGATCTACAAACCACGGGGATAGCTTACTATAGGCTTACTGCCAGTTAGACTTTAGGAAAACTCCCCAAACAAGATAAGTAATGTTTCAAGCTTGATCTCTGTGAAATAAAGAAAGAATAGTTGAAAGAAATACACGTTGGGAAGTCAGATGTAATATAGTTAGTCCTGGAAAGGGTTTGACAATACATTTTAAAAGAAAACATTGTGTTACAAGCAAACTGTTTATTAAAGCCGATTGTTATTTACAGAGGAACGTATTAAACGTGCGCATAACAATACTAATTGGTCGTGCGAGGGGGGCAGAGTTTATTCTTTCATGCGCCTGTGTAACCGGCAGTACGAACCAAAATCACAGTTCTGAACGGTTCTGGATTATCAAAGGCCTTTAGAAATTAGGACCTTCCAACTTGTGCTTGTCACAGGTTTATTTCCAGAAGCCTTCTCTGAGAGAAAAGAACAAACTACATTTGGAGTGACTCTGAGAAGCGGCAATATTGCGTTCCTTTAAAAGAAGGCGATCCGTGTCTGAATAGGCTGCGCGATTGTTCTCAGCAAGAGACCTTTAGTAAATGTGCACTATTGCGCGATTTACCATGCTTGGAGCTTTTTGGGATAGTTTGTGTTTTGTTTAAGAAAAAGAACAGAAAGACTTTTAGAAAAGTAAAAGTTGACAGAAAAAAGGGCATTAAAGATTTAAAAAGGCATTCAACAAGGCAAGATCAATGAAAGTGAGACCAAGCCAAAAAAAAGACAACAGGAATTCAAAAGTTGTTTAGAAGAGCAGCAGAGAGCAATCTCCAGCACAAGTGCTAATTAACCCTTTCAGCAAATAAGCAAAGGTCACAGGTATATGGAATAATTCTAAAGGGGGTATACAATTTAGTTAGTCTTAGAGTCTGTTAAGCAAGAAGTTTTAATAATGTGTATGTTTCTTTGTAGTTCAGTCGAGCAGTAGTTCTCCAGAAGGAAAGTCCAAAATTGCGAGGCTTCAAGCAAGACCTGTCTTTAATTTTCTTTTTTTTTCTTTTTTCTTTTTTTTTTTAATTCATTGTGTATGGTTACAAAATGAACCTTTCACAAACAAAGCAACATTTTCAGACAATGAATAAAAAAACCAAGAACATAAACAATTTTTCCCATAAAAATAAATCTGATACTAATAAGCCAATTTTTCAACCTTAAAATATTTAAAAGCAAAGAAAGAAAGGAAGGAGGGTAAGAAAAGGAGAAAAAGAAAAGAACTTCCACAAATGGTCAATTGTCCACAATTGTGGCTCCTTTCCGTGACCCGAATCTATTCACACTTTGAGCCCTCAAGATCTTCCTACAAGGGAATTGTGTTTATCGTCAAGCCCCCGGGGGGGGGGGGGGGGCGCACTTGCCAGAACTTACAGCTCTAACTTACAGTCCTCCAGAATCTTAATCACTGCAATCGTTTCTTGTTGGGATTGACCATCAGTCAAACTTTCCCATAAGTGGTCATGTACCCAATACGTTGATTCAGAGACAAATCTGCTGAAGAACTGTTGTCTGGCACCTCTCGTGCCTTCGCACTCCATCATCAGATGTTTGATGGATTGATTTTCTGGGTTAGAACAGGTCTGGCACAGATTCAATGCCAGGGCACCCATCCCTCTTCCCGCTAGGATTTCCCCCGAATGTAAGATATTTAATCTTAGTCTCAAGAATGTATTCCTCAGTCTCCAGTCTGAAAACTTAATTAGATATTTACTGAGGAAGCCCAGCTTTCTTTCTGACATTTGAAGAGGATTAGGATTCGACCCTGATCTTATTTTTTCGAGAGTCTGGATCCAATCCATTTCCTCCTATTTTTTTTTTTAGCCTTTGTTGGATTTTCCTCCATCAATTTTGTATCTATGTCTGCACTCAGAAGCTGCTCCTTCACCAGCAAGTCTAGCCTGCCCAAATGTTGAGATCTACCCGCCTCCAGATGTTTTCTCATGTCTGAATATAATGAGTGATCTTGGGCTGTGGTGTTATGATGATGCAATATCATCATTTTCCACCCCGCTTGGCATTTTAGGGATCTAAGGCCCAGTCTGAATCTGAGGTTGTCCATAGACAGACTCATTGGAAGACCCAAGGCATGCTTCCACAATAGGCCTTCCCATTTTGCCAAGACGTATTCCATAGCTGTGGTTTGGCTTCAAGACCATATAACAACACAGCAAGAGGTTTAGCACCATGCCGTTCACTGCAGTTGAGAGCCCCCTCCTGAAACCTGTTTGACACTTGGACAACACTCCAACTCTTTTTTCCCATGCTTCCACTTCCCCAAACAAGATTTTCATAACAATCTTGCTGTCAATATCCAATAGGGCGATGGGGCGATAGTTTGTAGCCACCTCCCTATCGCCCCCTCTTGAAAAGTGGGATGACCGTAGCGGTACGGCATGATGTCGGCAGTTGTTGCTTCATCAGAATTTTCCTAAAGTGCCAATTGAGCAATTTGGCCCACAGGCCCGGACTGTCCTTCAGTACCTGATAGGTCAAACCGTTGGGACCTGCCGCTTTCGAGGAGGAGCCCTTCAGGATGAGTTCTTTCGATATCCGAGGCATTGAAATCAAGAAGCCAATCGGCCTTTGTGTTATAATGGCAGACTGTTCTTTCAGGCTTGCCAAAGACTGTACTTAAGTGCTTGATCCATTCACTCTCGGAGACCAAATTACAAAGCTGAGTTGTTTTGGTCCCCTCCATCTCATGCATTGTGGCCCAAAACCCCTTTGCATCCCTCTTACCAAGTACATCTAGGATATGCTCCCCATCTTGTTGGAATCTTTTTATATTCCTAGCCACTGACCATCGTTTGTGATTTTGTTTTTTACAATCTTATTTCCGCCTCTTGTTCATTCTTAGAGAGAGAAGAATCTTTTTTATGAGTCTCGGCGTCCTGTTCAGTTTTTTTCTCTTTGCCATAGTTTACTCATCATACACATGCCGATGGACTTGTTTGGGCCCACCCCATTAAAATTCGGTGGACAATTTTGCCAAATAAATTTTATAAAGCCTGAAGGCGAGCAATTCTCCTATTGAAGATCTTCCGGCAAGACTGACAGCTTTTCATTCAAATTTGCTTCCCCTGCCTTATATTTAAGTAGGCAAACTCTGCCCTTCCTAGCTACTATCCTCTGGGTGTTTAGTAACAGGGTTTCTGATGTTATTTCTGGGAAGAAGAGCTCGAGCCTAAGATGGTCACTCCCACCCCCTTCTTTAATAGTCAGACTAACTTGATGTTCAAAAAGACTACCACATAAGAAAAGGTAGTCCAATGTCGAGGCCGAGGTGCCCTTGATCCTGGAGGGTTTAGCCGGGATATCTCGCGGAAAACTCCTGTTTGACATTTTCAAATGCCAGTCGTTTAGGGAATCCACCCACAACTGACCATTTTTAGTGATTCTTCTCCCAGTTGATTTTGTTTGATCTCTTGAGAGATCAATGCATTGTGCATTCAGATCGCCCCCCAGAATTATGTCTGCCCCTGGGAATGCTAACTTCTTGTCCCCTAATTACTTGGCTAACTTATCCAAGAATATACGGAGCTCAACACTTGAGGGATTCCAATAATCATTGCAGAAGATCATCACCAGGTCACTACCCCCATTTCTGAGTTTTGCTTTGCATATTTGTAAACCCTGTATGTTCACTTATGCAGAGATGACATCCTCAAATTTAGAATTTTTAAAGGCAATGAACATCCGAGTGGCCCTTTGTACCTTTATGAGGTATCCTTCTACTACTATTGGATTGACCAGCCAAGCCTCCTGTAACATTAGGACATTACCCACCCCAAAAAGATAGTTCTTCATTGCCCTTGATGTACAGTTATTAGGCCCCGTGTATTCCAACAGATAACTTTTAGCCCTTCATTTTCAAAGATGTTGAGGGCCTAGACCAAGTTTCTGAAAGTTAGGATGCTCAGTAATAGGGCTAAAGTGTTGTCCTTGTTGGACTCACTCGATGGTTCACCGGCACCAGTAGACTTCTGGGTCAGGGTTTGATGATTGGAGGCCCCACCTTGTCGTTGCACATTCTTTCTGACATCCGGGCTCAGCATCCGCAAAGGCTCTGTCATGATCTCTGCTTCCAAAAGGTCAGGGTTTTCCCAACTCCCTTGGAAGCAGATTCATAACCCAGGTTCCGAGTGCCAACCAGTCCCAATTGGGACCTTTTGGACCCAGTCCTGGCGCCAGTGGCACCAGGCTCATAAATATGCCCAGTCCCAGCGCTGGAAGCGCCAGGCTCATAATGCTTGGGTGGACTTACCTGCAGCAGACCATGCTGCTTACTTGCCTGCCAGTTGAGCCTCTGATCCTCTTCTGTTTGGAACTACTTTTCCTGTTGGGTGGGGCAGGAGCCACTCCCTAGGTTCAGAACACTGGAACTCTTCTGGAAAGCAGGAACTCTTTTCTTACCTAGGCGTGGCTGTGGAAGGAGACACCTAAGCACTACAGGAGGCTATTTAAACCACACCCGATGGATGAATCTTGCTTTGCATTATTCTGCATCCTCTGCAGCAGAACGCTCATCGTGTCTTCTGCATCTGATCCTGGGCCTAAGGAAAAAGGCTTACCATCCTGAATCCAGTCTTCAGCAACACCTATAAAGACAAGAAAGAACAGGTTAGCATTACGGTCTTCAGTGACAGCTCTTCACTTACCTGGGCCATCGGCTGTCACCAACGCCTCGAGCTGCATTCTGAAAGACAAAGGCTTACCTACTCTTCGTGCGCTCCGGAGGTCTTCACACTGCATTCCGGCATCTGAAAGACAAAAGCTTACCAACTCTTCGCACGCTCCGGAGGCCTTCGGCGCTGCATCCCGCATCTGAAAGACAAAACAAGGTGCATTTAAAGACATTGGGGAACTTTAATACTCACGTGCCATTACTCCTTTCCACATCTAACCCAGTGGGTATTCCGGCACCCTGCAGCCGCTCCGAACTTGTACCTGCAAAATAAAAAGACAGTTAGAGCGCATCGTGAAGCAGGCAACAAGCGCTTACTTACGTGCTTCCAGGCGCTTCTATTCATCACACGGGCTCCATCTTCAACTCACTTCAGCCTGTCATCCACCATCGCCGGAACCCTGCAAAACAAGAGACATAATTACCAAAGACTTTAAAGACATTAGAATTACTCGAAACTTACCGTTCGTGCAGTAAACGACGGACAGCAGTCCTCTGAAGTCAAGAGGCCTGCTCCCCTTATCCAGTGAAGAAACTGGTTACAGCACCCTGCCCCGAGGCAGATGGAGAGCACGGCGTTCACTTACCTAAGGTGAGAGCGTTAACCTTCGGGGTTCTACAGGAGAAGAGAAAGGGAAGAAGAGAGAGACATTCAATAACCCAGTTCATTAATCCCATATTTTCTATCTGCAGACATCTTACCCTTCGAGTCAAACATACAGTGCACAGAGGTCCAGCCCAAAGAGCCAGCCGTGTGTTACACATCACCTTTGAAGATACTGTATACGCCCAGTCAAGACCGGCGCCTCTACGGGAATCAGGTGAGCGTTACAGGCTCTGGTTGGTTTTTTGAGACTAATAAGTCCAGTTTCTTCAAGTCCTTTTTTGCTTCATCAATTGCCGTAAACACCTCCCTTGAGGCACAACCCATTTCTGCCATCAAAGGATTGTTTGGATCTGGGAATCTTGCAGATTCTATGTCTTTGCTGTTGATTAGAAAAAGACTCTGTACTTTTTTTTTAATACTGAGGGTATGGCCCCACGATTTAAAAATTTTGCGTGTTTTTTTGTTGTTGCAGTTGATGTTAACCAAATGATCGGCATCGCAAAACGGGATCCAGTAGTAGTGTTTTCACCATCTTCCGGAGGCATTTATTCCTCTATCAGTGAGGCACCAGGAACAAGATCCAAATTTTCTTCCAACTCTTTAAGCTTTTCTATTCCGGATCCGGTTTCCCCCAGACTCCTATATTTACCTTCACCCAGTTTTATTTCAACCGCCTGGGGTGGGGTTTTATTCTGAGCTTGAGCTGATGCTTTTTTCAAGAAAATGGGGGCAATCTTTAGGTTTGTTTTTGCTTCTCCACTACTCGCATCTTTAACTGGTAGTGGCTTTGACCCCATTTTCGACCTAGCCTTAAGGAATATGGGGGCTATTTTGAGGCCTTTCTTCAAATGTGTTGAGGCTATAGCCGTATCCTGCTTATTCGTCACTTTTTCTGTTTGTAAACCTCTTGATGTCATAATGGACTTAACCTCATTCTTTTTAAACAAGCTTTTCTTCCTCCTTCTACGGCCCCCTGGGAAGCCTTCTCTTGTTCATCTTTCTTTTTTTCTCCTCCCATTTTTCCCTGTGGGCTGTCCAATGAGTCGAGCTCAACAATCACTTGATCCTTCTCTGCTACAGACAGTTGTATGTTGACTAGTTTCTTCAAGAAGGAATTGGTGTCCGAGTTCTTATGTTTCACTTTCATTTGATTCTTTAACTTTTTTCCCCTTTTTTTTTTTTTTTACTACTTTTCCTTTTAGTCTTTTAAACCTTCTCGCTTCCCTCTTTCTCTCTATTTTTTTCCACCAAGCCTGGCACCTTGCCGACATACTTCTTTGTCCTCCTTTACATGTGTTCCCATCTGGCCTGGGGAGTTACCCAATAGGTGTTTCTCGACTGAATCTTCATCTTGGAGCCCATTCCCCACATTGGCCAGTCTCTGATACTCCTCCAATACAGACTCAGAAAGAGGGGTATCATCCATCTGTGGGTTATCCACCTTTTCTGGTTCCTTATGATCCAATACCAGTTGTTTTTGGTTCAGGGATTGTAATTAATCAATAAGGCTTGATTTACTGCCCTGTCTCCTCCAATTTGTTTTTAGTTGCCAGGGACCTTTGAATCGCTGAGATGTCCAGACCTTGGTTGACTGATTCAAACTTCAACTCCTGCAGTTTTTGCATCACATTTGTGTTGATGTGTTGCAACAACCAACCACTGCCCCATCCTGCGCGGCTACCTCCTTAGTCAATTCTAGAATGGAGCCAGATTGAAGTTGCACTTCGCCCTTCAGGAGTTCCAAGACAGAGAATATATAGAGTTCAGCACATAGTTGAGTGCACTCAGTGTATTTTCATTTGGCTGCACCCCCTCTTGAGCTAATTCAACGTGAGCGTCCCTTATGTCCAAAGATGTTTGTACTTCTGCCGGGACTCCTTCCTGCCCCATATTTGTCGGCTCTTGATTTTTGCCCGTGCCAGAGAGGTCCAACTTGCCCAACATTTGGTCACTTGTATCCAAATCCTATAATGACCTAGCATGATCGTTGTTTCCTCCTGAGTTTTTTAATAGGGCTTAATGAGCAGTCCTTATCCCTATTAGCCTCAACTTCACTCGGCAGTCTTTTTTTCTCTAAAATGCTCATCTATTTTTTTTTGTTGTATTTTTGTTGTGGTAATTGTAAATTCAAGTCCTTTTTTCCAGTTTTCAGACAAAGGGGGTTCAACTTCCTGCCCTCCGCTAGATCCTACCGGTGTAGAAAGGGAAGAAAGAGAAGAGTCCACATGGATTTGAACTTGAACCTGCTGATTCCCGACCCTTTGCAGCAAATCCCTCCCAGTGGCTTCCAAGGGCCCCTCTGAACCTCAGGCAAGGGGACTGCTGGCCGTTTTGGGCTCCTCGGGTTGCTGCGCAGCTTCATGGCCCTTCAATACAACACTGGCCCAAAAGTGTATTTACCCTCTTATTTCTACTTTTCAATGGCCTTTACGGCTCCCAGGAGCCTAAATTGAAATCTTTAAAAATTGTCACGTTCCTTAAAAAGTTATTTTCACTACGTAGCTTTATCGCTCCAAAGTAGCAATTATTTACACCCCGGCAAAATCTATTGGACCTAGACCTCCGGTCTTCCGCCGTGCACTGATTACGTTCTCCCCCCGCAAAACAAACAAAGCACAAGTTGTGCGGCTCAAAGGCCAGAGACCCGCAGTCACTGCACAAGCTTCCGGCGGGCCCCCTTGCTAGCACAGCAACCTCTGATCAAACGGCCAGAGAGAGTTACAGGCTCGAGGGCTGACCCAGTGCCAGGACTCACAAAGAAACTCGCTGACTCGCAGGGAGCGTTCACCTTTACGAGGAGTTCACACGGAGGAAACACACAATCCACCTAGTAAGACACTAGCGGGTTTCAAAGCTAAAGGTCGCGGTAGGCGTTACGCGGGGGAGGGGGGTTGATGGAAGACTCCTGTCTGTGCCCTCAGTCGGCAGCACGGACTGCACAGACTGCGTCCACTCTCTCACCACTCCACTCCGCGCTGCGGTCTTTTGAGTTTTTAACTGTTACTTCTCCAAATACCATAGATAGTGTAGAGGGACTTCTGAAAAACGGGCACCAGCACGAAAGATTCAGGGACTGCACAGACTGCGTCCACTCTCTCACCACTATGCTCTGCTCCGCGGTCTTTTGATTTTTTTAATTTTCTCCACTTCCCCTTTCTCCTCTGGTTTGATTGCTCAGCAATTTTAATTTAAGGATTGTTGGGTGAGTAGTTCTATGGGGTCTGAAGGGCTAGCTTCATCTACTCCTGCAGGAACAATGAGCTGGGACCTGACACGCACCTTGTTCACCCAGATCAATTGGGTTTTATCAAGTCCCGCCAGACTTTCGATAACACAAGGAGGGTTTGCCATCTGATGGAGGAGGTCAGGAAGAGGGGAATCCCGGCGGTCCTGCTCGCCTTGGATGCCGAAAAAAGGTGTTCAACCACGTGGAATGGACGTTTAATTTCCTCACCATGAAACACATGGGATTCGGGAAGTGGTTTCTCCGGCCTCTGCAGGCTAACTATCAAGCACCTACCCTGCGCCTATCTATAAACAGACAGCTATCAAACCCCATTATCCTTGAGAACCTAACAGGGCTGCCCGTTATCTCCCTTACTCTGCACAATATTCCAAGAACCCTTCTTGCAGCGCCTGCAAGGAACTTCAGAAGAGAAGGGTATCCCCTTGGGGGAATGGCCCACAAGACGATAACATTTCCCAGTGACATGCTATTGGCCCCCTCAGAACCAGTGGCTTCTCTCGAGGCAGTGGCCTCGGAGATTGCATCTATTGGGGTAGTGTCAGGGCTAAAAATGAATGTGCACAAATCGGAGGTGTTGAACCTCACCATCCCGAGCAAGGCCCTGTGTGAGGCACAAGGGTGCACTCTGTTCCCGTGGGCGAAGGAGAGAATTAAGTACCTGGGAGTTTATATAACAAATTATTTAGATGCACTGTATGGAGCGAACTATCCCTACCGTTCGAGGGGATTGGGTCCTCCGACGTATTCCATATCTATGACATGTAATCACCACAGCTGTACTGCTTCGGAAACTTTTTTCGGCGTCTGCGTCAATGACGTTGATGCGCCGTCGTCGAGGACCTCCTCCGACGTCATCCGATGTGATAAGTAGGACGCACGACGCCCGTAGCCTCAGTTCCGTTTTTTCCGCGAACGTGTTGCTTTGTGAATCTCGGTTAACGCCTCGACTCTTTGGAGATCTGTTCTTCGAACCTGTTCGTTTTTGTGAAAATCCTTCGTGTGAAGATGTCTTCTACTTCGTCTTCGACCCCGCGTCCGGGCTTCAAGAAGTGCGGGGAGTGTGGGTCCAAGATGTCGGTGACGGACTCGCACGACGCCTGCCTCTGGTGCCTCGGGGAGGCCCACGACACAGATTACTGTATCGACTGCCAGTCGCTCACGTCCAAAGCCTTACGCGAACGTAAGAAGAAGTTGTCGGTAGGTCGGGTGTCCAAGCCCCGGAAGTCGAAGTCTGCGGGGCTTTCGACGGATGATTCGAGAGGTGACTCTCCGCGTCATCGTCAGAAGTTTCATGGGTCTCCTTCTAGGAGTCGGTCTCGCCACTCCTCAGCCTCTTCGAGGCATTCTCGGAAGCGCCGACACCGGTCGTCTTCCAGGTCCTCTTCGGAGGAGTCTGCCCGGCACATCGCTTACCCCACCAGCCGTGCGACGCCAGAGGAATGGGCTTCCTTCGGGAAGAAAATGCTGGCGATTCTCGAGTCGCAGGGTACTAAGCCGTCCGCGCCCCCGAGTGGGGTCGGTCGTGTGAGGTCGAGAGACACCGCTCGCAAGAGTGGTCGGCACGAGTCACGGGAGAGGTCTCGTTCGGACAAGGAGACTCGTTCTCGACGTACCCGTTCCAGGTCCCGGTCCTCGACGCGTTCGAGACCGTGTGCACCTGTGAGGTCTTCGAGGAAGACATCGACGTCTGAGGCGTCGAGGGCGTCGACGGGCTTTCTCGAGGCTCCAGCTTCGAGGAAGTCGTCGAAGCCGTCGACGCTCAGGTCGTCGAAGGACACGCTCGGGGCTCCGGCTTCGAGGGCTGTGTCGACGCCGCCGATTGCTGGCGGCGCTGCATCTGACATCGATGCCAATTTCCTCGGCGCCGACGCCGATCCTCTCGGCGCCGATGCCTGTTCTCTCGACGCCGGCGCCGATTCGCTCAACGCCTTTCGTGTCGGAGGTACCCCGTGGCACGGGGGAACCCGCTAGGAAGGCTCTTGTTAAGAGCAAGCACTCTCGGGTGCCTTCTTTTCGCCACCTGGAATATATTTCAGAGGCAGATGAGGATTCTGATGGCCTGGTTCCTAGTCAGGTTCCAGATGAAATTGTCTCGGGCCATAGTCAGTTTGACGATTTGAGGCAGTCACTGCATGATGCCAGTGGACTGGACACCTCTCCGGAGGTGGAGTTTTGTAGGCCTGAGCCTGGCTCTCATGCCGATTCCTCGTACCGGCGCCTTATGGCTAGGGTTTCTGAGTACTTGGGATGGTCTGCTCCCCCAGGGGAGTTTGTGCAGGATGATCTAACGGACATCCTTAATGCTGGTCCCCCAACTGACCCGGTACTGCTGTTCCATATGGCTTTACAGAGAAGGGTGGTGGCGGCGGCTTGGACTGCTCCGGAGAGTCTCCCGGCGGTGGGCAGATCCTTGTCGCGAAAATACCGTCCAGCCAGTAGCGACCCCTGCTACTTGACCAGGCACCCCACTCCGGAGAGTTTGGTGGTGCAGGCGGCCACGGCCCCGGCAAAGCAGGCGTCATACCCTACCATCCCTCCTGATAGGGACGACAAACGTTTTGATGGCTGGGCGAAGAAAGTGTTTTCCTCTGGTGGTATGGCACTCCATTTGTGCCTTGTCTCATTTCACACACAAACTGTGTTGCGTTAGCGGCTGAACATATTCCCGAAGGGGACGAACGGGATAGTTTCCTTGCTATGGTCCAGGATGGTAAGGATGCCATGTGTGAGTCCGTTCAGTCGGGTTTGGATTTAGCTGAATGCGTCAGTAGGACCATGGCGGCGAGCACTGTGATACGCAGGTTTGCGTGGTTGCGGAAGTCGGGGTTTGCTCCTGATGTGCAGTCCCGGCTCCTCAACATGCCCTTTGACGGTGAACACCTTTTTGGCAGCAAGGCTGACGAGAGCCTGGAGAGGTTGCAGACCTCAAAAGCTGCAGCGAAGTCGTTGGGCGCTGCAGTTCGCCAACCTCTGCCTTTTCGTCCTAGGGGACAGCAGTGGAGGGGTGGCTCCTTTTTGTTATTACTCGTCCTTCAGTAAAGCGAGAGGAGCTGGCAGTCAAAGAGGCCAACGCAGGGGTACCAGAGGTGGACGACAGGGTACCCGTGGTGCCAAGGCCGCTCGGGCAGTTGCCTCTTTGCCCTCCGGTAACGCCGCAGCCGCTCCCACTCAGTCATTAGGCCATGTCCCATGGTTCACAGGTTGGGGGAAGGCTGGCGCGGCATCTTGTAGAGTGGCGTGCCATTACTTCAGATGTGTGGGTTCTGGAGATCATAACCCATGGCTACTGTCTTCCCTTTCGGCACAGGCCTCGTGACAATCCACCGGGGAACCTCTCTTTGCAGAGTCCGGATCCGCTCCTTGCGCAGGAAATTCAAGCTCTGCTGGAGAAAGGCGCCATAGAACTGGTGCCTGTAGCGGAGAGGAACACGGGATGGTATTCCCCTTATTTTTTGATTTCGAAGAAAGACGGGGGGGATTGAGACCCATCATGGACTTGCGCAGTTTGAACAAACTCCTCAGGAAGGACAAGTTCAAGATGGTTACTCTCTCTCAAGTCCTCCAGGCCCTTCAGCTTCAGGACTGGTTGGTGTCTCTCGACCTCAAGGATGCTTACTTCCATGTGCCGATCCATCCAAAGCACAAGAAGTACCTGAGGTTCGCGGTTGGCGACTCGCACTTTCAGTATCTGGTCCTGCCGTTCGGATTGACCTCCGCCCCGAGGATTTTCACCAAGCTCATGGTGGTGGTGGCAGCGCATCTCAGGCAAGGGGGGATTCACGTCTACCCCTACCTGGACGATTGGTTGATCAGGTGGAGCTCTCCCGAGCAAGTCCTGGATCATCTGTCCGTCACCTGCCACTCCCTTCACAGGCTGGGCTTCTCCCTCAATTTAAAGCAGTCCCATTTGACGCCAACACAGCGGCTCCAGTACATAGGAGCAGTGCTCGACACTTCCCTGGGGCAGTGTTTTCCTCCCCAGGCGAGGGCTCTTCACATTCAGCAGATGGTGCACAAGTTTCAGCATGCCCAGACGCTCCCAGCGTTCGAGTTCTTGAGGTTGCTCGGCCTCATGGCATCCTGCATTCTTCTGGTGCCAGAGGCTCGCCTGCGGATGAGATCTTTGCAGTGGGCACTCAAGATGCAATGGTCGCAGTCCTCCGGCAGGATGTCGGACCCGGTTCAGGTGCCGCCCTCGGTCGCCCGGGACCTTCTGTGGTGGGCCATCGAAGGCAACTTGATGAAGGGGGCTCCATTTTGGCTTCCCTGGCCGGAGGTGACGATCGTGACGGATGCATCCCTCACGGGATGGGGAGCTCATGCCAACGGGCTGACAGTCAGCGGTCGTTGGTCTCCGTCGGAGTCCAGACTCCATATCAATCTGTTGGAGCTGAGGGCCGTCAGGCTAGCCCTGAAGGCTTTTCTGCCGACTGTGTGAGGAAAGAAGGTCCTGATCCTGACGGACAACACAGTGGCCGTGCACTACCTCAACAAAAAGGGGGGGGCAGGGTCACTTCCTCTGTGCAGGGAGGCGATGCAGCTCGAGTTCTGGGCCATCCAGCAGGAAGTTTCGATCTCGGCAGTTCATCTGGCCGGAGACGCAAACGTGACGGCGGACGCTCTGAGCAAGCAGATCTCCGCCCTTTGGGGGACCCCTCGAGTGGATCTCTTCGCCTCCAGTGTCAACCGGAAGTGCGAGAGGTTCTGCTCGCGGGAATTTCCTCCAAAAGGAGCCTTAGGAGACGCGTTCGCGGTGGAGTGGTCATTCCCGCTGCTGTACGCGTTTCCTCCAGTCCCCGTCATCCCGCAAGTGCTGCGGAGGTTACAGAAGTTCGGTTCCCGAATGATCCTCATTGCTCCGGCGTGGGCTCGGAGGACGTGGTACCCGGACCTTCTCGACTTGTCCATCTGCCCTCCACGTCGTCTTCCCTACCGAGACGATCTGCTCTCACGGGAGGGGGGTCAGGTTCTCCATCCAGAGGTCAGATCCCTCAACCTTCACGCTTGGCTTCTGAAAGGTTGAGGTATAAGGATTGGGACCTCCCTGAAGACGTGATGTAGGTGTTGCTTTCGGCCCGAAGGCCAGCAACAAAGTCTCTGTACCGTTGCCGTTAGCGTAAGTTCTGCGACTGGTGCAGTGTTCAGAATGGGGATCCTTTGGCATGTGACATCCCCATGGTTCTGTCCTTTTTACTTTCTTTGGCCCAGAGGGGCTTGCAAGTGGGTACCATTAAAGGTCACCTGGCGGCGCTGTCCATCTTTAAGCGCTCGTCTGAAGAGTGTTCTTACTTTAAAATCCCTTAATTTCACAGTTTCTGAAAGGGCTCACTAATGTGTTCCCTCCGTCACCTTTCCTGGTGCCCGGTTGGGATTTAAACCTTGTTCTTAAGTTTCTTATGGGTGCTCCGTTTGAGCCTTTACATTCTTGCCCTTTGAGGCTGTTAACTCTGAAAACTGTGTTTTTAGTTGCGGTTACTTCCGCTCGCAGAGTGAGTGAGTTACAGGCACTTTCAGTTAAGCCACCCTTCACTGTATTTCACAAGGACAGGGTTGTCCTTAGAGTTCGTCTTCCTTTTCTTCCGAAGGTAGTGACAGAATTTCATTTGGCCCAGAAGGTTGTTCTTCCGGCATTCTATCCTCCTCCGCATCCTGGTAAGGAAGAGGAGAGGCTCCATAGGCTTGATCCTAGGAGAGCTTTAAGCTTTTATGTTTCACGCATGTCCCGGGTCAGAGTGGACGATCAACTCTTTATTGGTTACGCTGGAAAGCGTTTGGGGCAAGCTGTTACGAAACAGACTTTGTCTCGCTGGATTATTTTGGCCATCTCGGAGTGTTACCGCTTGGCGGGTAAGGACCCACCGGCTGGCTTGCGGGCCCATTCTACCAGGGGTATGGCTGCATCTACTGCCCTGCAGAGGGGTGTTCCTATTCGCAACATCTGTGATGCAGCCACCTGGGCTTCAGTACATACATTTGTACGTCACTATTCCCTCAATTCCATCCGAGGACAGGATCTGGCCTTTGGCAAGGCGGTCCTTTGCTCTGCTATTTGATTGGCTATTCTAAATTTTGATTCTAAATTCTTTCCCTCCTCCTTGCTCTGGTACTGCTTTGGGAGTCTGTCATAGATATGGAATACGTCGGAGGACCCAATCCCCTCGAAGAACAAGTTACTTTCTTACCTGGTAACGTTCTTTCGATGGGATGGTCCGACGACGTATTCCATATCGCTCCCGCCCTGCCTTCCCCGCTGCAGAATTTCTTTTGCGATTGCAGCTTACGTTCCGCAAGGCTTTGTGTCTGACTGGCAGTTGACTAATGTCACACGTTCTGGGGGAAAAAACTACAACTGAGGCTACGGGCGTCGTGTGTCCTACTTATCACATCGGATGACGTCGGACGTCGGAGGAGGTCCTCGACGATGGCGCATCGACGCAGGACGCAGACGCCGAAAAAAGTTTCCGAAGCAGCACGGCTGTGGTGATTACATGTCATAGATATGGAATACGTCGTCGGACCATCCCATCGCAAGAACGTTACCAGGTAAGAAAGTAACTTGTTCTTCTAGGTGAAAAGATCTTTTCACCAAAATACCGATTTATAAAAGACCAGTCCATGAGGCCCGGAAATTTCTTGAAAAAAACGCATTTTAAAGGTCTTGAGAATTATAAAATCGGGCATTGTAAATCAGTCTTTTTCTCTTGAGACCTTTAAAATTAGGTATTTTCACACAGAACCATCCCACACTGCTCTTTGCACTTATTTCTGACCTGACATGCTGGAACCCTCTTTACATATCCTGGATGGGGTGGATGGCATTGATCAGAATGGTGACTCACTTCCGCGCTTCCTCTATTACTTTTAGGCCCCACCATCAACATTCGCTCCCCCCAATCCCCCATGCTCCCAGAAGATTCTTTAAGTTGCTGAATCAGCTTCTCTCCACCTTCATATGGGGGTAACAAAAAAACGAGGGTAGCTCTATGGGTACTCATGGCCCTGAGGAGTAAGGGGGAGACTGGAGGTTCCAGACCTTAGACAATACTACCAGGCCTCCCAACCACGGGTGTTGAAGCAGTGACTGGCTGACGGGATGATAGCTAACTGTGGGTGTGTATGGATAGAGCAGTGATGGGGCCTTCCCTGCTGCTTAAATCTTTTGAGCAGTGTAAAATGTCTTTTGGCCTGTGCAAGGGCGATAGATTCCGATATTACCAGCCCAGGCACTGGGTGATGCACCCTCTCAACAAACTAGCAGCCGGCAAAGAGTTCACTGCATTCGAGAAATAGATCAGATCCAGCACAGGGGGGACACACCTCATTTCGGCACTATGTTTTAATTTACGAGAGTGCGACGAAGGGCTTGTGGTCTTACAGGAACAAGTGGTCGGGAACGGTGGGACGGCAAATCCCGCAGGAGGAATGGTAATTAATGTAGAAAAAATATCCCCAGGCTTACCCGGTCTATCAAACCTGAGGGAAGTGCGGTATAAGGGTCTCTTGCAGTGGCACTATACACCGGAGGGACTTAGGGCAATGTACCCAGGGGCATACCTGGACTGCTGGAGATGCAGATTGGGATAGGGGGACTTGGCCCACATCTGGTGGTCATGCCCAACTATGCTAACTTTTTGGGAGCAGGTGCAAAATCTATCAAGGAAATGTTGATCTGCCACTGGGGATGGAGGTCTGCATGCTGTGCCTGCGGGGAAGAGACGCCACAAGGGATGGCACAGTTCAAGGCATGCATGGTAATGGTATTGCTGGCATTGCAGGTGGCAATGCGGAAATGGAAAAATTAGGAGGCCCCCACCCTTCACGGGTGGTTGCTTAAGCTATGGCACATCTTAGCAATGGAGTGGGTCACATACAAAATTCCCGTAGGATAGGGGGTTGGTGTTGACATACCTGTGGGAGGACTATCGGCTTCAAATGTGCCTGCAAAACCTACAGATTTTAGACATTATATGATGTTGCCACCATGGTCGGACACTGGGGATTAAGCGCTGCTATGTGTGCTGGGGGGAATAGTTACGCTCCAAAGGGGTGTGGAGGGGAGTGGGAAAAGGGGGAAGTTGGTAGGTGGGGGGGGGTTAGTATGTTTACTTGGTTGTCATTTATTGAAAAATGCTAATAAACAAATTGTTAACAATATATACATTTTTTTTCTTATTGTTTCAGTTGATTGCAACTTTTTCAACAGTGAGTTACATACAGAAATGTTTTTTTTCTCTGATAATGCTTAAAACATTAAAATGAGAAGGAATAGGCAATGAAAAATAGAACATACCATGTAATATCTTAATTGCCGTGAACTGATAGAAACACGCATCTCGTTTCTACATCTAAAAGCTTCTAAACAAAATCAATATTTCATTATAATTATTTTTGGATCATAATTTTTTTTAAAACACATGCTTTGTAACAATCAAAAAACATGGTCACATAATTGTATATCAGCAGCATTGCACCTAACATAGCATACCTGTTTTGCAAAAATTAAACGAACATGTAATATCTTAATTGCCGTAAACTAATGGAAACACGCATCTCGTTTGTACATCTAAAAGCTTCTAAATCAAATCAATATTTCATTTTAATTTTAGATCATAATTTTAAAAAAACATGCTTTGTAACAATCAAAAAACACGGTCACAAAATTGTATATCAACAGCATTGCACCTAACATAACATACCGAGGTGTTTAAAGAATCTTCAATGATAAACAAGCATTTAGTTAGGGCTAAAACCAAAACAAGATTGGTACCCCACATGCATCGCTCCCAAAACATTTGTCACAACATCAAATTTCCCTCAGTGTAAAAGACACCTAATGATAATGCTCTGGTCTGTTCGAAATGTGCACAGAATAACACAATATGTTTGTGTTTCTGACTCATTCTGTTGCGGGCAAAACCGACAGTACTCATGATCGTAAGTAGAGCTAAATTTAGACCAATGTTTGGTGCGTTCCTTGGTAGGAAACTGGTTCAGCTTAAAACGTAAATAAATCCGTCGTGCTCTGTCACATAGAAACAGATGAATGTATGTTGACCTCTCTTGAATTATTCAGGAGAATAAGTCATATTCAGTACAGATCTTGTATGTACTGAAAGAATCGATTGTCTTTGCCCAATCCAGTTTATATAGCTTTCTTTTCACATTAGACAATCCTAACTTAAGATCTTCTTTGGAAGTGGAAATGTTTGCTAGGATTTGGGTCATATGTGTCTTAAAGTTTCTAATGGACTGAACGTTTCCATTAGCTATAAGTATGTTCAAATCTTGAAACAAAGAATTACACGGAGGTGCTAACATTTTGTTGTAAGTTGAAAGCATACGCCACTGATACTTGGCTGAGAGGGATATGAGACTTAATTATTGGCGTATTATGGAATTAGGTACCGCCATAGCTAGACCTAAGGTCTCTTTCCATGTTCTTCCTTGAATTTTATTAAGCAAGGAATGGACATCTGACAGGTATCTAAAATGTATAATAAAGTCTGCTCAACTTTCAAGCTATAAAAATTGATTAAAGGTAGTAATGAAAATGTGCTGAATTTTTTACATATAATCTTCATTCGGAAAATGAGTGGTCTGGCCTTGATGTTAAGTTGGTAAAGAACAGTAACGTTGGAGAAGGGAATCTGAAAGTGACCAACAAAAAGATTTCAATTTTTGTCTATTCCTAAAGATGATTATTTGCGACTTGGCTGAATTGGCTTGAAAATTAAGGTTAGCAGTAGAAGTTGAAAGCAGATCTTATTTGTGCTGGAGACCATAGGGGGGTCATCAAAAAATATGACATTATCCGCATATGCCATCCAATGTAATTGTAGAGAGCCCAGTCTGGCGAGGATAAGAATCTTAAGAGTTCCACAATACATCCAGGTCGCACAGGTAAAGGTGAAAAATGGTGGAGGCGACATTGCAGCCCTGCTGAACACTGGCATCAAGCCCCGAAAAAGCACTTGGGTGTGGTCTAGGATTGCAAGGAGTATATAGCGGATGAGGACACAGCGAGGGCGAGACAGGGTCACCATCCGAGTTGGGTTCTGCGGCCATGGATTGCATACTACATGATGCTGTGTGTGAATCTATTGGATGCTCGTGATCACCTAAAACCCTTGAGGAAATGTTTTCAGTTGGAGAAAATGATTCCTGAAATTGAATAGGAATTGATTAATTTAATTGCAGGCAGGCAGATTGTTTGCCTAGGCATTTGCCACTACGAAGACTACCAACCATTTCAAACTTAGTCCCAACTCATATATTTACGAGAAGCACAACACGGAGCTAATCTAGAATAAGGCACAGTACCTGAATAAAGTTATAATACAAGCAGCGTTGCTGCACCTAAGCAAACGTGTGCACCAGATTTGTCAGACACAATTTTAGCTACAATCAAGTATTTTGACAATTATTACATGCAGAGGCTAAAAGAGCCAAATGAAACAGGGATGGACAGATGATATGAGAAACAATGTTGCTGCACACAAGCAAACAAATGTTCAGCACGTTTAACAAACAAAATTTAAATCACAAGCCAATCTTTTAACAATTATTGCAGGCAAAGGCTAAAATAGCCAAATGAAACGGTGATAAATGATTCAAGAACTGAAGAAAATGAAAAGAATGAGATAACTAAATGTGTAAGTGAAAGCACACACCACACCGCCTCATAGCCAATCAGCCTAACAGCCGACACTTGCGGGGCACTTCCGGGTGCGTGTGGACACTGCAGATGAAGGGAGGCTGGGCAGAAGTGGTCAGAGCAAGGGTTGGAACTAATCACGGTATAAAAAGAACAAAGAAGATTAGGCGTTCATAATGGAAAGAAGCCTATCATTCATAACTAAGTCCAAAAGAGAAAGCTACTATATTTACTTACAGTAGCAAAGTCCAATGGGTGGCAGTGTTTCCACTAGGGCGTTTCTTTACCACGCAGACGGAAAGCTGAATGTCAGAAAAGATGCTGTTATACGTCAAAGCATAACAGCCTAATAGCTGACACTTGCGGGCACTAAATGTTTATTTATATATCCACAAGGCACACAAGAACATCTAAAATGCAGCAACTAACAAGAACAATGCATTAGAAATGGAATCAAGTTAGAGAAGGAAAAATAATGCAGTTGAGTGACTTTTTTATATGCTTTACATATCCAGCACACAGAGTGACGTCAGTTAAGGGAAGTAGAATAACTTGTATGTATCACCTTTGCAAAATTGAGTTTGGAGGGAAATAAAGGTTAGACAGAGCATAGCTAGCAACTGTTAAATAACAAGTACACTCTCTGAGGGTGTGTTTCCTAACTAAAAAAAGTGTTACAATTAAAGTCTGTGGAGGAATCCGCATTGCCAAAGCCAGTAGGATCAAGAAGATGGACTTTACAGAAACAAGCAAAGCCACAGTCAAATGGACGCCACCAGTTCTGATGAAAATCCTCAAGAGGAAAGCTGAACAGGAGCTCAAGAGGAGCCTTGCTGATAGCACACAGGCTATAGGACCTGCATAGTGGAGTTGAGGTCAACTTCCAATTGAAGAAAATAGCAGTCCCAAAGCAGAGGGCACCGGCAATGGCCTAAGGTAAGTACAACCCAAGCCCCACAGTACCTTTTAGAGTGAAGATGAAAATGTAGCTGGCCGCCTTCTAGGGGTAACGATGCAGACCCCGATACCTGCTCCTTGGTCGTGGTGACGAAAGGGGGGACCTGAGACTGGCTTCTGTGGAAGCAATCGGGAGAAGGGGTCGGCAGCAAAGGATTCGGCTCACTCCAATGAGTCTTTGTCGTTTTGGCCCCTTTTTCTTAGCACCAAGAAGAAGCTAATATTGCTGGTTGGATTCTCTTTGATTACTCGGTCCTGAACTCTTGAGGGGACTTTTGGTGAAGAATTCCTGCCTCTGGATATCCACACGGGATGCCTGCCAAGTTTCACCCGGATTCAATCTTTGCCAGACGATGCACTCTGAATGGTCCAAGTACCCCAGGCATTGGTGTTCTGCAAAGTCGCAGGACGTCAGGGAATGGCTCAAAATGAAGGTCTTGAGACTAGTTGGTCCCTGCAGCCTAAGGAAGGAAGTCGTCCTTGGCGGGTCATCACTGTCCAGATGAAAACAGGGTCAGCACAGTTGCAGGGCTTCACCATTGTTTCCGTGGTTGTTGAAGGTGCTGCTGGCATTTCTGCTAGTCTTCTGCTTCGGATTCCTTGTTCAAGTGGTCGACTCTGCCTTTAGTGCAAAAATCCTTGCCTTATATGATGGAACCCATTCATTCACTCCCATGGAGCTGTAGTCACCTCGGGGTTGGCTGTCCTCCAGGACAGCCGGCTACTGCAACTGAGAAATCAGCATGCTAGTAACCTGCACAAAAGGTAGAAAAAGTATCCTCTGCCAACAACCATTTAAGATAGTCACTGTAACAAAAAGTTACAGGAGTTGTGGGATAAGGAGTTACAATATAACACCGCCCCCCTCACCACCACCACCACCACCCCCTACATAAGGTGGTGTGTGCTGGACCCACAATGGAAAAAGTAAGAAGTTGTCTTACTACTCTTGGGAACTGTAGTTCAAACAAGAGAATGTAATTAAACATTAAGAGAAGTCCAAGGGACTCCTCAGTGACGCTGCACAGAGGGTAAACATATGGAGTTTACCAGACTCCATAAAAACAGTTCACTAAAAATCACAGTCAGAAAAAAAGAAAGAGTGGTCAAAAGTTCCCAGAAACTGAAAATTCTCCCTAACAAGGGTTGGGTTTGACCCACACCTTGGTGAGTTTAGCATAAGAGGAGGAGTCCTGCAGCCATTCAAGCAGATCAGAAGAGGAGCCAGGTATCCTGTGTAGCTGTGCGGATGACTGAAGACCAGAGGATGAATCCTGAAAAGTCCTGGCAACCATTCTTGCTGCTGTCCCGCTGAAGCCCTGCTAGACTACCTGATCTCAGAAGACCCTTGCTAGTGGTTAGACCCTTTGGACTGGTGGGACCAGCCAGTCTCCACACCTTCTCGCGATCCTGCAGCCTGGATCCTTCCACTCGGTGGACTGACCATCTCGGGTTACCATGCTAGAAGCGTTACCGTTGTGTTTTGCCTGGAACCTCTGGGGTCTCCAGCTAGTCCTGCAGGTAGCCGCCTTGCCAAGGTCAAGCTTTCCAGCATCGACCTGTTATGGAAGGTTTCCTTTGTTTGCGATTACTGAGATGGTTGCTGTCGCCCGTGTGCAGTGATTGTCATTGGAACCGGCTATCCACCATCTGGTAGAGTGTCCTGAAGAGTCATGCATCGGTGCCTGCTGTGTTTCTCCACTGGAAAGGGTTGCACTCTGCTCCTGGACCCGACCAAAACCATGCCTGCACCCTCAGCTCCTGGGCATCTTCTACTTGATCCAACGGTGGGAAAACCTAACTCCAGTGATTTTTCTTTTTCTCCCCTCTGCCCCCTCGGAATAAGGGCAGTGAGTAGTCGCAATACTTACCGTTGTCTTGTTTTCCGCCAATAAAAAGTTTGTGAGAAAAGTACTCTAAAAGCTAAGGAATAAGCCATTTACTCACCTCTAAATCCCTTTGAAAGACTTCTGGACTACTCTTCACACCCACAGGAACATTTCCTAACTATGTTTCTAAAGCCAGGGTCGCCAACCCGTGGATCGCAAGCCACTGGTAGCTCGCCTGAATCTTCCCAGTGGCTCGCTCATATGATATCAGACACCAAAATGAACACACTGTTTATTTTGCTGTGTGAGGTCCTTGGGCCTCTTCCACTGGCCCCTCCCTCTGCATCTCCTTGCAAAGCAGAGGCCGCAAGTGAAGGGAGGGGCTGCAGCGCATTAGCAGCTTGTAAACATTTATTTAGTAATTTACATGTTTTTGTGCATTAACACGCATGAGTATATGCTAACATAAGTCGACAAAACGGCATGGGCAGAGTGGCAGCAACAATGTGCACTTGTGCAGCAATACCAATAAGATACTAATTTAAAAATTGATCAAGTACAATTTTGATGTTCTTTGGTGCAAAGTGTAATTGATACTGCACCTTTATAATGTTATAAGGCTATTTACTGCTAAGCACAGATATATTCTTTTTTTTTTCTGCTCCAATGACCGGCAATGTGACACTATCACGTGCACTGATTCTTAGGTCAGTTTTTCTGAAGTCCAACTAAGGGCTTAGTAAAACTATTCACCTGAGGCAGTACAAGACTCCACCCTTCGCGTTTACTACAAGTAAACCCCTTTACACCTGGGTACCAAAGGCAAGTCCTGGCTCACCGAGACAGCAAATGTGTATTGATCAAAGAACACAACATTTAAATTACCACTGAAAAGAGCGTAATGAGTTCACATAAATACACTATTCTATTGAGTAGGCAAGCACTGACAAGGTACCTACTAATCGTGATGTATACAACCAGGATCGTCCCACACCCGCTCCCACCTCCCAGCCGAACAGCCAAACAGCTCTCACTTGCGGTCACTTTGGGTGCGCACGCGCAAATGGCTGAAGTAGGGCTGCTGGGAGTAGGGGTTCGGGGCGGGGAAGAGACTGTGAAGTTGAGAGAAGAAAAACAAAACGGTAAGCGTTTAGCCCAAAGTACCAGGATTAGAGTAAATTCAATGATTACTTGAGTGACGTCCCAGTCAGAGCACCGCGTGTCAACACACATAGAACTTTCTCTTGAGGAAGAGACTCCAATGTGAGTCCAATGCGGAATGAAGAGCAAACGGCAGTCCTCCAGTCCAACCAGCCAAACAGCTCTCACTTGCCGTCACTTCGGGTGCAAGACTCCACTCTTAGTATAAGGCTGTACCACCTGAGTTCAGGGTAGCGTAGACAGAGCAGCCAGGATTATCTTAGGAGGGAGAGAGTGCTGTAGAATTAGTACAAAGAAATGGTAGTATACATATGGTCGAAAGAAACACTGAAACACTATGTATTGTCAAAATAAATGGTTTATTTAAATACAATTAGGCCCAGATAAATCTTGGGGAGAGTAACTACCATCACATTCTGTATCGCCACATTTATAAAAAACACACTATGCTTGAAGGTGCACAGACCAAAGCATATAGCCTTATTTGGAACACCTAACGGGAGGTCTATGGAAGGCAAACCAATGTACACACATTCAGAATAGGGCAAACCTATTCTTGGGCGTGGTAAAACCATAAATTACTTTCAGATTACTTTACAGTAATACAAGGGTAGTAGACCTTATTAGTTGTACTGTGACGCGCAGCAAGAAATCACATAGTAATATCAATTGGACCATATACTTTTCTGCTCTAGTGAAACACAGATTCTAGGAACAGTATAAACCTATAACTCTGATTCAGGATAACCGTTATTCTGAGGGAGTTGGACCTTGGGGTGTAATATTCAAGTGCAGTTGCTTTTCAGTTCACAGACTAAGGGAAGCAATACCTCTAACATATTTTAGAATAACAAAGTTATACTCACGGTAAGTAAAACCTATATACTTTTGTAAGGAGCTACCAGCAACCTAACGGTAAGTATGACCTAGGCAGACTTATTCTGGACAGGCAACAGCAAGTCAGGGGAAGCGAGACCCAATTGGGGACACTCCTACAATTACCCTAACAGGAATAATACAGTGAAACCAACAGCATTACTTTTGGGTAAGAGACGCAACCAATTCACAGGTGAGTAAATTACCTTTATATATATATACTTTTTAGAATAGTGCAACACTCATTCATAGTGAGTAAGAACATGTGTAACTGTTGCAGTTACCAACCAACTTTCTTTGCAAGTAACTTTTGCACACTTGTTCTTTTCAAGGGTGAACCCTTTTCTTATCCAGTCCTTTCCTTATTCTATAGCATGAGTTCACTCCGAGGCATTAGAGGCACCGTAGAGGTCTAGGTGCCATCTGTAGGCAGAGTGAGATAGGTTTCAGTTGCAGGCAAAGTCAGAGGTCTAGAGGGAGACTGTTCAAACAAGTATTTCACTTTAAAGTTAGTTGATGGTCCAGGAACTTCAGAGAAGACACTGTAGGATGATTCCGCAGGGGCCTGTGTGAACTGGATGAGTGGCTTCCCAATCGCAGAAAACACCCCGAAGCTATACAGAAATCACAAAGGATTCAGGTAGGTAAAATACCCTAGCCAACACTGTACCTCAGAACAGAAGAAGAGTTGCAGCAGGAAGACTTCAGGATCTGCAGCCAAAAACCCTGCAATGGAATCCTTTGTCAAGATGACGGAAGACAGGACTTTGTTTGCTGCAGGGATCACAGGAGAAGGCTCCAGGCAAGAGTTTCCTCGCAGCTGTATGCGGCTCTGTGGATTTGGTGCCTTTTCAGGAGCACAGAAGAAGACAGAATATCGTTGGTCAGATTCTCGCCGTTTGCAAGGTCCAGCACTCGGATCAGAAGACTTTTCGGATCTGAACCGTGCCTCTGGAGATCCAGCAGGATGCCCACGAAGTTTCAATGAGATTCGGAATTCGGAAGACAGTGCACGGCCAGAGGGCTTGAGGTCCCAGGGCATTTGGGTATTGCAGCCCTACAAGGTCGAAGCACAACGTGGAATGGCTCAATATGCAGGTCTTCTTAAGTCTAGTGGGTCTCGCCAGGCTCTGGGTCGGGGTCGTCGTTTTCGGAATCCCCAGGTCGATTGGAAGGAAGGGTTACAGCAGGCTCCGGTTACACAGCAGGCTCTCCGGTGTCAGAATAGTCTCAGCTGCTGTTTCTTCATCTATTTCTTCGTTTTTGGTTCCAATGATGGACTACTTCTTCAGCTTCCAGGATCAGACTTTTATGCAGGAACCCAGCCAATCAAACAGCTTTGCAACATTCAAATTTAGGGGATTGGAGGGGGGGGTTGGCAGTCCTTTCAGGACAAGCCAGCCTTCCAGTTTGAACTGGATTCTCGCAGTCAGGCTGGAAGACAAAGGGCTGCAGAGTTTTGGACAAAGTTAACATAAAGGAATTTCCTGCCCTGGATGTCAGGGGAAGAAACAAGAAAGGACAAGAAATGCTAAAATGGCGAAAAAAAGACTGGTCATTTTGGTAAAATGAGCATCCATGGGTGCTTTTACCGGGGCTGTGCAAACCGCCCGCGGTAAAGGTGCACTGAATTAACGAAAAGATTAACTGCCACCAGCCATTAAAGGTAAGTTTGTTACATTTAAAATCAGAAAGGGGTTACCCGGTATCTCCCAGCACTCCACATAAGGTAGCGCTGCTGGTCTCACCTAATAAAATGTAAAAGGGATCCAAAGATCCTTTCTAACCTTGGGAACAGTAGTTTTCACAAGGTTAGCCAGAGAAAGTTAAAAGGGGAGCCCCCTAAGGCAACCCATCAACAATAGACACTTATTGCCTAAATGTTGTCAAAGAGGATAACTTTTAAAAGACACCCATAAAAAGAGTAAAAGATTCCCACTCACTGTGGTATAGGCAAAGATAATCTACCGGTCCAGCAAAAAAGTTCTGGGGTTGACACAGGTCAGGAAGATTTATTAACAAGGATTGCCTATTTTTACTTGATATGTGCATTTTAATAAACTCTTAATGTTACCTAAAAATATATGCCGGCACTACTATCCCCATTCCACAGGCTTATGATGCTTGTAATTGACTGAAATGCCCCTACACAGGTGTGAAAGGAAACTGACGTCATAACGTTATCAACGCGTGACGTCATCGTTATTCAGCAATAGTCATTTCCAAGATGGCGGTGCTCCAACACACACGCGGAGCACCGCCATCCTTCAAGATCTTCAACATCCTAACCAAGTAAGAAAACGTACAGATAGGCGCCTACACTCATTTTACTTTCAAATGAGTAACACTTGGTAAATTAGACCATCCCTCTCTCCTCTCCTTTAATCCTATAGGACCCTACATATGATTAAACTTGTTAGCAGTTTGAAGGGCACTGAACCATGGAATGACAAATGTGTTATTTTAAGATAAATGGATCAGCTATACAATGTTAATACAACCCGCAATTTTTGCTAGAGAGCCACTGTCCCTTTACAAAACACATGCATCAGGTACCTAAATAAGGTTTCTTACTACACAGATTTTTTGATAAAAGACCCGAAACAAGGATTCTACTACAGAACAGGAATTTGCTAGCGCACAATTGCATGGAATGCTGAGGTAAAACTAATGTGAAGAGTATTTTTAGTAAAGAAAAAAATCTCACAACAGCTTATTACAGTGGTCCCAGCTCATTGACTTCAAGCCTTAATAAATTGACACTGCAGTGATGCACAATATGTCCTAGCTCAAGAAAATTCTGACAGACACCAGGAGACCTCAGCCTCTCCACAATATACTTAGACTTAAGTTCACTTACCTGCTAATTTACTAGATTGACCATATTTAAAACAGTATGTGCTTTTGCTCATATGTAAGCAGAGTGCTTGCCTGAACACCCATATCAAATTCATCCAGAATATATGGACGATAAGATACATACAACAATGACCATCTTCCCTAACACACTTCTTCCTATTTCTCTTCCCTCTACCCCTCTCTTTTGCTCATATGTAAGCAGAGTGCTTGCCTGAACACCCATATCAAATTCATCCAGGATATATGGACGATAAGATACATACAACAATGACCATCTTCCCTAACACACTTCTTCCTATTTCTCTTCCCTCTACCCCTCTCTTTTGCTCATATGTAAGCAGAGTGCTTGCCTGAACACCCATATCAAATTCATCCAGGATATATGGACGATAAGATACATACAACAATGACCATCTTCCCTAACACACTTCTTCCTATTTCTCTTCCCTCTACCCCTCTCTTTTGCTCATATGTAAGCAGAGTGCTTGCCTGAACACCCATATCAAATTCATCCAGGATATATGGACGATAAGATACATACAACAATGACCATCTTCCCTAACACACTTCTTCCTATTTCTCTTCCCTCTACCCCTCTTCTTATATTTACAGGTGTATATTACGCGCAATTGCTGATTGTAAAGTGATTTTGTGACTCACACATAAATGTGTAACAGTACTGATTTGCATCAAACTTGACAATGTATTCAGATTCGATGCACAAACCGTGTAATCGGGACACCACCAGACCATTCAATGGTTACTAACATTGTAGATTGTGAATTAACAATTTAAGAAAAGACTGACAAATCGATTGATGTATACAAAACCGGCTACTCTCTTTAAGTTTGATTTGATTTTGTTACGCCTTGACAAAGCCCAGTAACGGGAGAAACATTTGCACATGACCCCATTAGGATAATGTTGGCTTAGGGTAGGTTTCTAAAAAGGCCTACAATTACTATAGTCTGGGGTTCAGTGCGCAAGGACTCTAAATTGTTAACTAAATCTATTTTCTTATATACAAACCTTGTTTTGAGTTTCTATTATCTTTGGTGCAGTACGGCACCTAACTATTCTGTATTTCTTTTTTTTAATCATTTTCTGACTTAGCGAATATCAGTCTTAGTTAGGTTACTGCAGCCAGGATACCTACCTAACTTTATGGACCTATCAGATCCAACTAATTTTAGATTGGCGTACAGGAACATTGTTCACGCTACTCTTAAACTGAGCAATACTTAAAGGAATCGTTCATTCTAAAAATGTGATTGTTCAAAAGATGGGCAATAATCAAAAACATATATTAAACGAGGCTCAAAGTGTTTACATGGGAGCATCCATTTTGTCGTTTCAAGAGCCTCCTCAGTTCATGTTAAGCTCTGCCCTGGCAGCACTAATCAAGCATCAAAAGCCCCCTAATGGTAGCTTTTGCTTACTGCAGCCAGAGCAGAGCTGAACATGGAAGAGGCTGCCTTCAATTTCATTTCACGTTTTCGGTGCTCCCCAAGCCCAGGGAAGCACAGAAAGCATAAAATGTAAGGCAGAGCAATTATAAATACTTCGCCGGCATCCGGCAGAGTTTTCATAATTGCTGCCACTTTCTTTTCTAGTTTCCCGTGTGGGGAAACTAGAAAAGGAATTGGTATCTTACAACATTCTTGGTTGTGGTCCATCGGCCAGCCCTGACTCCTCTCTAAGCATGGAGGATATCTTACCCCACGTTTTTTCCAAGGGTAGAAGGTTTGTTGTACCTAGTGTGTTCCTGATTACCTATGATTAGTCGGAGCAGTTGCGTTTTGGCCTATTGTGCGGTTGGCTGCTAAATTGACACATGGCTGGTGTTGCAATACATTTGAGGAAGTGGTGCGCTACCCTGGTTATCTAGGTGAGACATGGTTAGTCTGGTACCTCGATTAAGTGCGTTCCTGAGTGCATACATTTGCGAGTGGGGTGTCTTCCCTGTCTGCTGTTGGATGTGCTACTCTTCACTGGTCTCTCTAGCTGTGGCGCATGACTGGGGGAGGGAGGGACGAAGGAAGGCAGTGGAGTATTGTGGTCCTTCTTGATTTTGCCGCCGTTTTCTGTGACCACATCCCTTAGTGTTTCTTTTGGTCCTCAATGTTTTGCTGACGTTGTCCCTTTTGTGCTAGTCATTGTCCGTTGAATAACCAGGTTTTTAGCCATTTCCTGAAGGTGATCTGTTCTTCTGGTCTTCTAATTTCTTTGGGCTTGGTGTTACATAGGTTAGCAATTAGGTGTGAGAATGCTGTTCCTCCGAATTTCCAATGTTGGTATTGTTTTGTCTTTATTTGTAGGTCGTTGCTTGATCTTAGGTCCCTTCTTGCCTGGTAGCGGCTGATCTTGGCATGGAGGAATTCGGCTCCTTGTCTGTGCAGGGATTGTTGGGTAATGCAGAGGGCTTTGAATTTTGTGTTTTTTTTTTTTTTTTACTGGTAACCAATGAAGGCTTCACATACCTGGTTTGATGCGTCTCTTCTGTTTAATCTCAGGCTTGAGCATTTTGGACCGGTTCAAGTTTCTTGGTGACTCTTTCTGGCATTCCTAGGTAGACTGTTTGCATAGTTCATTCTTGTTATTATCAGGGATCTGTGTGGAAAGGATTGAAAAGGTACACATACTCTTAAATTCTGCTAAAGCATGCAGACAGAGTGGTAGGAAAGGTACATATACCTTTTATTTTTGCATTTGCTAAGTGCACTAAACCCGCAGGCATCGAGGCGCTATTTACATACAGCAGAAAACATAAGGCACCGGTTACATACATTTGAACAGGTAAGATTAAGAGCAGGTGCAGGTGGTATGGTTGCACTCAGACAAGAGGTATGTTCGTTGTGAAGCATTTTAAATTGTTCCAATCTCAGTATCAACATTCAGGAATTTGAAGTCTTGGAGGCTTTGACTGGGAAACTGGACCTCCCCTACCCTGCTCTGTTAAGCTTGAATCGAGGGATGGTGAGTTCGGAGAATAAGAGGAGCGTGTGAGTCTAGAGGTTAGGGCTTTGGAGAGTTTTTGCAAGGGATATTTTGGCGCGGAGTTGGAGAGGCATTTATGAGTGATTACTAAAGTTTTGAAAGTGTAGAGGAGGGGCTAAGTACCCCATCAAAAGCTCCGCCCCCATGTTGCCTATATGCTGGGAACCAGAAAGGGCTACATGAGCAATGCCAGTACCACAAAGAATCTTCAAGACAAGGTATTCATTGAGAAAACCCTACATACATGCACGAATAAATAGTGCTTTTCTGGCTGGGGTGCTGGAATAAGTGTGCATTTGAACGAGAAAGGAGACTGGTGACGTCATACAAAGTAAGAACTGACAAACCTAGAAAAGACATGCAAGATAAGAATATATAAACACTCTATAGAAACTGAAGATGAAGTATCGAAGTTCAGCAAGGCAATGCCAGTACCACAAAGAATCTTCAAGACAAGGTATCCATTGAGAAAACCCTACATACATGCACGAAAAAATAGTGCTTTTCTGGCTGGGGTGCTGGAATAAGTGTGCATTTGAACGAGAAAGGAGACTGGTGACGTCATACAAAGTAAGAACTGACAAACCTAGAAAAGACATGCAAGATAAGAATATATAAACACTCTATAGAAACTGAAGATGAAGTATCGAAGTTCAGCAACATTTCGGGATCGAAATGAAGATGCTTGTGCAAAGAAGCACTGAAGAAAATGCAAAGTCATTTCACACTTGGACAGATGCAGCAACGCAAGTAGGGCAAAGTAATCATAAAGGCTGGCTACATAGTGTATTAGATTGCGGCAATGCGCCAATGTATACATATAGGAATGTACAGAACCTGGATATTCCACGATGCACAGGCTTGAAATTTCATGATTGGAAAAGATTTCAGTGTGGCGCAGTTGGAAATAAGTGATGGCGAAGGAAAATTTCAAGAAAGGCTTGGCTGGCCCAGCCCCAAGAAGTCGAGGCCACAGTGAGTTGGGCGCCTGTCAAAAAGGCTACAGCGAAAGTGAGAAAAGAACAAACTCCAGTGTTTTTTCATTCTGCTTCAAACAGAAGACGTCAAGAGTTCATCATTTAATAGAATTAAATGCAGCAAAAGGCTCAAAAGAGTGGTCTAGTCACATGGTCGAGATCGAAAATAGCTTGGGTCAAACTACACCGAAACCAGAAGACAAAATGATGCCACACTCCCTTTATTTCTCAGGCACAGACTGCTTCTGCAAGGCCAAGTTCAAAGCCTTAATTGGCTGGCAGACTGTAGGAGTGATGATAGATGTTGGGCTAATTGGTGGGGAGTCGAGACCATGCCAACCCTCCATGCACCTGCCTGCGTGTGGAATATTCCAGAAAGGGTACAAGTGTGCCAAGCAAATTGTAGAGGACCACTAGTAGAGATCCCTATAGTTTGTTTAACCAATTAATCGTTGTATATTTAGTGACAATGAAGACGACTGTTCACTTGGGATGGGCTTAGTTGTGCCTCTAACAGCCAACCATCGTTACTCGTAGGTTTTTGGTTTTTGTAGTTTGCCACGTAGTATGACGCCAGTGATGATGATTGTTTGCTATAAAAGATATGTTTTTTGCAATATGTGTTGAGATTGTGCTGTACGTCGTCGGATGATGTCTGTTGTAGTCCCTGTTTTAGACAGTTGATATTAAAATAGAACCAAGATTTTGCCAACTTCCTGACTCGTTTTGATTATTGATGTTTGAGTAACTTCTGTATCCCCATCCACCTCTAAGTATTACTGCCTCATCTTAAAGGACCCTAGGTATATGGGTTCACATGGTAGCAGAGGATGGTTAGAGTCCCCATCGGCCCAGTAAGCTTTTAAGGGTCTCAGACTATCGGGCGTCCTCCGCCCTTTAGCTGGAGGACCGTGAGGCTCCCTGTGGATAGCTGTCAGTAGTAAAGAACTTGCAAGTCACTAAAAATAGGTGGCACGGGCCCCTCTTTCACAGAATCCCCTCCCAGTTTCTACAGACAGCTGAGCGGACCAAAGGCTACAGTGGACTATTAAGGAGGAGACGATCCCGAGAGTTAAGAGCTGAAAAACGAATGGTGAGTAGATTGAGAAATGTGGCAAAAGTACATTGCATGGAAAGAATGATAATGGGGGAAAAGTAACTTGGGGTTGGTTGGTTGGTTGGTTGGTTGGTTGGTTGGTTGGGTATTAGCTTAACGATAACAAAGTGTCAAGTAAGAGTATATGGATGAGGAGCGATCCATAGGAAAGCCCAGTTCAGGAACGTCAGAAGAGGTTTTTTCAGAATCCGAAGCGGATATTTTAGGCGACGAGCAAAATAGATTTTGCTAAAGGAAACGATCTAAACTCCCTATCAGGAGTCACTTTAGGGGCATAGAGTGGCCACGAGGAGCGTTGGCAGAGATATATGTGGGCTGGCCAGTTAGTCTGTGTATTATATGTTATTTATTTTTATGTGCAAAGAAAAAAGTGAAATGACGAAGAGCGACAAATAGCAGATTGTGTTTAAAGAGGCGAGAGTAAAAATATATTCATTTTTTTTTAGACATTGAGAGCGTTGATTGACTAGGTAGATTAAAGTAAAGCGAGATATGGAGGCTTGCAGCTGCGACAGTTGGTGCACGCTCATATTGTATTGTTTGTTTGAAAAGTATTGTCTGTAAAAAGAACGGTAAATATCGACAGTCAACTGAGACTTGTCACAATGGAGGATGTTACTCCGCTCATACAGCTGTGCAAACAGTTGCCAAAACACACACCCAAGTTTAGCAGTACAGTGCAGAATGGGTTAAGGGAACAGCAGATAAAATGTTCATGCCATGGCCACAAGGGGGATCGCTGTTAAAGGCAGTTTTGCAACACATGACCAAGTACTTTCACGCTGCGTACACAGGAAAGAAATTGATAAAGAGGTTAACTAGCTTGGAGCTTTGGAAGATGTACCAGGGGGAAAGGGAAGATCCGCCTCCTGTAGACTGGATGCTTAACCAGTGTAATGAGGGGAGTGTTGAGCCTTCTGCTCCACCTACCGCACCTGAATTAAATGGCAATGTACAAAAGATGGAGTAAATCTGCTAAGAGAGCTTAAAGCAGTGGCAGGATATAGCAATCCAACGTATGAACTTCCTGCTTATATCGGTGACGAGAGCCCAGAGAAAGCTCCGGAAAAAGATGTGATCTCTAAAGTCCCACGGGACAAAGAGAAAAGTGAGCGACCAAGTGTGAACCTAGATATAGAAAGAGAAATTAAGAGATGGAAAGGAGAGAAAGATAAAACTGGCGAGATGGCGCTCATACAGAACGAGTCAATGAGTGGTCAGACAATTGCTCAAACTTGATGGGAAGAGCATTGAGGAAGTACGGCAAAGAGAAGATCAGGACGAGCAAGATAAAAAAAAAGACAGGGAACGAGAGAAACGATTGAAAGAAGTAGAGTCTAAACGAAAAAGTAGACAAAGGTGAGAACAAATGTGTTAGGAAGAACAGTTAAAGGAAGAAAGATCAGAAGAGCAAAGAAAATATGATAATAGGCAGAGAGCGATCGAAGAACGAGACAGGCTAGAAAAGAAGAGGAAGAGCAGAAACTACGAGAAAAGAGAATGCAAAGAGGCCGAGATGAAGAGGTGCGTAGGGAAAAATAGAGAAGAGAAGCAAAGAGGCAGGAAGAAGAGACGGTTAGAGAAGAAGCAAAGGACCGAAGGGCATTTGATGAGGAAATGGAAAGAAAGGGAAGACCGAGAGCATGCGACATTGATCACATTGAAAAAGAGCTAATGGAACCAAATCCAGTAGTAGCATGGGAGGACATTAAGGAGTTCTTCCCACCGCAAGAACCAATGCCAGGGCCTTCTAGGGTAGACCTAGAGGAGGATTTTGAGGTAGGAACTATATAAAACAGAATCGCAAAAGCAGATCACGAGATGAGAACGAAAAGTGAATTATAAAGCAAAGGGAAAGATTATCAATTTGAGATTTCCCAGCAACGGGGTAAGGAGGGAAGTCTCATTAGTATCGAGCACCGAGCTTTGTCTTTGGACAGGCTGACTCTAGGACAGCCATACGAGTTGGGGGCAAGACATGTCAGACGAAGAAAGGGAAAACTTGGTGCATGTGGTTCCGAGGGATTGTTTTCAGATAGACAAGGAAGTTAGGTAGTCGGATCTGGACCTACCTAAAGAAAGAACGCCAGAGCCTATGGCTTGTACGATCTAAAGGACGATCCCATAGTGAGAGGGGGGAATCCCCACCATACGTGAGCAGACTATTGCCGGGAAGAAGGCGATCAGGGACCATTGTCCCTATTATGGATAGGCAGACGATGGCAGCCGATTGCGATTTGGGGATTTCACAATTTCCTTTATTAGAGAAAGGAGGGGCCAGACCGCAATATATACCATGGCCTCAGATGGATAAGGACAATTTAAGATGTAAGTTAACCAGCCTAATGTCGGGTGAGGGAAAATGGATATGAGTTAGAAAAGATGACCCGAGGAAATACTCTGGCCATAGGGGACGTTAAGAGTCTCACCATTTAATAATTTCAGAGCTGCTGTCTGGAAAGCGCTTACAGTACAATATCCTGATACGTCAGATATGGGAGCAATCATGGCACGCAAAATGCAGGATGGCGAAGATCTGCTTGCGTATATTCAGAGTTTTCAAGAGCAGTGGTCCCTGGAAACTCGAGAACCAAGGGGGAAATCTATACCGGTATTTTATCATATTCTATGTCGGGAATTGCCAGAACAAGTAGAGAGACAGTTTAAGAAGCTGGTGGGTATGGAAGCGAAGCTGTGGCCAGAAATACAACTGACCATCGTGCACCATTGGCGATTGTTGCAAGAGAAAAATCGGAAGAAAGAGGATACTAGCAAGATCGAGGAATCTAAATTAGTGCAGAAGAAACTGTCTAAACATGCTATAGAAGGGACAATGCTGCCTAGTGGAGAAGGGTCAGGATCACAACAGACAGCAGGTATTCTGCAGGTGAATAACCAACGGCAGTCAGATCAAGGAGGAAATGGGTTTATGCCAAGAGGCAGAGTAACAGGTTTCAGAGGAAGGGGGAGACTTCCGGAATAATCAGGGAGGCTTCCAGAATAACCAAGGTGGTTTTCAAAATGTACAGAAAGATAACCAAGGCATGCAGGGAGGACAGGTTGGGAGACTTCCTCCTCTATGTTGGATGTATGGAATGACAGGACATGTAGCACAAACGTGGGGGCCAGGGGTATGTATAGAACGGGCAATTCTCAAGAGGCGGCACTGTTTATCCTCCAGCATGTAGCCCACAAAGCAGGGATGAGTTCGCCCAAGATCAGACAGTGTATCAGACGCAAGAACCGCGAGCACAACAAGCTTTGCAATCACAGCAAGCACCATTGAATCCGCCGCAAGGGCTGACGCAGCACGCACCTATGCAGATACAGCTGAGTGCAAACTCAGGGCAGTTATTGACCCCTAAAATATGAGGTGTCACCGTTGAGGGTCGGAATCCTTTCACAGGTACGTGACTAAGTATGTACCCACAATAGAACAACTCACAAGGTGACTTGATGTGTTCAGAACTGTCTGTGATGCCAAATCTTCAATAGCAATCAAGGGTTGACGTTACGATAGGAGGCAAATCCTTTTCCTTTTTAGTAGACACTGGGGCAACTCGCTCATGTATACTAGAGGGAAAATGTTAATTGTCGGCAAATGCCATGAATGCCCAAGGGTTCTCTGGAGCTACAAGCAGAGTTCCTTTTACTGAGCAATTGCCAGTCTCTATAGGAGAATGTGATATGTCTGTTTAATTATTGTATTCCAGACAGACTCCAGTTAATATACTGGGACTAGATTTAATGGCAAAGTTAAATATGACGATTTCTTTTACTGATGAAGGCATAGTATGTTCGACACCAGGAATACATTATTTAAATGTAAGTGAATTCATCATGGCATTTACAGCGCAAATAGCTTTGTGAGGGAAGCCACTAGAGCCTGAGGTTTTTCACTATGGGGTACGTACATTGTTAACATGGCTACCTGGTTTAGTGGGTAAAGTTAAGAGAATACCTGATTAATTTTTGTTCGGGCCACAGATACCCATGGACAAAGAGGGGAACACGTTTTTCCCTTGGAATTACATGCAGCTGTAGCACGAGGGGAATTGCCCATGCTCGAAGGATGGGATAAGGGCAGGCCATGGAGGACAGTGTTCGCCATTGGGGAGGGATATAGATTGATTGATATCACCGACAAGGATATGTTTGGAGACGACCCGTCAGATGATGAAGTGCTATTTGAGATGAGCATCACTTATTGGATTAGGACAGAAAAGCTAGAAGTTGCTCAGAGAATGGTGATAGTGCAGCAGTGTCCCACAGATTTCTGAAAGTTTTCAGGATCTCATCCCAGAACGAGGCCAGTCTTGGACAGTCCCAGAACATATGCAAATGACCTGCACCCTCTGCACTGCTTCGAGGGCAGAGCCGTGGGTCAGAGCGAACAAACTTGAAGGTCCTGCGCGGGGTGTAGTATAGCCTGCTCAATAACTTATACTGAATGGTGCGGTAGCGAAAGTTCAGGGAGACTTTACTAGTGTGAGAGCACATTTTCACCCACAGCTGGTCTGAGTTCCAGCTCCAGTTCGGATGCCCAGTCATCCCGGGTCTTGGAGGGCCGTGGAGAGGTGATAGTCTTGAGAAATGTGTATAATGAGGATACCACCCCGCGGGCACGCCCCGAGTTGGCAATGTAGGAAATCCCAGGTGAGTCAGGGGGTTCATTGGGAAACTCAGGCCAAGCGCTACGGAAGGCAGCTCGGAGTCTGTAGAATTGTAAAAGCTCCAGCGGTGAGCCCGAGTGGCCCGGCCTCCAGGTCTGCGATGTTATGAACTGCCCGTCCGGATAGAAGTCAGTTAGGGCTAGGTATCCCAAGGACTGCCAGTGTCGTGCCAGGGCTATGTCGCTTGTGGGTTCCAGCCCAGGAAACCGCTAGGCGGGGAGCCACTTATAATATGGATGTTCCTCAGTGCATATGGCGAATATCCGCCCCCATGCATGCACCGTGGTTCGGACCGGGTCAATGGTGGATTCTGGCTCGTAACGTCTATGTAATATTAGAGAAATTATGTTGCTGCCAGATGCCGCAAGGGTTTCCAGCTTGACATGAGGGCATGGGGGGGGGGGGACAGGGTACCAGTAGGAGGCAAACTGTGCCTGCGCTGCGATCCAGTACCGCAGCATACCAGGGGCAGTGAACCCCCCTTTATTGTAGGGAAGTGTCATACCAAGCCATTTTTTACGCACGGCTCCCGAGTGCCACAGAAACTGGGCGCACAGTTTGTGTAAGTCTGCAAAGTATTTCTTACCGGGCCAGATAGGCACATTAGTGAATATGAACCGCAGCTTAGGGAGCAGAATAATTTTTACCAGTGATAGTCTCCCCGCTAGTGATAGCGGGAGTCAGCGCCAGCGCGCTATCTTAGCTTCTGCTTGTTCCGCCACGGCCAGGTAGTTGTCGGACATGAGTGTCTTTGGTCAGGGACACCTGGATTCCCAGGTATTTAATCCTGTCGGGGGACCAACAGAGCGGGTACTCAGTAGCAGGCTGTACAGTGGAACTTGTGAGAGGGAAGAGTTCGGATTTGGTATAATTGAATGTGAAGCCAGAGTATGTACCGATGCGGGTGATGTCACGCAGGATCGGATCTAAGTGGACATTGGGGTCTCTTATGAACAGCAGCACATCGTCCGCGTAGAGTGAAATAATTTCAGGGGTATCCTGTAGCCGTATCCCTTTGCGTGAGTGGTGCTCCCTGACATAGTCCGCCATGGGCTCGATAGCAAGGGCAAATAGGATCGGGGAGAACGGGCACCCCTGATGGGTGCCTCTGAAGAGAGGGAACAGAGCCGACGTTTGGGAGTTGACACGGACCCTGGCAACCGGAGAGGTATATAGCAATCTAATGTATGCAATCATCCTGGGCCCTATGCCCATGGTCTCAAGGACGAGCCACATGTACCTCCAGGACACCATGTCGAAGGCATTCTGAGCATCCAGGGTGACTGCAATTGCACTCACACCCTGATCGATTCATGCCATAACATTTAGAAGCCTTCTGATATTATGGGACGTGGATCTCCCGGGCACGAAGCCCGACTGATCATCCTGCACCATGTAGGACATGACGGGCAAGAAGCGGTTAGCGATCACCTTAGCAAAGATTTTGGTGTCCAAATTCACCAGTGAGAGGGGCGGTAGGATCCACATTCATCGCTAGGTTTAGCAGGCTTGAGCAGAACCGTAATAACGGCCTCACGTAGTGTCGGGGGAAGTGAACCTAGCCGGAGTGACTCATTCCACACCCCGAGCAGTTCGAGGGCTGGTAAAATTCGGCTGTTAGCCCGTCAGGGCCGGGTGCCTTTCCTTTAGGGAGACTAGATATAGCCTCCACTATCTCATCCTGTGTGATGGGGGAATCCAATTGGTCCCTCGTTGCGGGGAGACACAGGTGGTGGGTATTCGCTCCAGGAGCTCCCGCATCTGGAATTCACTATGTTCGGTGGGCTGGGAATATAATTCCGAGTAGAAGCCTGTGAAGACCTCAAGGATTTGCTGATCGGACCACTGCATCGCCCCCGACCGTCCTTGACACAGGTAATTGGAGATTGACCCCACTCTCCCCTTACCAATGCGGCCAGCGTTTTGCCGGTTCTATCACCCTCGCCGTTCTTCCGCGCTGCTTGTGGACGACTGAAGTACTGGACCTCCCTAGCGGCTTGTTCATTAAAGATTTTGAGCTCCTTGCTGATCTGGGATAGGACACTCGGGGCGATCGAGGATGGGTGGGCTCTTTCCAGGTCCCGTAGTTTAATTTCGGCACGGGACAGGGTGGCTCTTATATTTTTGAGGACGCCAGATTCTCTAGAGATGGACGCACCCCTAATGAAGGCTTTGAAAGCATCCCAGTGGACCCCTAGGGCGGTGGACTGGGGCGTATTGTGTTCGAAGTAGGACTGCATGTCGGCGAGGCTGTCTGCCTTAAATACAATGTCCTGCAGAGCGGATGATTTGAATGGCCATGTGCTGATAGTGGGGGCAAGTATTCCCAGTTCCAGGGTTATCAAAATTGGTGAGTGGTCGGCAGCGTGCGTGCGAGTATCTGTGTTTCAACTACCCTGCGCATCATAGGACCGGACAGCAGAAACATGTCGATCCTGGAGGAACTATCGTGCACCGAAGAGTAGTAAGTAAACTCACGTGCTTTTGGGTGCAATGCCCTCCACACATCGTGAATGTCAAGTGTCGCGCTGTGGGTCTGCAGTTTACGCGCTGCGCCAGACAGGGGCCTAGGGGCCATGCCAGTCCTATCCATCGTGGTATCAAGTGTTCATATCCCGCCCCAGATGATCTGTTCCCCCACGCAACCCAGCAGAATGGATACCACCTGGTCGACAAAGTCGGGAGAATCAACATTGGGGCTGTAGGTATTCACCAGCAAGTAGTCCCTGTTGGCTATGGCGCAATGCAATACAACGGATCTCCCTTCGGGGTCAATATAGATCTTATGAAGAACGAACTTTAGTGATTTATGGATCATCGCAGACACTCCTCTGGCACGCGTGGAATATGAGGTGAAATACCTGTGTGAGCCCCATGTCGGCGCTATGCTTTGGGTCAGAGGGCCCTTTGAATGTGTCTCCTGCAGAAGCAGTATTTTACACCCGTGTCTGTTGGCGTACGCCATGATTTTGCGAGCCTTAGTGTAATTGCTCAGGCCCCGTACATTCCAGGACATCACTGTTACAGGCATTTCAATGATCTAAGTAACATCCCACCACTGTCGTAAAGTGAATCCCGGGCGAGAACTGCCCCCACCGGGGCCCCCCCCGATGCTCTGTGGTCTGCTGATCCACCTCTGCCTTTTTCCATAACACACAACAAACACCCACCACCCACCTCCCGCGCCACCCCATCCAAGCAGGCAGTGTACTGCCCCCTGCCCCTCCCAGTTAATACCAACACATCCCCCGAAAGGGGGGACAACAGGCGGTTCCCAACGTGGGTATGAAAACTCATTGGCCCAACGTGAGCCAACTCCCAACTTTAAATGGACAAGATTAAACATTGCAATCGCAGTGGGGTGCGCCGTTGCCGTGTGGTGGACATTTAGAAGAATAGGAATAGCAATAGGATACCAGCGGTACCTTAAGCAACACATATGCGTGCAAATCTCACTCGGCACCCGTGGCTGGGCCCGAGCGAGTGAGGAAGAAGGGTTAAGCTGGCCGGGGGAGAGGCCCGCCATGCCGTGCACGCCACGTCCAGGCCTGTAGATACAAGCTGGCCAGCAGCCCATCAGGTGGAGCATTCAGTAGCGACAGGCCAGACTGCACAGCGGTGAGCCGCCCCCGGTCTCCGGTAGTAATTAAAGCATAGGTGATCAACATAGGTATTCAACACGTGTATACTGGTGAGCCCGTAAGGCTATATTTCTATCAGCACATGGAAAGACCAGCCATGGTGAACAAGGAGTTATGATACAACGTGGCCTGAGTTCAGTCATCAACAATGGGATTGCCAGTGGGATTTGGCAGCGGTTTCTGTGACTCTATACATTTGACCGCCTCTTCAGGCACCGTGAAAAAGAACAGCTTTGCTTTGAAGGTGATTTTGAGCCTGGCTGGGAAGAGGATGGCATATGGGACGTTACGCTCCCTTAGCAGTTTCTTGACTCCGAGGAATTGACGTCTCTCCTGCTGCACCCCGACAGAGAAGTCGGGGAATATCCGGATGGTGTTTGAGTCGAGGCATAAATCACCCTTTTCACGTGACAGGCGTAGGATGAGGTCCCGGTCTCTATAATTGAGAATCCCGGCGATGATGGGTCTAGGGAAGTCGCCCGGCCTGGGACGCAGGGACAGGGCCCTGTGAGCCCGCTCAACCGTAAAGAAGGGGGATATTGCAGGGTTCCTCAATAGGTCTTTAAGCAGATTTTCAACTGCCAACTCCATGCACCCCTTCAGGGCATTTTCGGGGACCCCAATTATGCGCAGGTTGTTCCTGCGCGAGCGGGATTCGAGGTCATCGCACTTCAATTTCACCACCTTCATGTTGCGGGTTTGGGTGGCCACAGCATCTTGCAAGGTGAGAAGCTGATCTTCGTTAGCCCCAATTCTTTTTACCGCCTCGGTTATTCTTGTTCCCGCCTGGTCAACTCGGGATTTAAGGGAAGCGACGTTGGCATTGATGTCGTCCAATTTTTCATGGAACGAGGCGAAGTTTTTGGCCATAGATTCCATCATAGCAGTAAGGTCTGGGGCTGTTACTCCAGGGGGTAGCTCAGATTCAGGATCTTCCTGGGCGGATGATGCAGCACCCTGGTCCGCACGCGGGGCCACCTTAGCAAATTTATCCATGGTGCCCACCTTGTTCGTCCCCCTGGATTTGTTGGGCATCGTGCTTGTGATGAGGGGGAACCCAGCAGGTCAGGTCAGATGTATTATGAGGAGGAGGGATGTAATGGATGGGCGCACTCTCCAGTCGCAGCAGGTCGCCCCGGTCGAGCGAGGGTAGTGATGGGCGGTTACCCCGCTGCCGTATCCGTAGTTTAGGCAGCAACCAGGCCGCCGCATGAGCAAGATGACAACAGCGGACAGCGCGGCCCCCCAGCGTAGGAGGTGCAAGAGTTGGCGGGGGAAGCCGCCTCAGGGCACTGCGAGTGTGAAGTTACGCCAAATGGAGTAGGCAGGATGGCCTCTGCCAAGTAAAGCGTTGCCAGTGGATGACCGAGAGTGGCACTGGCCAGGGCCGGCAGTCTGCGGTCACCAGCCTGTGACATATGTGTATGGGGCCTGGATTCAGGTGTCAGGGCTCCAGTGTAATATGGGCAGTTCGTAGCATGTAAGAGGGAGCGTGGGAGATGGAGCCCCTAATCCAGTGAATTGCAGCCGGGTGGGCTGGTGGCGTAGTTCGCCCGTGCTTGCCGCAGTTCCTAATGACCACGTGGGCCCAAGGAGTGGGCCGTAGTGCAGGCAGTGTGGGCAGGCTGGCTGAAGAGGCAGCCGCGGGATGCGCGCCGAGGCAGGGAAGTGCAGAATTTCAACGTGGGCGAATCTCGCCACAACCCAGCTCCTTACCTGGGCCGTGGGCGAGGGCCACCAACCGCGGGCAGCCGCCGCGGGTCCGCAGGCGCTAGTAGGCAGACCGCCGGATACCAGATCATGCTGGATCCTGCGACCGCTCCAGGGCCTCAGGCGCGGCCAGCCAGCGGTGCTCCACGGCTGTAGGGCTCCGGTCCTCGCGAGTGCCAGAGCGGGCCACAATGTCAAGGTGAGGGGGCAGGGTAGGTGCCAGCACCGGCCCAGACGTTGCTCCGGTCCTCCGGAGTTGCGTGGTAGAGGCAGGGGAGGCCCCCGCACACTGATGGCCGGAAGACTCACACGTCGTCACCCGCCAGCATCGGTCACTACGGGCGCCGCCCCCACGACCCGCAGCCAGGCGGCGGGGAGCCTCAACGGAGGCAGGACCCCTGCCGGGCCTCAGGCAGCGGCGAGGCCTACACAGAAGAGCGGGCCGAAGCTCCAAGACAGGATGGTGGGGTTCCCAGAGCCCGATTCGGGCCGAAAAAGCAGCAGAGTGTGTGGCTTCAATCAGGGCCAGCACAGTGTAGCGAAAATAAAGCAATCCGCTGATGTTGCCGGATTATATGTTCCAGCCACACGGAGCTCCATGGCTAGGCAGCCATTTTCAGGCTGCTCAACAGTGCCCCCCCAAGCCAGGAGCAATTTAACCTCAAGCAAGGCAGTATACCATGTCTCGAGAGGCAGAAGAGGGGATTTTTAAGACTATTGGCTATGATGGAACAAGTCATCTTAGTGACGTCAGTCGCCATGCAATACCGCGGTGTATCAGATCAAGAAATCAATGGGGGATTTGTAGAGTTTAATTCAGGACATGAGGCCGATTAACCAGATTGTAGAGGCAGAGTTTCCTCTAGTCCCGAATCCTGCAACAATTCTGTGCAGTATTCCCCCAGAAGCACAATATTTCACGGTGATTGACTTGAAAAATGCATTTTTCTCGATCCCGTTGCATAAAGACTCCCAAGATCTGATGTCATTTACGTTTCGTCAGACAAAGCTGAAAAGCACAAGTTTACCACAGGGATACTGTGAGTCCTCATCGATTTTCAATAGGGTCCTGCAGATGGACCTGAGCAATATTGATTTGCCAAGTGTAGTTGCAGTACGTAGATGACATTTTAGTTTGCAGCATGACAGAGGAAGAGTGCAGGTGGGACTGGATTCAGTTAATGATTATCCGAGCAGACAAATGATATAAAGTTGATAAGGAGAAATTGCAGTATTTCCAGGAAGAGGTGTTGTAAATAGGACAGTTAATTTCGCATGAAGGAAAGAAGGTTACACCTGAAAGAGCTGAGGTGATTATGAAAACATCAAAACCGCATGCGATTAAGCAAATGCAACCGTTTTTGGGATTGTGTAATTATGTGAGAGCATGGGTATTTGATTGTAGTTCATAAACTATACCCTTGTTGCAAGCCCTAAAGAAGGCACCGGTGAATAAGGAAAAGATTGAATGCACTGAGGAGATGGAGGAGGGGTTTGATGAGTTGAAAAAAGCAATTTGCACAGCTCCAGTTTTAGGAATTCCCAATTATACAGAGAAGTTTTTTGTTTTTCACATGGAACAGTCATGACAGCAGTACTCGCGCAGAAACTACATTGGGATACAAACCCTTAGCATATTACAGTGGGATTTTGGGCCCAGTAATGAGGGGTCACTTCCCTTGCGAACAATAGTTGGCAGCAGCCGCGTCCGCCATTGAGAAATCTGCAAGCATAGTAATGTGGTGTTCTATGATATTGTTTGTGGAACATGCACTATTTGCTGTTTTGGAGAAACCTAAAGGTACGCTGACATCTCAAAGAGCCTCTGCTTATGAGGCGGTTATATCAAATCCTGCCATTTAAATAGTCAGGTGCAGGATAGTGAACCCTGCTACGTTTGTAACCGAACCTTTGGCAGAGGGTGCACATGTGCATGACTGCGCTAGTTATGAAGACTCATATGAAGACGTACCGGGTGTAAAGAAAACGCGTTACCTGAAGGAGAGACCCTCTTTATTGATGGTTCTTTGAAAAATTGATCAAAGGAATGGGGAAAGACTGACTGGCTCAGCTGTAGTTGGCTACAGAGAGAATCGTGAATTTGACATTGTGGCAAGCATAAGGCTGCCATCTCATTTTTCAGCACACGCTGCAAAATTGGTAGCACTTATCGCGCTCGAGAAATACGAAGGAGAGGAAGTGACAGTGTACAGTGACTCTGCCTATGTGTCGTCAACCGTGCACGCAGGATTACCTCCGAGCGGATGGCCCTCCAGTGCAACATGCGCATTATTGGACATACTCATAAAAGTACTACAGCTCCGAGCAGCAATAGCGATAGTTAAATGCGCAGCACATACTAAGAGAACTGACTTTATTTCACGTGGAAACCAAGCCGCAGATGATGAAGCCAAAAGAGTTGCAACTTCTTCAAAGATTTTGAGTTTTGACACTCCTTATGTAAGCAAGGGAGTAATCATGGCTGTAATAATGAAAACAGGTTTTAACCATTTGCCAAAGACTCATTTAATGGAAATTCAAGGTGGAGCCCCACAGGAAGAGAAAGACTTATGGACACGGAGGGGGTGTTCTTTATCCCTCACCAAAGCACTGTGGCGACAAGACAGCACTGGTAAACCGGGGATGCCTGTAGCCTTATTAAGGGTGGCGTTAGAGCAGCTACACTACCCTGCGCATGTCACTAGGGAAAGCCTTGCGGCAACCATTGCGGAGGACTGGTTCGTACCGAACCTGTTAGAACACGTTGCTTTTTATGTAGTAAATTGCATTGTATGTCAAAGGTTTACTGCTGAGCACACACTGCAAACAGTCAGAGGAGTTATTCCTCGACTGAATGGTCCATTTCAGCATTTACATATTGACTATGTTGTTATACTGCAGGTCTGTAATGGTTATATGTATATGATAGTGTTAGTTTGCCCCTTCTCAAGGTGGATCGAGGCTGGTCCATGTGCACACCCAGATGCCACTTGCGCTGCAAGGTTTGTGGTCTGAGAAGTATTTCCTAGATGGGGAGTATGTGAGGTGCTGAGATCAGATAATCGCCCCCATTTTGTGAATGAGGTATTCGAGCAAATTAGTTTATTGCTCATAAAATACAAGTTTTCTTCTGCTTATCACTGTCAGAAATGTCCTCTGTAGAATCACATTGCCCAACAGGCACCCCTTCCTCCTTCTCCTCACCTGATTCTTCAGTTGTAGATGAATGCTTCTTTTCTTTCCTACTTCGTGATGCCTTTTCCTTTTGGAAGAGGTACGGCCTTCCTCGGAAGGAAACCACACTGTCACCGTACTAAGCACAGCTGACAGAGAACCCCCGCCCGAGAACGCCTGGGGCAAGAGGAAAAAGCCAATGGCTAAAAAAAACCCTCTTGTGTATTGTCCAGCTGCTTCATAGTTGGTAGCGGTGTTGAAGGATTCTGGGAATACGAGTTCTGTGTTTCCAGAGAAAGCCTTACGTATGCAGAATCTCCAAAGGACAAAATAAAGCCCCAAGCAGAAGTTTCTGAGGGGCAAGAAGCCTGCAGGAGCGGTACTTACAATGCTTGAGAGCGCACAAGAACAAGAGGAAAAGGAGACAGCGGAAAACCGTGGTAAGGGAGAGAGAAAACAGCATACAGAGGAGCGGTAGAGAAGACCAGCGGGAAAAGTAAAGGCGGTCCACTGAAAAGGAATCGGTGACCTGGCAATCACAGGTGCAGCAGAGAGGCGGAGAGGAGATAGTTAGAAAAGCCGAAAGCAGAGAGAAAAAGATCCACCACGGTACCGGGCGAATACCATGGTGAACGCTAGGTGGAGAAGAATAACTAGAAAGACCGCCTGAGAGCTGGGACGAGGGCAAGAAGGACACGAAACAACCCAGGAGAAAAGAACACCGGATAGACTGGCGGCAGCAGCCGCTAGAGGAAAAAACTTGCTAGCTTTCGGACCCAAAGCAAAAGCACAGTGTTTGCAACGCTAAGCACAGAAAGAGAAGCAGGGCTAAGAAGGGAAAGCAGGCACCCGACCTCAGAGACTAGAGCGTAGTAAAGCAAAACGTGACAAACGTGAAGGGAGAGTCAATGGCGGCAAAGCCTCCAGGAATGCCACAAGCGCCAAGAAGGCAGGCGCGTGACAATCACCCGCATGCGAACGGGATATGTAAGAGACTCAGCAGTCTGCTCAAAGAGAGGATAGCAAAGTTGAAATTAACCCTGAAAAAGGGGTGGCTGCATTGCCTGCCCCTTGTATTATATGCATTAAGAAATCAGCCTGGCTCAGATCACCACCTCACACCCCATGAACTAGTCACAGGGAGGCAAATGAGAACACCTCTAACTCCTCCATCGAGGACTAGGAGTGATGCCCAGACAACTGCAGAATTGTTAGGAACTGAGCTACGTGAGTACTTAACGTGTATGACAGCTAGTATCGCTGTCATTTCAGATCAAATCAAGCTGACGTGGTGTCGGTCTCAGAACACAGATGAAGACCATACAGCAACCAGAGCGCAAGAACTTCCTGTACCTAGACCCATTCCAGGAGATCACATTTTAATTAGGAACTTCACGAGGAAGTGGCACAAGCCTAGATTTGGCGTCCCGTTCATTGTAGAGAACGTCACTCCATCAGCAGTCAAAGTCCAAGGAAGACGAGCTTGAATTTACCAAGGTGGTGTTAAAGCCTACGCTGGAGAGACCATCAAACCCCCAACCCATTCGGAAGCAAGTCAAGAAAAAGTAGTTAGGCACATGCAGAATAGATCGAGGAAGAAGGATGCACAGACTTTCCAGTAGATAAAGAGTACTTTCTACTGTGGCTCCTTCATGGGCACTCTTATAGATATTTAGTAGGAGTGCAAAACAGCAATTGTTCTTGAGCCACAGGAATTCAATGACATTGGACTGTGGCTTTCCTGGAAACACTCTTTGTAACTGCTACAGCAAGGAGTGAGAAAGTTACTGTTTTTAAGCCACAGAAGTGTGTTGACATTAGACTTTGAAGTGTGAAAGTAAAGCTAAGGATGCCAGATTTGGACTTCCTGTTTGACGACTGGAAGAGGGAGCAGTTCCCAGACTTATTTCAAGACGAGTTTCTCGTTGGTGGGCCATGTGGTGCCCGCTGATGTCGACATACACAGACTACTTCTTGCGTCTTCGTTTTTATACCCGGAGCTTACCCCGCTCTTGTTGGACGCCGCATTGATGTGTGCACTTTCGTTTAAGATCCTAAGAATGGCCCATCGATAAGACGGCTTCTGGCAGCAGTTCTAGTCCAGATTAGGCAATTACCTGAGCATCACTTTAAGCGTACAAATGGTTCTTTCTAACAACGATGTTCACAATTTACTTGCCGTGATCTTTTATTATTTGCTTGAAGTACATCCTCATATTGTTTGACGTAAAGATAACAGTTATGTGTTCATACAAAATCCTATCAATTGTCCTGCAATCAGTCAGCTACTTGTGGAGATTGTGGAGCAAATTCAGTGGCTACCTGAGTGTTTCCTGAGATTGCCTGAATACATTTCCTTAAAAGTAATTACAGGCAGTCGTGGTCCATAAACCACCTAGCTTTCCAACCAGTGAGCAAAGACCACGTCGAGTGGAGACACTGCGATGGTGGAGCATAATTTACTGGTGCATAATAAATGCTTGTTCAATGTTTAGTTCATGCTGTGTATGTTGGCCCAAGAAGGGAAAAGTTCCTTCGTTCTTCACACTTCAGTAACTAATGAAAAGCTAGACATTGTGAGACAGCCTAGGCCCTATGTGATTGTCCTGACACCAGTGGTGCATGAGAAAGCACCTAATTCTGTGACAAATAGTTCTGGGCTTCCCTTTAGAGGGAGATCCGCTTTCGAAATTTGTCATGATCTTTGGCTGCACACTCATTATATGGGAAAGAGACCCAAGAGAAGAGCAAGGAAGGATGATTATGAATTAAATGATTATCTAGACATTGTTGCCCAAATGTGCAGTACTATGTGGTATCAACATATGAAAGAGGTGGGCAAAAGAACTTCTGAAGAGGAATGCTATGTATGTGCACTCCTGCCTTATGCAATGGGAAAGTCCAAGGTATTCATAGCTATTAAAATAGATGTCCAAACAGCTCATTGCCTATCTCACGTAGCACTCTGCCGGACAAGAGGTCAGTTTATGGGTCAGACAGCATCATTGGTATGGGCAACATAATGGTCAAGCCTAGATAAAGATGATTATGTCCAAGACGTGAAGACAAGAGCAAGGACATTCACAGGAAATCATGTGATAAGATATGACTAACCTGGTGTGTTGATGAACATGTGAAATCAGCTGGATGCTTGAAAGGAGTCATGAAGATATGGGTCCCAAAGAAGCATTTCTTCAGACGAGGATGTCCTTGATGTGAAGGTTGATGAATCGCCTAGAGGGGTGAGCGGGGGGGGAGTGTAGAGGAGGAGCCAAGTACCCCCATCAAAAGCTACACACCCATGTTGCCTATATGCTCGGAACTGAAAATGGCTACACGAGCAATGCCAGTGAGGATGCCTGTACCACAAAGAATCTTCCAGACACGGAATCCATTGCGAAAACCCTACATACAAGCACAAAGAAACAGTGCTTTTCTGTCTGGGGTGCCGGAAGAAGTGTGCATTTGAACGAGAAAGGAGACTTGTGATGTTGTCATGATCTCTGCTTCCAAAAGGTCAGGGTTTTCCCAACTCCCTTGGAAGCAGATCCATAACCCAGGTTCTGAGTGCCAACCAGTCCCAATTGGGACCTTTTGGACCCAGTCCTGGCGCCAGTGGCACCAGGCTCATAAATATGCCCAGTCCCAGCGCTGGAAGCGCCGGGCTCATAATGCTTGGGTGGACTTACCTGCAGCAGACCATGCTGCTTACTTGCCTGCTAGTTGAGTCTCTGATCCTCTTCTGTTTGGAACTACTTTTCCTGTTGGGTGGGGCAGGAGCCACTCCCTAGATTCAGAACACTGGAACTCTTCTGGAAAGCAGGAACTCTTTTCTTACCTAGGCGTGGCTGTGGAAGGAGACACCTAAGCACTACAGGAGGCAATACAGGAGGCTATTTAAACCACACCCGATGGATGAATCTTGCTTTGCGTTATTCTGCATCCTCAGCAGCAGAACGCTCATCGTGTCTTCTGCATCTGATCCTGGGCCTAAGGAAAAAGGCTTACCATTCTGAATCCAGTCTTCAGCAACACCTATAAAGACAAGAAAGAACAGGTTAGCATTACGGTCTTCAGTGACAGCTCTTCATTTACCTGGTCCATCGGCTGTCACCAACGCCTCGCGCTTCATTCCGGCATCTGAAAGACAAAAGCTTACCAACTCTTCGCACGCTCCGGAGGCCTTCGGCGCTGCATCCCGCATCTGAAAGACAAAACAAGGTGCGTTTAAAGACATTGGGGAACTTTAATACTCACGTGCCATTACTCCTTTCAACATCTAACCCAGTGGGTATTCCGGCACCCGGCAGCCGCCCCGAACTTGTACCTGCAAAATAAAAAGACAGAGCGCATCGTGAAGCAGGCAACAAGCGCTTACTTACGTGCTTCCAGGCGCTTCTATTCATCACACGGGCTCCATCTTCAACTCACTTCAGCCCGCCATCCGCCATCGCCGGAACCCTGCAAAACAAGAGACATCATTACTAAAGACTTTAAAGACATTAGAATTATTCGAAACTTACCCTTCGTGCAGTAAACGACGGACAGCAGTCCTCTGAAGTCAAGAGGCCTGCTCCCCTTATCCAGTGATGAAACTGGTTACAGCACCCTGCCTCGAGGCAGATGGAGAGCACGGCGTTCACTTACCTAAGGTGAGAGCGTTAACCTTTGGGGTTCTACAGGAGAAGAGAAAGGGAAGAAGAGAGAGACATTCAATAACCCAGTTCATTAATCCCACATTTTCTATCTGCAGACATCTTACCCTTCGAGCCAGACATACAGTGCACAGAGGTCCAGCCCAAAGAGCCAGCCGTGTGTTACACATCACCTTTGAAGATACGGTATACGCCCAGTCAAGACCGGCGCCTCTACGGGAATCAGGTGAGCGTTACAGATGTCATGCGAAGTAAGAACTAACGCACCTAGAAAAGACACGCAAGATAAGATATAGACACTCTATAGAAACTGAAGATGAAGTATTTCAGGATCGAAATGAAGATGCTCGTACAAAGAAGCACTGAAGAAGAGTAATTTTACACTTGTACAGATGCAGCAACGCTAGTATGGTAAAGTAATCATAAAGTCTGGCTACGTAGTGAATTAGATTGTGGTGATGCGCCAATGTATACAAATAGGAATGTACCGAACCTGGATATTCCACAATACACTTTTGCAAGGCTTGAAACCCCATGATTGGGAAGGATTTCAGTGTGGCGCAGTTGGAAATAACTGATGGCGAAGGAAAAATTCAAGAAAGGCTTGGCTGGCCCAGCACCAAAAAGGTAGAGGCCCCAGTGAGTTGGGTGTCTGTCAAAAAGGCTACAAAGATCGTGAGAAAAGAACAAACTCCTGTTTGAAGCAGAAAGAAAAAAAACTGATGGCGTCAAGAGTTCATCATTTAATAGTATTAAATGCAGGAAAAGTCTCAAAAGAGTGGTCTCCAGTCACATGGCGAGATCAAAAATAGCTTGGGTCAAGCTACACCGAAACCAGAAGACAGAACGATGCCACATTCCCTTTATTTCTCAGGCACAAACGGCTTCTGCAAGGCCAAGTTCAAAGCCTTAATTTACTGGCAGACTGTAGGAGTGATGCTAGATGTTGGGCTAATTGGTGGGGAGGCAAGACCATGCCAAACATCCATGTACCTGGGATGCTAGCCTGCGTGCTGCTAGCGTGTGGAATATTCCAGAAAGGGTACAAGTGGTACAAACCAATTGTAGAGGTCCACGATGTAGAGAGCCCCCTATAGTTTGAGTAAACAATTAATCATTGTGTATTTAGTGACAATGAAGGTGACTGTTCACTTGGGATGGGCTTATTTGCCCACCTGATTTAGACACCCAATCACAACCCCCGGCTATATAGAACGTACACTTAGATGTTCCTCTAGCAGCCAACCATTGTTACTCGTAGGTTTTTGTAGTTTGCCACGTAGTATGATGTCAGTGATGATGATTTTTTGCTATAAAAGATATGTTTTTTTGCAATATGTGTTGAGATCGTCCTGTGCGATGTCGGATGATGTCCATTGTACTCCCTGTTTTAGACAATTGATATTAAAACAGAACCAAGATTTTGCCAACTTCTTGAAACGTATTGATGTTTGAGTAACTTCTGCATCCCCATCCACCTCTAAGTATTGCTGCCTCGTCTTAAAGGACCCTACGTGTATGGGTTCAAAACTAATACGCTTGCATATAGGTAGCCAGAGGACGCTTCTTCTTGCCGCTGAAATGTGTTCACACTTCGGGATGTTGAGTGCGGCTCTGAGGGCATTGTTTTGAATGATTTGGAGTTTAATGTTGCGTGAAGAAGTACTTATGAATAGGGCATTGCAATAATCCAATCTAGAGCCAATAAGCACACTGGCAATGGTGGCAGTTATCTGGGGTTAGAAAAGGTCTACATGCATTGATTAGTTTGGATGTGTGTGCAGCGTAGGAGGTAATTGCATTGACTTGTCTCGATAAAGACAAGGTGGCATCGAGGTAAATACCCAGTGTCTTGATGTTGCTGGATGATGTTACCCTCTATGGTGAATGTTTTGTAGGAATGGTCAAGCTTACTAAGTGAGGTTTGGAAGCCGACCAAGAAAAGTTCTCTTAACGTCATTAAGGCATAGAAGGTGCAAGGCCATCCATGCCTGGATGGTGTGGTAGACTGAATGCAGGTTGTTGGCATCTGTGGCGTAGTCACCAGTGAGGTGGAAGAGGATCTGCATGTTATCCACGTAATTGGTGTTGGAGATGTCATCAAGCAGGTTGAATAGGGGTTTTGTAAAAATATTGTAGAGGGTCAGGGAGACACGAGAGCTTTGCGGGACACCACACGTGACAGGGCCTGGTGGGTCTGCCACATAAGCGGAGAGCACTCTCATGGACCTGTCAGATAGAAAGGAAGCGATCCAGGAGATGACTCTAGGTGAGAAGTGTGCTGCTGGCGCCAGGTGTCAACACAGGGTACGGTGGTCCACCAGGTCGAAGGCAGCCGACAGTTCTAGTAGCAGGACTAAGGCTGTTTTGATGACATCTTTGATCTCATCTAATCGATTTTTGAGATCCAGCAATGCAGATTCAGTGGCAAAACCAGGTCGGGGCCGAGATTTACATAGGCCTGCCCAGGAGGTTGTTATATTCCAAGTGAGCTGGATCTTTAGGTACGCTGCACAATCCAGAATTTTAAGAAAGGGGACCGTGGTTATAGGGCGATAATTAGTGGGGCTGGCTCGATCAAGAGTAGCTTTTTTTGTTTTTAGGAGTGGAAGGACCCATGCATCTTTAAGGCTATTCTGCACCGAACATGAGGAAAAGGGTGTATTGATGAGGGTGGCCATGGACGGAGTGAGGGATTCCGTGCAGTACTTTGACTGCTGCTGGGAAGATGTCAACCTGGCAGTGAGAGGGTTTGAGATCTTGGATGATCTGAATGAGCTCTGCTTCTGTGACTGGTTTGAAGTCAAAGGGAGATGGATTATGTGGGGTCGCTTGGGGCCCGACACTGGGAATGGTAGGTGTTATGATGCCCAATGTGGTGTTCATTTTTTTGCCATTATTTTATATTAGATTGTCAATTTTGAGAAGTAGGGCATTTTGAATATTAGCACACACGGTGCTATCCTGAGTGCAGTTTGTTGGTTGGTGGGGGGCGCTGGGGCTTCAAGCTCACTAAGTATAGCAACAAGCTCTCTGGCACCGGAGTTAGATTTGTCAATTCGAACATCGTAGGTGGAGCTCTTTTCTTAGATTATGGCCTTTTTGTATTCCTTTGCAGCAAGGGCGAAGCGTGCTTTATTGCACTTGACGGGTGTTTTATTGAATAGAATTGATAGTGGCTATAAATTAGATGCTACCAGAAAGGTGTATGTATGCTAACAAAGACTGAGATTAGAAGAGAGCTAAGATTTTAAAGTTGTACTGATATTAGTCAGCGAAGAAACAAATAACTTGGTGGTGTGCATGACTTGGTGGTGTGCAATATATCAAGGCCACTGTTCTTTTAAATGAAGCAGCACTGTCTTGTTAAATCATGAGTGAGACTTTTTTTGAATAGACTACCTTGAAAATTTAGTCACGGGCTGACAACCTGATATTTTCAGAGGATGGTAATTTTGACAGGCACCACATGATTAAAAGAATTGCTCTGGATCACACAAGTTGGTTATGATGGGAAGCAGGGATTTGAGCCAGTCTGTAATTGACACATTGTTTACCAGTTCGTAACATAGAGCAAGGTACTATTATTTGTGCATGTTTGAATTTCATGAATTAAAATAAGACCCTGTTTTTGTATAACTTACTTGGTAAGTACATAAATCACATAATAAGCTGACTTGACAATGTTTGAAAACAACTTTATAGAAGCATGTTATGCAAAAGAATAATTCCAGTTTCTCCAAGTTAAGTATACACGTGCAAGAATATTAATTGGTGTGAGCTTAAAACATTTAATATGGACTTTTTTGTGTTTTAAAGCTTTAAATATACCCAGAACACACTTGTTGACTGTCATTTATGATACGCAGAGGTACTTTTGAAATTGTATAAGAAAAAGCAACCCATTTCTTGTGCTAAATAAGCACACCTGAAAATATTCCCACCAGAGGCAGGTGACCATGGGTAGCTCTTTTCTGTATATAGCTCCTTCATTCAAATGGCTTAATAAAAAGTAAGATCAGGAAATGTACTTAACAATGGCACTAATATGGGGCGTGGCCTGGAGCTCCGGCAATGCAGACGCTCTCTAAGAGGCCTCCGTGATGGGCCCGCTGCACAAGCGAATTTGGTCAAGTTACAGCCATTAATACCATGACAGAACCCTACCTGGGACGTCGGAAGCCCTGCGGCACTTGAGGAAACAAAAATCAGGACTGGCCGATCCCCAGGAAGCCACACAACGAGCCTTCAAACTCTGCGGCCCCTCCGCTGCCTCCTTCCAAAATGGCGGGCGGAGCTAGCAGAGCTCGCAGCGATGCAAGATAAAGTCCCGGTGGCGAGCCTCCTAAACCTTGATGACCCAAGCTACGTTGCCCCCCCTCTTAATCACTCCCCTGGGGGGACTGCGACCCCTGCCTGAGGACCCCCTTACCGCTGGACACATTGGCAGCTCTGAGCCCGTCAGCCCCGGGCACCCAGCACAGAACACAGCGCTCTCATGGCAGAGAGCTCCGGCTCGGGCTGCGTAGAGGGACCCTCCCGGTGGCACCTGGCACCCTGACCGCAAGTCGAGGCGCCGGAGCAGCGGGGTGAGGTTCCTCCACCCCCCCCCCCTTGCTTCAAGCTCTGGTAGACCGCTCCACCAGCTTCTCGCGGAACGACGGCCCAGCATCAAGCACGTTCCTCAGGCCTGCTCCCCACTCCCCCCACTCGAGTGGAGGGGGATCGACCTGGGACACGGCCTCAGCCTGCACTACGCAGCGTGACTGCGGATGTGGGCCCGCCCGGCCCAGGCTCCTCTCGTGGGGCAGCACCCCTGAGGCTCCGGAACGGACCCATTCCGCAACGCTACGTCCTGGGGGGTGGTCCCCCCCCTCCACCACCACTCCCCCAGCTAAAGTTACGGCATCCCGTTGGGGGCTTGTGTTAAAACCCCAAGAGCAGGGTGACACATTCCTAGCATTTCTTTTAGATGACGGCTAATTCACACCCTTCTGACCTCTTCCCCCCCACACACATAGCAGCGGGGAGGGACCTAGCCCAGGAGCTAAAACCCTAACATTTCTCTCCCTCCATGTCAATGTACTGATCTCCCCCGCCAAACGTAAGTCGATTCTACAAAAGCTTCAGGACGAAGATGTAGCTGTAGCTTTGCTCCAGGAGACTCGCCTACTACCGGTGGACTTTGGGTGTCTCCGCTCCCGATTTTACCCCCTCCAACTCTTCACCTCAGGTAGCTAAAAGAAGGGGGGCACGCAATCTTCTTCAGGAAGGGTCTGAACCCCCAGGTTCTGGAAACAAAAACATGCCTGGACGGCCGATTTATGGCAGCCAAATGTCTATTGCTGGGAGAACTATACACATTTGTCTCAGTATATGCCCCCAACTCTGGGCAAGCCGCCTTCTGTGACTCACTAGGCTCCTCCCTCTCCCTCTTCACAGGAGGCCAAGTCATAATTGGGAGAGACTTCAATGGAGTACCAGACCCTACAAAAGATAAATCTCACCCCCCCCGCACTCCTCGAAACTTCACTCAGGCGCTCAGTCTCTTACACCTGTTCAGATCTCTAGAAGTGGTAGACTCGTGGCGGGTGCTCCATCCCTCCGAAAGAGATTACTACTTCTACTCCTACATTCACCAAACCTTCTCAAGGATTGACCTCCTCCTGACATCCCCCCAGATGCTTGCCTACACCAATGATGTATCTATCGGTCCACGGATTCTGTCCGATCACGCCCCAGTAATCCTGGAGATCCGCGCACATGAACCCAAGCCCAACTCTCCATGCAGATGGACTCTTTACGATCCAATTATTAATGAAATGCCGCTAAGGGACATGATTGCAACAGCGAATAAAAACTTCCTCAGAGAAAACCTGGTCAAAGAAACCTCCCCTGCAAACTCTTGGGATGCCTTGAAAGCGGTGATCAGGGGAGAACTGATCGCACAGGGAGTGGTATTTCTCCGAAGTAGGAGGAGGAACTCAAAGCAACAAAGGAAATTCACAAGAAAAAAGGCTGGTCCCCTAAGACACAGCGAGCCATCCGCATTGCCAGAAAGAAGCTAGAGGCCCACTACGCCGAACACAATGCACAGCTTTTGGCTAAAGCCAAACAATTCTATTATGTGAAGAACAATAAGGCAAACATGCTGTTTGTAGCTAAATTGGCTAAAGCAAAGCGTAGCAGCACCATTATTGGACTGCGAGGCCCGCATGGAGTAATACAATACGCAGAACCAAAAAAGCAACAGCTAGCGGTGGACCACCTGGCCCAGGTAATGGATGCGCGACCGCGGGATTTGAATAAACAAAAAGAATACCTACAGGAAGCGCCTCTCCCCCTGACTGCACGACTCGACTAGGGAGAGCCTGGAAGCTCTGATCACAGGTGAGGTCGAAGAGACCATTAAGTCCCTTAAAGTCCGCGCCCTGAGGGAATTTCCTCTAGGTTCTACAAAATCTTTAAACCACAGCTGGTTCCCCCCCCCTGGTGGTGCTCTTCAACTCTTTTAGGGAGACAGGTACAGTGACCCCCTCAATGCAAGAATCAACCACCATCCTTTTGCCCAAACCAGGGAAGGACCCGAGAGACCCGGCTTCCCACAGGCCAATAGCCCTGCTGAATATTGACGCTAACATATACTCCAAAATTCTCGCTAACCGCCTATCATGCATACTACCCGACATAATTCACCCCAATCAGGCAGGCTTTATTATGAACAGATCGGCAGGAGATAACATCTGCAGAGCCCTGGACCTGGTAGACGTCGCCTCCCGAAGCTCCCAGGGGCTGGTGTTGATGGCCCTAGACACCACCAAGGCGTTTGATATGGTGGACTGGTCCTTCATGAGCCTTATACCGGAGGCCTTTGGGTTTGGCCCGGCGTTCCAGGCGATGGTCCTGGCCAACTATAAATCACTGAAAACCTTCCTTAGGATTAATGGCTCACTCTCTGCTTCAATCCCCCTGACCTGTGGAACCAGACAAGGCTGCCTGTTATCCCCACTGCTATTAGCCCTTATCATGGAACCTTTCGCCCAGAAGATCAGACTGAATAACCACATTAAGGGCCCCCAGGTCGGCCCATCTCAACACAAAATCGCCCTTTATGCAGATCACGTTTTGCTCACGATCTCAGAGGGCCGCTCCTCACTAAGGCATGCCCTGACTAAAATAACTAGCTATGGGGAGGTCAACGGCTTCTCCTTCAACTTTAACAAATCTGTAGCCTTAGGTGTAGGACTCTCCCCGGAAGAACAGGAGGCACTAGTCCTGATGTGTCCAATTGCATGGAAAGTGAGGGCTATTCCCTAATTGGGGGTCCAAGTACCTGCTAACCTGAAGGACACATATCACGCTAACTTTCCCCAGCTCTTTAAAGAATTGGAAGGTGATTTGAAGCGCTGGGCGACCCAAGAAATCTCACTGATGGGACGCATAACGGCCTGTAAAATGAACTTGCTCCCAAGATTCCTATACGCCTGCTCCTCCCTCCCTGTTGCAATCCCAGCACCCGCCCGCCGCGACTTGCAGAGGAAAATGCTCTAATTCATCTGGAGGGGAAAGAAAGCCAGGATCCCCCAAAAAACAATGGTAGGCAACGCAAGATTGGGCGGACTGGGGGTCTCTGACCTGCAATCCTACAGGGTGGCCTCGCAATTAGCGCACATTCGTGCGTGGAAAATAACCACTGACCGCCCTAGATGGGTGGAACTAGAACAATCACGGCTTCCGCTCCCCTTGCGGTTTCTTCCACACATTCTTCCCTCTCTGAGAACGACGGGAAGGCTGGCGACTAAGCACACTGGGACTGGGAGCTGAAACATAAGGGAATCCAGAGGGGACTGAGCCCCCTATTTCCAATTTTTCACAATCCGATTTTCTCGCCCGGGGCGAACCCCCCGAACTTCAAGAACTGAATAGCGGGAGGCATTGAAACCTTGGATCAGCTATATGTGGGAGACCTATCTCGCACTTTTGAACAATGTAAGGAGCTTTTTCTACTCCAAGAAAGAGACAGATTCACGTACATTCAGCTATGTCACTGGTGCTCCCACCCCCAAACTCTTCAAGCTGCCACGCGCCCCCTCACCCCTCTCGAACTAACTCTCAAGGACCTCCCAGCCCGAGGCAGGATCTCCACCTTATGCAGACGATTTCTAGGGGACTTTCTTGCTTCAAAAACCCGGTGTATGGCATCAGTGGGAGGCTGATCTGGGACACCCGATTGAGGACCAGGCCTGGGTGGATATCTGGAACCGAACGCACACATCCGCTTGTGTCACCAATAGAGAATGCGCGTACAAAATTCAGCTTCTTTGGTACTGCACCCCCCTGCCTCCCCCAGGCTCATGAACCAATCTCTCAACCACGCCTGCTGGAGAGGGTGCGGCCGACAGGGCTCCTTTTTCCACATGTGGTGGGCATGCCCAAAGATCCAACAGTTCTAGAAACTATGTTTAGCCACCATTGAGCAGATCACCCAGGCAGCTCTCCCTCTGGAGCCTGAACCCGTCCTCCTGGGGGTCCCGGTCCCCGGGATCTATCCGCGCTCCGGAAACAAAGCCAAACTGCTGACCCAATGCCTTAATAGTGATAATAGCCCACTCCTGGAAAGCCCCGGACAGCCTCTTCTTGTCCCAATGGTGAGGGAAAATATGGGACATTCTGATCGCGGAGAAGGTAACGGCAGCAAGGGCCGGACTCCTCCATCGTTTCCAGAACATTTGGGCCCTATTGTTGGAATATGACCTGAACTTCCCAGCATTGACCTATGAGCCTACCAATATCCGGTGGGCCTTGAGGGATCGGGATGCTCCCTGAGAGGGAAGCATACCGGAATCAGACACAGAAAACACAAACTAATGGGAAGCGACTCCAGACTAAGGGCCATGGGGGGGTGGCGGTTGTGGGATTGGAGGGTATTATTGGTTTTGATCTACATGTCTTGATTTATGTTGTACCATTGTCACCCTGCCTTGGTTTAAAATAAACATATTTGAAAAAAAAACAATGGCTCTAATATGTGCGAAGGCAAACCTTGCCTTCTCTCATACTTGTTACTTTTTATAGCTAGCACTGTCCGAGGTCCATTTTATTTTGTTGCAAAGTCGGTGTCACTATCACATACGTATTTAACATGAAAGTTTATAAACCACAGACATTGGAAAGGCTGAGTCTACCTAGTTGAAATTTGGTACTCTTGATCTGGCATATGCATGCAAATCTCTGTAATGAATGTTAAACACAATGAGCGATCTTCTAAAATAATAATAATAAATTAATTCATGTGTCTCAATATTTATTTCAGCTTTCAGGATTGCAAATGATCAATATAGGCCGCACAGAAGAGTGAGAACGCTAAAGGAGTTCTGCTATAGTGAATGAACAAACCGGGGCAGCTTCTCGAAACTGAGTGCAAATGATAAATGTGAAGAGGATGCAGTTTTTTATTTGTGCTCATTTCAGAAATGTGGAGGTCACTGTATGCTAAAAGTGGACCGCTACTGTTCAGCCACCACTGAAATGTGCAAAATATGCACTAACATGCCCCCTTTTTTTACATTTGTGTCAGGGGTGTGCTCCTGACATTACAGGCTTCCAGCACCCACAAGGGTGCTTGGAGCGTATTTCAGAGTGACGGGCGCTCTTGTCACTGAAATGTTGTAAAAAAGGATACATTCCTATCGAACTTTGAAGGATAGTAATGCAAGTGGGAGAGCAGAGGTTAACACCGCTGCGCTCCCACTTAAAAGTAAATGCATGAAAAGATCAGAAATTAACCTGTTGTGCATTGGTACTTCCCCTGTGCTTAGTCCAAACAGGTGCATAATTTTTCCACATTTGAAAGCACATCCTATTTGTGGTTTTGGCACGTGCATTGAAATGTGCAACAATGCCCCTTATTTGTGCAAATGAGAAAAGGGTGTGAAAGGAGACATCCGAATGTGAGCATCTAAGATGCACCTATTCAGAGGACTTTTGTGGATTTGGGTGCACCTTTTCTGCTGCAAGTGATGAGATGAGCTAGTGCATTTATTCACTTGCGACCAAAAGATGTTTGAGAATCAGGCCCACTGAATGCAGAAAGCTTTACATGGTTAATTGATCAGAAAGGAATGTGGTTGTGGACACCTTTCAGGCTGCAGTTTAAGAGCTCTAGCAGAGCACCATAAACCTCCTGACATGTTTTGTAAATAATGGGCACCGACTTCTTTGAAATTGACAGCCAGTTGGGCTCCCGGGGTTTGGGCCCCTTTTGCCCTCCCATTAAGATGTCTCTGGGTTCCATAATAATCTATGGAGGGAAAAGTGCAAAAAGGACATATTTCTCAACAGTAGCCCATAAGTCCCCTGGGTCAGGGGTGTTTTTAAGCCCCCCATGTTTAGTTTTTTTATCACCCTAAATTGATTTTTGGGGGTAGCCTGGTGGCAGCTTTCATTTAGATGTGGCTTCACCAGGGGTTCAAGCAGATTATTTCACATTGGTATCCCAATGTACCTTTATGATACCCATTGGGGTACCAATGTAATTCTTACCCTTTGCAATTTTGTTTCTTGTGCTTCCTTTGTCTAGGGAAACCATGAGGCAGACCTAAAATGGTTGTTGTGTGCCTACAGTCCTCCAGCTATGCACCCTGCAAAATGGCTTGTACTAGTCTGGACCAGTTGCTGACCCTGGGCATGCCTTCACACTTCCTGTCGGGATGGTCCTTGGTGTTTTTTGGGGCCTGCTTATTTGGATCACTGCAAGCTTTTTGTTTCGAGACCCTTTGTGTGATTGGTGGACTAGCTTAGGCCAGCCCCAGTGTGCGTGGAATAACCAGGGAATATACACAATTATTCTTGAATTTTCAGAAGAAGCAGGCTTATTTACCTGCTGGATGTTTTTCACCATTTTGGCTGTTGCTGCATTTTTTTAGGACCAGATATGCCCATATTGACTGGATCCAGTGTCCTGGCTGGATCGGGGTTGAAAGCCTGAGATGGAAGTATTTTTCCGAAATAACCTTCTGTCTTTTCTCCCCTGAACATTTCCGACTTGGCCCCCACCCACAACCCCAGCCCCCTACTTACGCTACTGCTGACTCGCTGTGTCCCTGAAACGCCTGTTCCCTTTCACTTCTGTGATCGGGAACCAGCGCCATAGGGTCCTTTCCTTTATTAGTATTTTATTTTCCGTGACTGGCTGCGGGGCACTCCCCAGCAAAGCCCACTCACAATATAGTGAGCAAGGGTCTCGGGGGAGGACCCCGCCACCAAATGTGGGGTTTGGTTTAACGTTTCGGCCGTTCTGTATTTTTGACCGGCCGAATTTCGGCCAAATCTCCCATTCAGTCTTTTAATCTCTGTAATTTTGGTTGATTCCTCCTGGCTTTATCCACGGTTCAGATATTTGGCTCCTGGTCCTCATCAGCTGGCCCAGGCTTTCTGTGCTCATACAATGTTTCTGGACTGGTTTACCACAGCTTTCCTTTTTTTCTGCCTGGGTGTGTGAGGCTACTGCCACCTGTAAAGGTGTTCGCTCATCTGCTTGTCAGGATTGTCGTGGGTTGCACTCTTCCCCTTGGGACCCCTGGGATCTTCTTGGGTTCACTTTATGCAGATGCGTTCCTTTGTTCACCGAGCTGCTGGAACCTCCTTTACTGGCTTCTCCTAGGACAACCTCCATCTGGCTGGTGGGGGAGGAGAGGGTTCCTACTCCTACTGATTGTTCTTTTTGGCTGTTGGTCATGGTTGGTCTGGGCTTATAGTCCCTGGGTGACAATATCTCTTAAATTGCCCTGCGAGTCGAGAGCTGTCCTACCCAGATTGTTTAGTCTTTCTTGAATTTTATTCTCAGAAACGACTGTAAGTACTTGACTGTGTCCCTTGGGTTGATGGGTTATTCTTGGTACTTACCCTTGGGGGGGTCCCTGTGGTCTGTAGTAGATCTCTGCATGTGTGCTTCAACTGTGTCCCCAATGGCTTGCATTGGGAGCGGAGTAATATTTGGTTGCATCTCCTGGAGCTGCCACTTCTTGAACCTGGCCTTCAAGGGTGTCTTCTCTGTTGTCCCCCTGTACTATGTTGTTGCCATTTCTGCACCAGTGGGTTAAAACTGGGACTTGCCTTACTGCTTTAAAAACAAAAACAAATTAAACCTCTGCTGATGAATTGTCTACTGATTTGTGTCCTTTATTCATTGGTAACTTTAACCACTTTCCTTCAACTCTTTTGCATCTGACTTTAACATTGAAGCATGTGAATTTCCTGGCTTCCCTCTGGGTCCCTGGAGTTTATGCTGCTTAAAGATTAGAATGTTAGCTGGTGCTCCTTATTTTCTCTGCAATTTCGAATTCCTGCATTACATTCTTGTTTAGGAAATGCTTTGTTACAGTGTTTCACTCATGTATCAATCTTTGCCCTATGAATTTAAGGCATCCTAATGACTATTACTGTCAGTCTGATTTTGTCTTCCCTTGTGTGCTGGATTTGTGGAGTCCTGTTTTACACTCATGTGATTGAAATGCCTTGTTAATATGTGTTGTCTGTTGCTAAATGTGTATCTTTTTTTTCTTGGAATGTAGTAAGTCCTTGTGGCTAGTGATGTAAGAGTAACGTTGCCACGTGGATTTGTGTTTTATAGTCTAGACCTTGTTTTCCTTTCGCTCTCTCGCTATATATATATATATATATTTATTTTTTCTAAAGCTTGTGGAATCTGCTTAGATCACATGATATGATATCGCTATTATAACTCGCCTATACACAAGAGGGAAGACCGAGTCAACAATCTTACTAGGCCAGGTGACAATGAGATCATGCAAGTGCAGGGGAAGGAGTAAAGAGTGGGGGACAAGGGAGAGGGCCAGTGCAGTACATGGGATCGACAGTAAAATTAAAAAGAAGAAATAGAACAATAAGTAAAAAGTGCGGCCAGCTGGTAAGTGCATATATCAGTGCCAAGTGCTGGTAGGGGACTGTAGGGATACCGAATACAGTCCCCAAGTGCAGGGGTTGCCAGGGCGGCAGTGCCAGGATGCAACTGACGGGGGAGGAGACCTGGGCCAGAGATCAGAGGGTGGCCATGTGACCAGTGCAGATTCAGTTTCAACCAGGAGTTCAGAAAGGGAGAGGAGGAGAGAAAGCAGAAGCAAAGAGGAATGTTTTGAGGTGCTTCCAGAACCGGAGATGGTTCTCCTCAAGTTTCAGGGAGGCTGTTCCAGAGGAGGCCCCAGCCGAAGAAAGAGATCTACCACCAACTTGTTGCTTGGAGAAGCGACTTACCCTAAGGCAGTTGGAGGAGGATGAGCGAAGAGCTAGAGAAGTAAGATATTTAGGAAGAGAAAATTGAGGGTATTGAGGCCTCAGAAGGCCTTGTGGACAATGCAGATGGTTTTGAACTTAATCCTTGCAGTCACTGGGAGCCAGTGCAGAGATTTCAGTCCTGGAGAGATACGATCCCTGGGCTTGAGGCCAAGGACAAGTCTCGCAGTGATGTTCTGGGTGAGTTGCAGAGGGCGGAGAGTAGAAGCAGGCAGATTTAGAAAGAGGCTGTTGCAGTAGTCCAGCCTAGAGAGAACCAGAGCTCTGGAGACAGTGAGCTTCTGGGGGAAGGAGAAGAAAGGAAGAATACCTCTGAGGAGGTGCAGTTGGTATTGTGACTTCTTAGAGACATCGGAGATGTGAGGAGAGCAGGAGTGTGTGGAGTCGAAGATGACCCTGGGGTTTTTAGCCTCACAGGTGGGAGCAGGAAGAGGGCCAAGAGAGGCCGGCCAGAGAGCGGCAGGAAAGGAAGGAGCAGGTGTGCCGATGAGGAGAATCTCAGTCTTACTGGCAATAAGGCAGAGATCATTGGCGGCACACCACTCCTGGATAGCAGACAGTCAGAGATGAGAGAAGGAGAAGAAGTGGCGTAAGGAAGCCTCAAAATGAGTTGTCATCCGCATAGCACTGAAAGTTGGGGCAGAGAGCAGCAATGCAGTGGGCAAGAAGTGCCAGGTATTGGTTGAACAGTCAGGGAGGGAGGTTAGATCCCTGGGGAACACCACATGTAGAGATACAGATAGAGGAGAGGAAGGACCCAATTCGGACCTCGGACGGTCGATCTGAGAGCAAAGGGGTCAGCCAGGAATGGTTGACCGTGTCAAAGGCAGAAGAGGGATCAAGTAAGATGAGAACACAGGGGGTGTTGGAATCGAGGTTGGAGAGCTGATCTTCATGGATGTTTAGGAGAGCAGTTTCCTTGCTTCTGGCAGCTCTGAAGCCAGACTGATGGTCATGGAGACAACCAGCAGATTCAGTGTGACGATTAAGGTGGGAGATGGCCAGCTTTTCCAAGAGTTTGGCCAGGAAAGGAGTGATGGAGATGGGCCATAATTAGCCAGGCAGGATGGGTCGGCAGAGGGTTTCTTAAGAAGAGGGCGCACAAGGGAGTGCTTCAGGTGGGAAGGGAAGACCCCAGTGGCAAAGGAGTGGTTGCAGAAGTCAGCCAGAGCAGGGGCCAATGTGTCAATATGGTCCTTGATGGATGGTTTTTGAGGAACAGAAGTGAACCTTTTTGACGAGACTTTCATGGATCAGACTTGTCTAGAAACCTTGTCTGGGGAGAACACGGGAAAGGCAGAGAAGGAGGGAGGAGAAGTGGCCGAAAGGGGGCCAGAGGAGGGGCAGGGAGTATAGGGGGTACGGGGAGAGGAAGGGAGAGAGAAGACATGATATCCTGGGTTTTAGAGATGAAATGAGAAGCCAGGGCCGCGCTGAGGGACTGGGAGAGGAACAGGAGAGGTACAGATTGCAGCAGGATTGTCCAGATCCTTGAAGATTTTAAAGAGTTCTGCCTAGTTGTTAGATGCCGCAGAGACGCAGACTTGGATCTGGGTTCTCTTCTTGGTGCGGACAGAGAGCCGGCATTGCCTTTGGAGCAGGCAGCAGGCCAGTGTGTCAAAGGATGTACTGGAAGCATGCCATTTCCTCTCAGCCACCCTGCACTTGATATGATATGATAGGTTATTTATAACACACTTAATACCCAGAGGTTTCTAAGCACAGACCCGGGGATCGAACCTGTGGTGCTCTGTGTCGTCTTGCTTCCAAGACGAGCACGTTGCTTCTGAGCTATCCTCACAAGACTTAAGTTTATGGGTGGCGAGGTCTGAGTCGTACCAGGAGTGGCACTTGGCTCTGGGTTTCAAGCGGATCCTCATGACAGGGGCAAGAACATCAGGAGTGTCAGAGATAGCAGAGTGGCGAATGGAGAGGGCTGTGTCAGGGTGTGAGTCAGCCAGAGGGGGATGGGGAGTGAGAAGGTGGCGGCGAAGGCCTCAACTGACACACGCTTCATAGGTTGGATAACCGAGAAGGTAGGTGGCAGTACTGGAGTTGGCTTGGCCTGAGGGGTGGAGAGAGTGAGCTGGGAGGAAAGGAGAAAGTGATCACTGCAGGAGAGAGGAGTGGTGAGAGGTATAGATAGGGGAAGGTCTGAGGAGATCAGAGCATCCAGAGTGTGCCCTGCAGAGTGAGTCGGGCCAGAGGGGAGGATGGAGAGTGAGAGAGCCGCAGAGGTCGCGAAAGAGTCCAGAGGAAAGACAGGAAGCATCCAGGTGGATGTTAGTCTCCCAGGAGGAGTTGAGTGGTCGAGACCAGGAGGGAGGAGGAGAGGTCCGCCCACTCGGAGAGGAAGGAGGAGATCTGAACAGGTTGCCGATAGATGGTCGCCACAATAAGGGAATGGCTAGGACAGAGAGAGAATGCAGGCGAGGCATTCGAAAGAGGAGTAGGCCTGTGTAGGAATGACAGAGGCAGGAATACACTCAGGGAAGATCAGGGCTACACTCCCTCCGGAACAGTTTAACCCGGGCGCGGAGAGGATCTTGTAGCTATCAGGGAGGAGTGTCAAAGCTTGAGACCGGGGACATAAAGGTCAAGTTCTTCAAGGAGGCGGCAGATGTCAGAGGAGTGTTTGACAGCTGAGCGAGAGTTTAGAGTTGCAATATGGAGAAGGTTGCCGTCCTTGAAAGACTTCCGGGGAGGGGTACAAATCAGAGGTATGCCCTGCAGAGGTGTAGAAGTAGCCTGAGGGGGGACAGAAGCGGAAGGATGAGAGGGCAAGGTAGCCAAGGATGAGACAGCAGGGGGGCGCAAGGAAGCCGCGGTGGGAAGAGCGGGGACAGCAGGAGAAGGAAGGATGCTATGCATAGGCCGACATCTCGTGGAAGCTGCAGAGTATTACAGTTGTTTTAGAAACTCCAAAAGGGACGTTGACAGGGCGTGTCAGTAATACTACCCCGTGTGACCTCCACTTCACGCAGCTAGGTCTCTCAGATAGTTTTTTTCCGCCATCCTAGACGGATGCTTAATCGCAGAGTTCCTTTCAGCTGACGCCATTGATTTTTAGATTATAGTTAGTTACTCTTTCTATCCTTTTACTCACTGACTTTCAGCAACCTCTTCGGCGGTGAAAAGGACGAACGTTGAATAAAGACCTTGCTTCGACTGACCCCTTCGGCCTTGGAAGGCCGCACCGGGCCTCGGTCCAGACAGTAGGACGAGTTTTAGACATTTCTTAGGGATCTAAGAGCATGCATTTTCCCCTTTACCCTCTCTATTCTCGCCTGGCTGCCTTTTCTTCTAAGAATGGAAAAACTCCATTTAAATTCTGCCCTAGTTGTAATAAAAAGTTCCCTTGGGTAGACAAGCACCGGGTGTGCAATCTTTGTCTAGCACGGGACCCCGAAGAGGGCCATTGTCGAGCCTGTTAGCTCTTCAAGCCGAAAAACACTTAAGGACTGAAAAAACCAAGAGCTGGGCCCATCACGCCATGCCGGCCGAGGTTGCCATGGACGTGGAAGGGGCCTCCAGCGATGCCAGCATTGCAGTCTTTTCAGACAGCAAAGGGGAGCCAATCAATTCCCACGTGCTATCCCCTGACCCCAATAGACAAACCAAAGGGCCGAGAATTCGACGGCAATGTCGTCTACATGCCTGCACACTGCATTGTGGGGGAGGTCCACTGATTCCCTGTCCTGTGGGCATTCAAGGTCCCGATCGCCACACAACATGCCCCGAAAGTCGAGAGACGATGCAGACGCCATGTCCAAACCATCTGCCGAATGTCGGAAGACACGGCTATGGTCCTCACCACCGCCGTAGTTCGATACTCCGCCCAAATGTCAAAAACAGCCAAAGACACCAAAAGCTTGGGAATCTCCCATTTGGTGCAAAAGCATGTCCCTGAAAGCCTTCTTAAGGCAAAAAAGTTCAAAGAAACATTCCTCAAAGAGCCACGCTCACAAAGAGAAGTCTTGCACACCTCACAGGGAAAGACACTCTGTTTACCAGGTAGAGGAGGCCATAACAGAGGCCTTGAAGAACGAGGGCCAGCCTACACCTCCGGGACAGACTACATCTCAGAACCCTGTATCCATACCAGTTCATTGCAATGGGCATTGATAGGGTTATGAGAAAGATGACATTCTTGGCAGATTTCTTTGAGAAAAACCCCCAGGCTGTCCAAAATTACCAAACCACGCCACCAACTGCTGCTGCTTCGTCCTCTCAGCCCCCAGCAAAGAGGCCACGTCCTGACACCCTTCCTATTTCACCTCAGCAAGATCCAGTCCATATTGATCTATATGATCTAAATACAGACACGGAGGACAATGATACAATACAGGAAGCAGACCAATACTACGACGACGATGATGATGAAGAGGATGTGTACAATTTACCCTCTCCTGTTAACCTAGGCTCACCAGTGGCAGATTCACCAGTGGACAATCAACCGCTGTATAACAATATGCTCATGAAGGCAGCTGAGCACTTTCAAATTCAGACCCAAGAAACTCAGCTAGATAAGGATTTTGTGGAAGATATTTTGGGGGACAGGAAAGCCGCCACCCTTTTTATACCAGTCCTTCAGTCCATCCAAAGAATAATACAACCTTCTCTGAAGACCCCTAACAAAATGCGGGTAGTCAACCCACGTATTGAAAAACTGTCCCGTCCTGCACCCACAGACCCACTGTACATCACGGGGCAGCTAAAACCGGATTCTCTTGTGGTAACCACAACTCAAGAGGGCCGGAACACCTTGAGCCTCATCGGAAGCGCCCCTCGATAAAGAAAGTAAGAAACTGTACACTCTGGGGGGAAAGGTGGCCTCTTCAGCAGCCTTTCAAACAAAGATTGCAAATAACACAGCGCTGTTGGCAAGCTACAACTGCCACAAATGGGACGAGGTGGCACCCCTAATAGCTTCAGCTCCTGAACCCCACAAATCTCAACTGTCCGTAGCAGTAGCAGATGGCAAGGCGGTATCCAGCTGCATCTTAAGAAACAACTTAGATGCTGCAGATAATGCGGGCAGGATCATTGCCGAAGGTACCTTAACTAAACGCCAGGCATAGCTCTGCCAGTCTGGTTTCAAACTTGAAACACCGGCTACACTCTGCAACATGCCAGTAGAACCCAATGTCCTGTTTGGGAAGGCCGTGGTGGATGCTTTAGAATCTGCCAAGGAGGAGTATGAAACTCTGAAATCACTAAGCCAGCTAATTAATAAGGCACCAGGCCAAAGAGGCGGAAGCAGTTTTCATCGATTTAGAGGTCAAAGCTCACAAAGGGGTTTGGGTTATGGCCAAAGTCAGGGCTCATTCTGGGGAAACGATCAGGGACAAGCCTTGCAAGGTTTCAGAGTCTATCTCATGGCCGGGGGAAGTCCTCCACTTCCAGAGATGGAGTGACACCCCCGAAACAATGACCACCCACTTCAGGTCCCCTCCCATGCCTCTCCAGTAGGAGGGCGTATTTCACACTTCACCCACGCATGGGAGGGAATAACCTCAGACAAGTGGGTGCTATCTACCGTAGCGGGTGGTTATTGCATGGAGCTAATTCAGCGACCCTCAAACCATCCCCCGTGACAAAGAACAACCACGAAGGAAGACTGCATCCTTCTCGAGGAGGTCGCAGCACTGTTACTCAAGGACGCCATAGAAATTGTCTCAGTGAACCAGGTAAACAAGCGTATCTATTCAACTTACTTCCTTGTGCCAAAAATAATCTAACAATGGGCCCAGTGTTAGACCTACACCCTGCAAACACTTATGTAAAGCCACAAAAATTCTGCATGACAATGCTACAGAAAGTAATCCTTCTGATAAAGCGGGGCGGGGGGACCACATGGCAACATTGGATATGAAAAATGCCTATTTTCATATTTCAATGTTCCCAGCGCACAGAAAACACGTGTGTCAAGATAGCAAACCAGCACTACGAATTTAAGGTGCTGCCCTTTGGAATAGCGTCTGCTACAAGGGTATTCACTAAGGTACTGGCGGTGGTGGCAGCGCACCTGCGCAGGTAGGTAATCCCAGTGTACCTCTACCTGGACGACTGGATAATTACAGGGTAGTCACCCCACCTTTGCAGGCAAAACACTCAAAGAACCATAAACCTTCTCTTCCAATTGGGTTTCTCAATAAATGAGAGCAAATCAAGCCTTGTGCCAAGCACAAGCAAACAGTTACTAGGAGCTGTCATAATAGTCTTTCCATCAAAGGAAAGAGTTCAAAACAAGCTACTGCAAATACCTCAGTATCAAGCCGGTCACCAGATAAGCGTACGCAAAGCGATGAGTTTGCTCGGCATGATGGCATCTTGCATTTACCTGGTCCGAAACGCACGTTTGCAGGAATGGTTGGCAAAACAATGGTCTCAGGCAAGCGGTCAGTGGGATGATCTAGTGGTTGTTTGTATACAATCTGGGTGTTGCCAACGGCTCCACAGTGTGTGTCGCTATGACGCTTGCCACAATCTGTGAGCTAAACCAGTTTGTATAGCTCAAAGATTGGCCGATCCAATGAAGCGTATGCTGCCTGGAGGTGCGCTAATGGTGGTTAGAGCCTGTATTATACATTTTTTATACTTGTTTCGCCAACACCAGTAGAAAACCTACGCTGGCAGACAAAGGAGAAACCCTTCCACGATCCAGCGGTGCAAGCAGTCGTTACAACAGACGCGTCACTCTCCGAGTGGGGGGCACATCACCTTCACCACACAGCACATGGTCTGTGGACTCGCATCGCGGCACAGAACCACATCAACCTGCTAGAACTTCTTGCGGTATTCAAAGCGCTTCAAGCATTCAAAGCACAGCTGACAAATCAGTTGTTACAAATCCTCACCAACCGCACCCCTGCAATGTTCTACATCAACAAGCAGGGGGCCACACATTCTCCAAATCTTTCCAAGCTAGCACTGAAAGTATGGAAATGGGCGCTCAGACGGGGATGTTCCTATCTTCCCAACACGTTCCAGGGGAACTCGACACTCTAGCAGACTCTCTGAGCAGAGATCCCCTACCAGAAGAACACGAGTGGCAACTAAACTCAAATGTCGTAGACCACATCTTTTCACAGTGGGGTTACCCTACGCTAGATTAGATCGCTACAAAAGAAAACAAGCAATGCCCAGACTTCGCGTCCAGGTTTCCCCAACCAGATTGCAAGGGGACTGCCCTATGGATGAGCTGGTCAGAGAAATGTTCTTACGCTTTTCCCCCAACTCCTCTAATGAGCAGGGTGGTGAACAAGATTCACAGAGAACAGATGACGCTCATCCTAGTTGTTACCATGTGTGCAAGACAACCATGGTATCCACATTTGCGCAAACTGGCGATGTGCGATCCCATCAAACTCCCCTGCTGACCGAACACAGGGGGATAACACTACACCTTCTACCTCACTCAGTGAACTGGGCATTATGGCTCCTGAGATCATAGTTTGGACATCTAAGTCTTCCACAACGGTGTATGGATATCCTCAAGGAGGCATGTAAACCAAACACCAGACACTGTTATTTCGACAAGTGGAGGAGATTTGTAATTTGGTGCCAGTCTAAACAAACCCCATAGAATGTACTCTATCCCACATTCTTAACTATATGCTCCACTTGTTAGACTCAGGATTAGTATTCAACTCTATAAAGGTCCACCTGGCGGCTTTATCAGCTTATACCACTTCTCAGAGTAAAGTATCGTGATGGAAATTTTCAGTCATTAAGGCGTTCGTGGAGGGAGTAGAGAGACTCCACCCTCAAATTTCAAACCCACCGCCAGGCTTGGATCTCAATGTAGTACTCGCAAAGCTCAGGGGACCTCCCTATGCATAAATCCAATCTTAAACACTGACATACAAGACTGCCTTCTTAGTGGCTATTACTTCCATAAGAAGAGTTAGTGAACTGCAAGCATTGTGCAGGCCCGATTCTTTGTCATACACAAGGACAAATTGGTTTTATGTACACACCCTAGGTTTTCACCTAAATTATTTTCTAAATTTCAAGTGAACCAATCCATTGAGCTACCGGCCTTCTTCCAGAATCCAACAAGCTCAGCTGAGAACAAACTCTGTACACTAGATGTAAGGAGGGAGGGGTCCTTTACTATGTAAACAAGACCAGACTGCTTAGGAAAACAGACCAACTGTTTGTCTCCATAGCACCAGGCAGAGAAGGAGACCGCATTTCTAAATATGCCATTTCCAGGTGGATAGCCAGATGAATACAGCTCTGTTACTCATTATCAAGCAAAACACTGCCTTTCACACCAAGAGCTCACTCCACAAGGGATACAGGAGCTACATTGGCTTTAATCGCAAATGTCCCGCTAGACACCATTTGCAAAGCAGCTACATGGAGATCAGTACATACTTTCACTCAGCATTACTGCATTGACACTCCTTCCAAAGTAGATACACAGGTGGGACAAGCAGTTCTAAAACATCTTTTTGCCGCTACACCTTCTCACAACCCACCACCTTCTCCCAACAATGCTTGCGAATCTATGCACAGCATGTGATCGAAGCAGATTCCACAAGCCTCAGAAGGGATACATTACTCACCGTAATCGTATTTCTGATGCTTGTATCTGCTTAGATTCACATGCGCCCACCCTTCCTCCCCTTGGAGAGAAGGTGCATGGATGTTTATATGAGCTTATCAAAAAATAATCTGAGGGACCTCGACGCATGAAGGATGATGGGTACAGTAAACGTCAAACTAGGGATATTATTACTGGCACGCCCTGTCAACGTCCCTTTTGGAGTTTCGAAAACAACAACTGTAATACTCCACAGCTTCCATTAGATGTCGGCCTATATATAGCATGTGAATCTAAGCAGATACAAGCATCAGAAATACGATGAGTAATGTATCCCATATATATGTAATGTGTAGTCTTAGCCATTATTTTCTATGGGTTAGGAATACTGTAAACAGGACTCAAAATGTGCACTCAGCACAAGCCGTTGGCTAGTGATAATTGAATCTTTGTCAGTATGAAATTAAGTGCTGTGTATGTGAAGAATTCAGAAGGAAGTGAATTGTTAAGCCTGGCTGGTTCCTTGAAGCTCGAAATATTTTCCCCTACTATAATCATTGTGTTCCACGTGGATACTGATAATGACTGTGTAAATGCAGTGTTTCACTGTCTAGGCCATTTGTCCTCCCCAACCCTTAGACTAAATAGACCATTTGTAGGGCATACCACTAGATGGTGCTCACATCAAAGCAGTTGGAGTGAGAAGTGTCTTAATTGACATTTACTCGTTTCGACACAATACATTGGTTGTCTTGTGGTCTGTGCCTAAAGTAATTATTTTAACCCGCTATATACACTTTAAAGTAACCCAAGATGTCTATTTTCAGTATACTAATGTTGGATGTGTTCTTTGGTTAACACTGTGGACCAACTGATCTTCCCTACCAGTCCTCTTCCCCCCCTGAAGTTAAGCCTGACTGCTTTGCCTCACTACTTACCTTTAGATGTTTGGCTTCCCTTTTGGTTAGATTTGTGATTCTGCCATTAGGTTAGGTTCACGGCCCTCACAAGTGGATTGTGCAAAAATCTCACACATTTTTCTTTTTTCTTTATTTTATTTTTGTTTAATTTTTTTCAGGTCAGCAATCAGAGTGAATACAGTGAAAGAAAACATGAGAATATCTAGTGCAATAACCAAGCATACATTATCTCAATGCATAATATAGTCCAAGTGGTGCAATTGAGATGAATAGTGCGCTCATCAGTTCGTACCTTCTGCAGTGGTTTTAGTCTTTAGCCAGATAGGTTCTAAATTCTCCCCAGATATCTTTAGGTCGAGACATACGCAGAGTCAATGATGTATACAATTCTTCAGTTTCATTCACCCAGGTTAAATTTTTCAACCATTCTTGTGTTAGACGGCAGGCAGCTAGCTTTCCATTTTCGGAGTATACATCTTTTTGATACTATATATGCTGCACGTAATCTATAGTATGGCAATAGCCCCCATTAGCGTTTACATGTTTCAGTTGAGTCCCTCAGTCGTCAAAAACGTCCCTTGGGAAACAGGTCACCAATGCATCTATACCCGAGGGGTTCCCATCGTCTGCGGATATTAACATCTTGTGTGGGGGAGAGATGTGGAAAGTCCCACAGTGGCAGCCAGTGATATGGGTTCTTCCCTTCCGTTCTGTGAAATATGCACTTCCAGGCGTTTAATGTAGTGGAGACAGGGTCGTATGGGCAGTCGTCTCTGAATGTGTTGTCCATTATAAGTATCCTCATTTCTAGTCCTTCTGCCGCTGATTTCTCTAGCCTAACATGGGATGGGGTTTTGCTCAGATTGTACCAGTATGAGGCAAATTGCACCTGGGATGCCATCCAGTAGACCTCCAGGTTGGGTCCATTGAACTCACCCTTAGTGTACGACAACCGGAGTGCCATAGGAACCTAGCTATAAGGTGTTTTGCCCATCTGGCCAGGCTCCAGATTTTTCACAGAACTACACATTTACAAAGGTGTACAGCATTTTAGGTACTAGTATCATTTTTATTAGCAAACTACCTGCTGCCAAAAGGGGGATTCGTAACGATGCAAATATTTTTGGGTTCGCATATTTCATCAGGGCGGTATCATTTTCTGTTAATAATACCTCCTTGGATCTAGAGACTATTATTCCTAAATATCCCAGTTTGTCTGGTTTCCATTTTAGTGGGGTTTGTATCAAGGGTTGGGTAGTTACCTCTGCAAGAGGGAACATCTCTGACTTTTCAAAATTAATTGTGAATCCAGAGTATGCCCCGATTCGGGCCACATATTGCATGATAGGATCTAAATTATGTTGTGGGTCTCTAACATAAAGTAAGATGTGATCTGCATACAGCAAGATTATCTCTGGGTTGCCGGCTATTCGTATGCCTTAATTCACAACTCTGGCATGGATTAGATCTGCCATTGGTTCAATTACCATGGCAAAAGTAGTGGTGACAGCGGGCACCCCTGGCGTGTCCCTCTACCCAATTCAAATGGGGCTGTTTGTGTTGTGTTAGGACAGAAGCTATGGGTTTGGTGTACAATATTTTAACATAGATAATAAAAGACTCGCCCAGTCCGCATTTTTGAAGGACCGTGAATATGTACGGCCACGACACCATGTCAAACACCTTCTGGGCATCCAAGGCTACGGCCAATGCGTGAGTCTCGGATATGCGGGCCATGACATTGAACAGCCTTCTAAGATTAAAAGATTAAGTGACGTCACTCTTCCAGGTATAAAGCCGGCTTGATCTTGATGTATTAATGGTGGCATGAGTGGCAGTAATATATTTGCCAGTATCTTTGCATACATTATACTGTCGACGTTCATTAGCAACAGTGGTCTGTAGGAGCTGCACTCATGACGCGGTTTGTTCACTTTATGCAGGACCGTTATGACCGCTTCTCTGAGAGATTGTGGGAGCTGTCCTTCCACAACTGCCTCCAGCCACAGCTTAAGTAGGTGAGGTGCCAAGTGGACTCCATATTCTGCATAAAATTCAGCTGCGAGGCCGTCTGGGGCTTTATGTCTCAGTTCTTTTATTACTCAGAATATTTCCTCAGTCCTGAACGGGGAAGTGATTTCATTTCTGGCTTCCCTCGGATAGAGGGATAGAGTCGAGAAGTGTCCCGTGCTCCGGCCCGCTTCCTGGGTTTAGTACTTGGTATAGTTCCTTTTAGAAACTTGTGAATTCCTCATTGATCTCTGTTTCAGAGTACTGCAGTTTGAGGTTTTATATTTAATCACCACTATGTGCCCACACCCCTTATCTAATTTAACAGATGTGGATAGCACCATGCCCGGTCTTTCACCTTCACCGTAGCACCAAGCCAAGGCCAGTTTAGCAAAATAGCTCACTTCCCTGTATGCTAGTTCCCTATAGGTCTCTAATTGTGTTTTAATATCTGCTAGTTTATTGCGTTCAGGGTTTTCTGCATATTCAGTCTCTTGTTCCTGGAGTTTACTCTCGCTTTTAGTTCTCTGCGTATATCTTTCAGTACCCCAAATTCGCGCGACATAGCCAGTCCCCTGATGTATACCTTAAAGGCTTACCAGAGTGTAGCTTGTGTCACTGATCCGTTGTCATTAAAAGCAAAGTATGTACGTATATCATTTTCTAGGTCAGTGCGAAATACTAGGTCTTGTAGAGATAGTGGCTTCAATCTCCAGGGGTATCGGGTGCGAGCTACTCTGTCCCATATAGGGAGAGCTTATTTGGGAGTGATCGGACTAGGTGCAGGGTAGTATATTAGACCGTACCAGGTGGTCCGATATGAATAACACATCTATCCTGGACGACATATCATGTACCGTGGAGTAATATGTATATCCCCTCTCAGATGGGTGTTGTAGTCTCCATATATCTTGTAAACCAAGGGTATGAGTCTATTATACAATCAGCCACTTTTGATAATGGCCTGGGCGCTCGTCCTGTGTGGTCTAGGTCTAAATTAAGGATTGTGTTCAGAACCCCTCTCCCCCAACACCCATATCACCGGGATCATTGGGTAGCCCATGATGATGTCTGCCAGTGTCCGCCGATAATAATTTGGGTCGTCCAGGTTGGGACCATAGGATTTCACTAACAGTGTTTCACTAGTGCGTATTTTGCCGTGACCTAGGAGATATATACCCTCCGGGTCACTATGTAAGTGTAACAGAGTGAAGGCTACTTCTCTATGGACTAGTGTCAATACTCCTCTAGATTGTGTGGAGTAATTGGTAAAGAATCTGTTTGGGCCCAGGTTCTTGGGGAATGTGATATTTGCTCCTCCTTTTACGTGTGTTTCTTGTAAGAATACAATCTGGGCATCTTGGCGATTAATATAGGATATCACCCTACTCGCTTTAATAAAGTTGCCTAGGCCCCGCACATTCCAACTTAAAATATTAAGCATACCCAGTACATTGCAATTAACAATAGATGTACCACCAATATGAATGGATCCATGTACTACTTTTAATATAGATGCATGTATGATATTGAGCTTTGTGGTTGACTGGCCTTTTTCTCTCAAACGTTTCGATTTCCCAACTTTCCTCCCTTCCCCCACCCTCATTGCCCTCCCAACTATGGCTATGTGAATCGCCACCACCCCCCTCCCTAACCCATCTATTTCGAAGGGATTGTGTCCTCCGACATATTCCACATCTATGACAGTTACGTCCCACAGCTTTTCAGCAGAGGGCATCTTGCGTCGATGGCGTCGATCCCATGTCCCTCGAGGGTTGACGTTACCGGATGTTATATATAGGACGCATGGTGCCGTTGCCTCAGTTCTGTTTTTTCCGACAGCGAACGTGTTAGCTTCGTGAAACTCGGCACGCCTCGTGGATTCTTCGAATCTCTTATGATGTCTCTTTCTTCGACACCTCCAACTCCAAGGTCCGGGTTCAAGACTTGCCGGAACTGCAAGTCCAAGATGTCGTTGACCGACCCGCACCGTATTTGCTTATTGTGCCTGGGTGAGTCCCACGACACCGACGACTGCTTCAAATGGCAGTCTCTTACAGCCAAGGCCTTGCATGAAAGGAAGGGGAATCTCCGTGCAGGTAATCCATCGAAAACGTCCCGTAAAACCAGATCGAATTCTAGGGTTTCCACTGACGACTAGAGGGGCGACTCTCCGCGTCGGGAGGAAGCTCGAGGTTCTCGGTCCCGGAGTGGTTTCCGCCATTCCTCGTCTTCGCGGCACTCTTGGAAGTGCCGCCACCGTTCGCCTTCCCCGTCCTCTTCGGAGGATGGTGCCGTGCGTATGGTCGCCTGTCCCACGAAGTCCTCGACACCGGAGGCGTGGGCGGCGTTTAAAGAGCAGATGATGGTGATTTTTCCAGTCGCAAGGCACGTTTCCTGTCGCGCCTTCTCCCGAAGCCAGCAGAGAAGGCTCTCGATCCGTAGGCTTGCATGTCTTCGGGCTCAGGCTTGTGCCGCAACTCGCACCAGGAGACCTCGAGGTCCCGTGCGGATAAGAGCAGTCGCAAGAGACGTGCATCCAGGTCTCGGCCCTTGACCCCAGCGAGATCGGTGCAGCCAGTGGAGGTACTGACGCTGGCATCAACTCATTGGGCGCCGGTCCAGTCGGACTCAGATGATGCTGTTCCGTCCTAGCAGCCCATGGCTGTAGCAACGTCGACCCCTAGGGGCGGATTCCAGGGTCAAAGCCTTCGACAGTCTCAACGTCTATGTTCTCGATGCCCTCGGAGTCGAGGCTCTTGGCGCCTTCAGCGTTTTTTGGGCGTACTGTGTCTGTGGAGTTTCCTGGGGCTTCCTCTACATCTGGAAGGCCGGTGTTGGGCTTCAGGCCCTCTTCTGTCGCTTTGGCTGGGTTTTCCGAGCCCTTGCCTGACATTTTTGAAGAGGAGGAAAGATCAAACAATGGAGATCCTGGTTCTCAGGATGAGGCTCCGGGATTGTTGGGCGACAGCCCATTGGAGGAATTGAGACAGTCCCTACATGACGCCAGAGGCCTGGATAGTTCTCCGGAGGTTGAGTTTGGTAGGCCTGAGCCGGGGGCTCATGCAGACCCTTCCTACAGGCGGCTCATGTCTAGGGTTTGCAAATACCTAGGGTGGTCAAGTCCTCCTGGGATTTTTTTATTCTTGATGACCTTACTGACATCTTGGACCAAGGTCCCCCCCTCTGACCCAGTATTGCCCTTCCATCTTACGTTGCAAAAAAGGGTGTCATCGGCGTGGCAGACCACGCAATCCCTTCCGGCGGACAATAAGAATTTGGCGAAAAAGTACTGCCCATCTGTTAACGACCCCAGCTATTTGTCTACACACCCCACTCCTGAGAGTTTGGTGGTTCAGGTGGCTACGACCACCTCAAGGCAGCAGGCGTACCCTACCATCCCTCCGGATAGGGATGACAAGCGCTTCGACGGATGGGCTCGGGAGGTCTTTTCATCAGGGAGCATGGCACTTAAGGCTGTCAACTCCACATGTGCTCTGGCAAGATTTACACACACTCTGTGGGACCTGTATTTACTACGCGGCTGAGCATATTCCTGAGGGGGAGGAAAGGGATGGTTTCCTACCCATCGTGCTTGGCGGCAAGGATGCTATGTGTGAATCCCTTCAGTCGGGGTTGGACTCCTTATGTGCAATCCTGTCTTCTGAACATGCCCTTTTATGGCGTTCATTTATTTGGCAGCAAGGCTGACGAGAGCCTTGAGAGGTTGCAGACCTCCAAAGCTGTAGCAAAGTCTTTAAGCACTGCAGTGCGTCAACCTCTGCCTTTTCGGCCTAGGGGACAGCAATGGAGGGGAGGTTCCTTTCATTTCTACTCCTCTTTTGGTAGATCGAGAGGAGCTGCCAGTCAAAGGGGCCACCGTATGAGTACCCATGCTGGAAAACAAGGTACTCGGGGTGCCAAAGCCGCTCGGGCAGTTGACTCTTTGCTCTCAGGCACCGCCGCAGCCGTGCCAGCTCAGTCATGATGCCACATCCCATGGTTCGCCGGTTGGGGGTAGACTTGCGCAGCATCTTGGAGAATGGTGTGCCATTACTTCAGATGTGTGGGTTCTGGATATCATAGCCCACGGCTACTGCCTTCCCTTCCTTCAGCAGCCTCACGACAATCCACCGGGGAAGCGCTCTTTGACGCGTCCGGATCCTCTCCTTGCGCAGGAAATCCTATCCCTGATGGAGAAAGGCGCCATAGAACTGGTGCCTGTAGCGGAGAGGAACAAGGCATGGTATTCCCCTTATTTTTTTATCCCAAAGAAAGACGGGGGATTGAGACCCATCATGGACCTGCGTTGGTTGAACAAGCTTCTCAGGAAGGACAAGTTGAAGATGGTCACTCTTTCTCAAGTCCTCCAAGCCCTTCAACTTCAGGATTGGTTGGTGTCTCTGGACCTCAAGGATGCTTACTTTCATGTGCCGATTCATCCCATGCACAGAAAGTACCTGAGGTTCGCGGCTGGCGACTCGCATTTTCTTTTTCGGGTCCTGCCGTTCGGATTGACCTCAGCCTGAGGGTCTTCACCAATCTGATGGTGGTGGTGGCAGCATACCTTCGGAGATGGGGGGATTCACGTCTACCCCTACCTGGAAGATTGGTTGATCAGGGCGCGCTCTCTGGTGCAAGCCCTGGATCATCTCTCTGTCACCTGCCATTCCCTTCACAAGCTGGGCTTCTCCCTCAATTTAAAGAAGTCGCATTTGACACCTTCCCAGCGGCTCCAATACATCGGAGCAGTGCTCGACACGTCCCTGGGGCAGTGTTCGCCTCCCCAGGTGAGGGCTCATCACATTCTGCAGATGGTGGACAAGTTTCAACGTGCCCAGAGTCTCCTGGCTTCTGAATTCTTAAGGTTGCTCGGCCTCATGGCATCCTGCAGTTTTCTGGTGCCCAAGGCCAGAATGCGGATGAGATCCCTGCAGTGGGCTCTCAAGATGCAGTGGTCGCAGTTTACCGGCAAGATGTCGGATCCCGTTCAGATTCGGACCTCGGTCGCCCAGGATCTTCTATGGTGGGCCGATGAAGGCAATCTGATGAAGGGGGATTTGTTTTGGCAACCATGGCCGGAGGTGACTATCGTGACGGATGCATCCCTCACAGGATGGGGCGCTCATGCCAATGAATTGATAGCCAGCGGTCGTTGGTCTCCGTCGGAGTCCACACTCCACATCAGTCTGTTAGAGCTGAGTGCCATCAGGCTAGCCCTGAAGGCTTTTCTGCCGTCTGTGTGGGGGAAGACTGTCCTGATTATGACGGACAACACAGTGGCCATGCATTACCTCAACAAAAAAGGGGGGGCAGGGTCACTCCCGTTGTGCAGGAAGGCGATGCAGCTCTAGTTCTGGGCCATCCAACAGGAAATCTCGATCTCTGCAGTTCATCTGGCCGGAGACGAAAACACGGCGGCGGACACACGGTCTCTCACGAGTGGGAGTTGGCTCAGGAAGTCCTTTTGGAGATCTTCGCCCTTTGGGGAACCCCACAAGCGGATCTCTTCGCCACCAGTGTCAACTGGAAGTGCGAGAGATTTCGCTTGTGGGAATTTCCCCTAAGAGGAGCATTAGGGGAGGCGTTCCTAGTGGAGTGGTCCTTCCCACTGCTGTACGCGTTTCCTCCAGTCCCCGTCATTCCTCAAGTGTTGCAGAGGTTATGGAGGTTTGGTTCCCGAATGATCCTCATTGCTCCAGATTAGGCCAGGAGAGCGTGGTACCCGGACCTTCTCGACATGTCCATCTGCCCTCCACGCTGTCTTCCCTATCGAGACGATCTGCTCTCATGGAAGGGGGGGGGTCAGGTTCCCCATCCAGAGATCAGGTCTGTCAACCTTCATGCTTGGTATCTGAAAGGTTGAGATACAAGGATTGAGACCTCTCCGAGGACGTGATGGAGGTGTTGCTTTCGGCCAGGCGGCCCGCAACGAAATCCCTTTACCGTTGACGTTGCCGGTAGTTCTGCGATTGGTGCAGGGAACAGAATGTGGATCCTTTTCAATGTTCCATTCCTCTGGTGTTGTCTTTTTTGCTTTCTTTAGCCCACAAGGGCCTTCAAGTGGGTACCATTAAGGGTTACCTGGTGGCGCTGTCCATATTTAAGCGCTAGTCTAAGGAGTGTTCTTAATTTAAGATTCCTTTGATTTCTCAGTTTCTAAAAGGACTAACTAATGTGTTTCCACCGTCACCTTTCCAGGTGCCGGGTTGGGATTTGAATTTGGTGTTAAAGTTTCTAATGGGAGCTCTGTTTGAGCCCTTACATTCTTGTCCATTGTGACTGTTGTCTTTTAAAACTGTGTTTTTAACTGCTGTTACTTCCGCACGCAGAGTGAGTCAATAGCAGGCACTTCTTTGCCAAGCCACCCTTTACTGTTTTCCATAAGGACAGGGTTGTCCTGCGGGTGCGACCTTCTTTTCTTCCGAAGGTTGTGTCTGAATTTCATTTGAGCCAGAAGGTGATTCTTCTGGCGTTTTATCCTCCTCCGCATCCTGGTAAGGAAGAGGAGAGGCTCCATAGGTTGGATCCTAGGAGAGCTTTAAGCTTCTATCTTTCGCAGATGTCCCGGGTCAGAGTGGACGATCAGCTTTTTGTTTGTTATGCTGGACACCGGTTGGGTCAGGCTGTTTCCAAACAGACCTTGTCCAGATGGATTATCTTGACTAACACTGAGTGCTACTGTTTGGGGGGGAAAGACCCTCCGGTAGGCTTACGGGCTCACTCCACTAGGGGTGTGGCTGCTTCCACTGCTCTACAAAGGGGAGTTCCTATTCTCAATATTTGTGAAGCAGCCACATGGGCTTTTGTCCATACTTTTGTTAAACACTATTCCCTGGAATCCATCCATGGGCAGGATTTGGTCTTTGGTAAGGCAGTCCTCTATTCAGCCATTTGATTGGGCACTCTAAATTTCACATTCTAAATTCTTTCCCTCCTCCATAGTGTGGTACTGCTTTGGGAGTCTGTCATAGATGTGGAATACGTCGGAGGACACAATCCCTTCGAAGAACAAGTTACTTACCAAACTGGTAACGTTCTTTCAATGGGATGTTCCTCTGACGTATTCCACATCGCCCTCCCAGCCTGCCCCTCTGGAGAATTTCCTCTGTGATTGCGGCTTCCATTCCGCAAGGCTGTAGGCTGTTATACTGGCAGGAGACTGGTGCCACATGTTCTGAGGGAAAATAAAAAACTGAGGCAACGGGCGCGGTGCGTCCAATATATAACATCCAGTGACGTCGACCCTCGACGGAGGCCCTCAAGGGACATGGGATCGACTCAAGACGTCCTCTGCTGAAAGGTTTCCGAAGTGCACAGCTGTGGGACACAACTGTCATAGATGTGGAATACGTCGGAGGAACATCCCATTGAAAGAACTTTACCAGTTTGGTAAGTAACTTGTTCTTCTGCACTTAACCCCAACTTGTGCATAAATACTAGAACAAACAGCTGCACCCTTGCCTGGGGGCTGCTGCCTATGCATGTGGACCTTCCGAAAACGGCGTGCCTTATGCCAGTAAACTAAGGATTAGTGAGCCTGCATTGTATCAAGTTCATAGGTTTTATTTCTGTATCTTGGTGCTAGAGTAGATAAATGGTACCAACAACATGAATTTCAATAAATGACCTGTGGGTGGATAGAGTTGACTTCTCTGTACCCATTGTCACAGTCGGGTAGACGTAGAAGATTCTCCCACTTCCTCCAGCTCCCCCGTCTGGGGTTCAATAGGTATGTGAGCTTTGATGAAAGAGGCTGCCTCCTTGGGTATTGTAAAAAAGAGGCTGCCTCCTTGGGTATTGTAAAAAAGAGGCTCCCTCCTTGGGTATTGTAAAAAAGAGGCTGCCTCCTTGGGTATTGTAAAAAATAGACTTCCCTCTGTGTTGTATCCGGAGTCTCTGCTGGGAAAAGCATAGCATATGGTATAGATCTTTCCTGCATCATGCGCTTGACACCCATGAAGCTTTTTCACTCCTGCTGTACTGCCGCAGAGAAGTCTAGGTATATATGTAGAGACGGGTTGTCGTACTAAAATGGGCCCTTTTCTCTATCCAGACGGATAATCGTATCTCTGTCGCAGTAGTTTAGGAGTTTTACTATTACTGCTCTGGATGGGGCTCCAGGTTTAGGCCTTACAGTAGGCGTTTATGGGGCCGTTCCACTACGAACCTTGGAGAAAATGGTTGGTCGCCCAGTAGTTCTTTTAGTAGCCCTTCCACAGCAGTTTCCATGGGGCCACATCCAAAGTTTTCAGGGAGGCCCAGTATGTGAATGTTGCTTCTCCTGGACCTAGATTCCAAGTAGTCACATTTGGGGAGGGCTTTCTTCAGGTCTATAGTTACGGTCACCATCTGCGATTTAAGAGTGTGTACATCATCCTCAACCGTGCTGATGTCCGGGAGTGACGCAGTGTGCATCTAGCTGAGTATTTCCTGCAATGGTTTATATGCAGCAGTTAGTCCAGGGCGCACAGTTATGCCGATTGTGTTTGAGGGCTGCGAAGTGGACTCGGGCTCAATGTTTATATTTAGTATGAGAGTTAGTCTTACTGCAGGTTTATGCACTGTTTATCCCCATGGGGCGCTTGGAGGTAGCCAGGGGGTTGGGGGGGGAGAATAGGATCCCAGGATTCACAGGAACACCCCAGATCAGTTCACTCTCCAGTTGATGTCCGATGTTTATCTGTGTCAGACACAGATGTATGCTTGTCACGGCAGCCGTTGTCAGAGGGCTCTATGCGTTTCCTAGCAGCGGGCGTATGTGGTGCCTTGCAGAGTTTGGAGCTGCATTACCATTTCTGGGAGGTAGCCCAAATCCCTCTGTCCGGGTTCAATATCAAGGATTTTACTGATGGTACCTTAACAGCCCCCGGCGTGCTCATATACCCCAAAGTGACAATGGGGGAAGGAGGGAGGAGTGTGCGGTTTTACAACGGGCCTTGCGGTATTTCCGTTACCTTGTGCTTGAGGTTTTCCTGTGTCTGCCCGTGTCGACCTGCTGTTCCCTCACTCTTCGCAGGGCCTGTCTTCGGGCGGCTGTTGCGGAGGCTGTGTTTCCGACGGCTGTTCTAGAGGGGGACACCGCGTGTCCATTCACTTTCTTATATTTAACAGCTCGCACTTCGTCCGGCCTTCTTGTATCCTTCTGCGATCTTCTCAGTGTGTTCTCGATCGAGGTGCCATATCATCCCTCAAACCGTCGCGTAGTCCGGCATCAGTCTCTTATTACGAGAGGACGGGAGGCCGCCACAGAAGCACACAGCTCGGAGACGGCTGGAAGTAGCTCCATAAAATGTTCCCAGGTCACACAGGATATCCACACGAACACACGGCTGGTTATTCTTCCTTCTTTGATGTAGTTAAAACGGCTCTGTTTATTTTAGGCACTGTAACGGGAGCTCTTAGTTCAGCAGCCATCTTGGCTGCTCAACAGCGCCCCCCTCCACATACATTTTTCATTTGCTGTGGCTTGTCCTGTAGCAGCAGGAAGTGCATCTTTCCCAAAAAATACAGAGGCATTGCTACTGCACTCAACAATCCGATGTGAAAGTGCTACTGGGACCTGCATACTCCAGATCTCTCCACAGGTTTAAAGGTAACCCGGCTGGTGCTCTCTTCCTTTGACCTCAGTAGGCAGAGTGTAGTTGCCATCAGGACTCGAGGTTCAATTTGACTCGCAGTTGTAGTCGCTGTCCTGGTAACCTTGTGTCTGGAAGTCCCACTGCTGCAACATACAGACTGTAAGCAGTGTCCAGGACATAGAACTGGTCAAGACTTAATCCTATCTCCTTTGAGCTGCTAGGCATACTAGTCTGCCATCTGAGCTACCAGAGTCTGATCCCCAGCATCTGATTCTTCCTTGTTGCTCCCAACAACTTTGTTCAGTGTCTTTGTGTTGCTGTCCTTGTCTGGCACCACAGCCTGCACCTTCATAGCTGCACCACGGCGATGACCGCTCCTTTTCATGCCAACTGGAAGCTTTCCACTTGCCTGTGTCCCAGTGTACAACATTGGCACATAGGAAAGAATTGGGATGTAAGCTAAGCACAACTGTGATATTTGTCTCTACCCACTATGTCTATTTGTTTCTACCATAACCACAGAGCTTCATTAATGACTTTGGGTCTCATTATGAGTTTGGTGGTAATTCAGAGGTAAATCTGCTGAATTACCACCAAACTTGATTACAGTGACCGCCAATTGTTCCTTTGGTATTACAAGTGGTGGTAGGGCAGTGTTAATCCCCATTTTATTTTGAGTACATCAGGTAATAATGCCGGTTGTTGGTGGAAAATCCTTAATTACCACCAAACATGTAGTACAGCGGTGTAGTACTGCGGTGGTAAAAGCAATACCCGCACTGCTGTACTTGTACTGAGACTCTTTGTGCTGTAGGAAACCATTGGGTTTTCTAAAGTTCTTCTGTGGAAGTCACTGCACCAAAGACTATGCTGGAAAGCTACTAAATTGTGAAGACTGTGTTGGGGAGAATCATAATTGCTGTGCTAATTCCCTTCAACCTTAGAGACCCCGAGCTCTTTTGCTGGACTTAAGGACTTTTTCATTTTAACCCTAGAATGAGTGGGACCTTTTTCTCACTCTCACATGCGTTTTTACCTGATTTGGATATGCGTTTCCTCTGTTTTTGGAGTCTGACAAACTCCATAGGCACCTACTTTTTGTATGGTGACACACACTACCTTCAGTGCAGTGTCACAGAGAAATCCTTTAGATTTCTTGTGAGGTTTAAATACCTTTTCTTGTGGTTACTACATTTCCCAAGAATAGTAAAGTGAAATTGACTTTACTTACCTTTTCTCTTTGTAGGTCCAGAACACTCCATCTTATGTGGAGTGCTGGGGGATTACCTAGTAGCCCCTTATCCTACATTCTCATGTAACATTTTTATGTTACCCTCACTACTTCAAATGGCTGGTGGCAGTGTTTTTTTTTTCCTACCAGGGTTTTTATACCGTAGGCCGAACTCTCAGCTGCAGTACAGCACCCATGGGTGACCATTTTGTCAAAATGTCCCTGGTCTTGTTTTTTTGCCATTTTCTGTTAGTGAAGTCTTTCTTGGGATTCACTCTGTGCGTTGCCAGTTTTGAGCCCTTTGTTCGTTTTACCTTTGGTGGGCGTCAGCCCTGAAGCCTGCTTCTGGCTCCAGTGTGTCTGGAAAGGCAGGATGTGAGGGAGGTTCCTGAAAAATCCCCTGTCCTTTGTCTCTAGGAATGCCTGAATGCAATCCGTCCTGATTGGCTGGCTGGCCTTTCAGGACAGCGACCCTGCTGTGTGATTGACAGCTTAGGCTGTGCATGAATGGGAGAAATCTGCTTAAAAGGTGATGGTTTTGGGACTAGAGGCAGAGTCGACCACTGGGAGAAATACCCAATGATGAAACCGTGAACCAAGCTTGCTGCATCCTCCTGGACCTTTGAATTGCCCGGTGAAGCCCTGCTGCTGTGCTGAAACTCCTTTTTCGATTCGACAGAGAAGCTCTGGAAGGGACGACTTCTTTCCTTGGGTTAGTGGGACCAACTAACCCCGAGACAAACTCCACTTGACCTTCTTCCCCGACTGGATGTACTTTGCTGCTGCAAGAACGAGTGCCAGCGGTCGAGAAATCCATAGTCGAGTGCAATGTCTGAAATTTGGCTAGAAGCTCCAGGAGTCTTCTAAGGACCCTCCAGAAGTAGGACGACCAGAGCTAGAGTCCCCTCACCAGAGTGCAAGACCCAAGGAGTGAAGGAAGCCCAATCGGTATCCAAGATCTGCGACGGTGTTATTTGCTAAGTGCTGAAATCGCGAAGTGTCACTGAACCGAAAAGAGCCCGAAGCTGCCGACTACTTTTCAACTACCACTGCAGGAGCCCTCCAGATGTCCTCCCTGTTGTCCCCACGACTGAGGCTCAGGAACACAGGGACTACATCGCTGTAACAGGACAGAATCCAGCTGGAGCACTCTTCTTCAAACCTGAGGTACTGTTTAGACTTGGGGTGCTTACCTCATTGTCTTTTTAGCTGTGCTTTTCTCAGTTGGGAATTGCATTGGCTTGCCTTTAGAGTAGATTCTAACTCTCAAAAGCTGACAGTTTGACCCTACAAGTGATGTTTTTTGATTGATTGATATTTTATTTCTATCGCGCTCGTACACAAGTGTTTCCGAGCGGGACAAGGCAAGGGAGGGGAGCAGTGGAGAACAAAACAGCGATCTTACTAGGCCCAGTGACATCGAGAACGCGCAAGTGCATGGGAGAGGGGGAGGGGAAAAGTGCATGGAAGGGGGGAGAAGTGGAAAGTGCGAAGCAGAGAAACAGATAAATAACAATAAATAAATAATGAAGGCAACAAACAGTGGTAATGCAGCCAGCAATTTGCAAGTGCTAGGTTTAAGGCAGCAGACAGGGTAGGTCTGATAAGTGCAGGAAGAAAAAGGGGGGGATGTATGGGTACAGATAAGGACAGAGGGTGGCCAGGTGCACGGTGCCAAGAGAGAACAGATCAGCAGGGGAGAGGGGGAGCGAAGGCAGAAGAAAATAGGAAGGTCTTGAGGTGCTTCCGGAACCGGAGATGGTTCTCCTCAAGTTTTAGAGTGGCAGGGAGGCTGTTCCAGAGGGAGGCCCCAGCCGAAGACAGAGATCTACCCCAGGTTGTTTCTTAGAATAACGACTGACCCTGAGGGAGTTGGAGGTAGAGCGAAGAGCTCGTGAGGGAAGGTATTTGCGGAGGGATAGCTGAAGGTATTTTGGACCCAGGCCCCAGAAAGCCTTGTGGACAATGCAGAGGGTTTTGAATTTAATCATTGCATCCACTGGGAGCCAGTGGAGAGATTTCAGAGCTGGAGAGAGACGATCCCAGGGCTGGAGGCCAAGGACAAGTCTTTCAGTCCTGTTCTGGATTAGTTGCAGAGGGCGGAGAGTAGAGGCAGGTAGATTTAGAAAGAGGCTGTTACAATAGTCCAAGCTAGAGAGAACCAGAGCTTGGGATACCATGAGCTTCTGGGGGAAGGAGAGGAAAGGCAGAGTACCTCTGAGGAGGTGCAGTCAGAAATTTGACTTTTTAGAGACCTCAGAGATGCAGGCAGAGAAGGAAAGGGTGGAGTCAAAGATGACCCCAAGGTTCTTAGCCTCGCAGGTGGGGGTAGGAGGAGGGCCAGGGGAGGCCGGCCAGAGAGTGAGGGGAAAGGATTGTGAAGGTGTGCCGATGAGGAGGTTCTCCGTCTTGCTGGCATTCAGACAAAGATCATTGGCGGCACACCAATCTTGAATGGCAGTTAGGCAATCAGAGATGAGAGAGGGAGAGGAGGTGGCAGAGGGCAGCCTGAAAATGAGTTGAGTGTCATCAGCGTAGCACTGGAAATTTGAGCAGAAAATGGCAATGCAGTGGGCGAGAGTTGCCAGGTATTGGTTGAAAAGCCAGGGCGAGAGGTTAGACCCCTGGGGAACACCACAGGTAGAGAGGAAGATAGATGAAAGGAAGGACCCAAGTTGGACCTGGGAGGGTCGATCTGAGAGGAAAGAGGTCAGCCAGGCCAGAGCCTGATCAGTGATACCCAGGTTTTCACGGAGACAGTTGAGCAGGATGGTATGGTTGACTGTGACGAAGGCAGAAGAGAGATCGAGGAGGATGAGGACAGAGGGAATGTTAGAGTCAAGAATGGAGAGCAGATCCTCACAGATGTTCAGGAGAGCAGTTTCCGTGCAGCTCTGAAGCCAGACTGGTGGTCATGGAGACAGCCAACAGAATTGGAATGAAGGTTAAGCTGAGAGATGGCCAACTTTTCCAGAAGTTTGCCAAGAAAGGGAGCAATGGAAATTGGGCGATAGTTAGCTGGACAAGAAGGATCAGCTGTGGGTTTCTACAAACTCTCTAACTTTGTGCAAGACTTTGATTCTAAGAATTGCCTCAGCTCCATAGACTGTTTCAAATTAACTTTGGCTACCCTGGCTCCCTGCAGACTCTTCTAGCCCATTGACTTTGGTATTGTTTGTCCTCATAGGTGGAAACATGTTTTAGACTGTTATTGCTGGTAAAGGCTTGTCTAGATTTCATTGGAAGATTTAAGTGTCCTTGCATATAGTGAGAACCTGTTTAACCTTTTTCTTCCTTAAACCTTTCCTTTCTGCAACCTCAGAATCTGCAAAGTAGAACTAGTGTGATATATAAATGGCATGACTGTCCTTGTGATTGAAGTCACCTCGGGGTGTAGGAATTGTGTAAGAAGCATATCCAAAGTTTATCCACTAACTTGTGCTGATTCTTAAAAGTAATTTAAAAGTATATTTAAATGTTTTCATGAATTGCCTTTTTAAAGAATGCTTATTTAAAACTTGATGTTAAATAACTATTTATAACTGAAACCTTGAGTGCAAGTGTTACTTGGTTACTTGTATTGACAAATTTCATTGCAACAGCTCACATTTACATTTATACTACAGACCCATACCAAAAGGTGGGTTACCTAATACCAAGCAGATAAGCGTTATGTAGTCTCACACAATGTGACTGCACCAATTCTTACCTAACACGCTGTATTTTCAATTCTGCTAAAGCTATGTAAATAATACGTAGAAATATGAAGTATGCACATTCAATTTTTCTGCTTTTGCATATATGACAAAGCTGCATTAATCGGCCCTTGTTTTAAGTCTTGATGGGTTTGAGCACCAGGGATGCCTCCATGCTATGAGACGAGACCGTATAGGGAGGCGGGGGATTCCCCAGAGCCCGTAACAGGTTACAGGCCTTCATACTTATTCATACCTATTCATCTGGGTAGAAGTTGTGCCGCAGCCCCAAGCCAGGTACATTAATGCAAGGAAACTAGTAAGTTCAACCATCAGGTTTCTGTAAAACAGCTTGGCTTTAAATCCTACAACCTGTACCCTAGCTTGCCATTTTACCCTCTCATGCTTTAGCCCCAAGTCCAAACATTATGCATCGTGCCTGCATCTTTTAAGAGTGAAATGTTTAGAATAACAGTCACTGCTCCAGAGCTGCACTGATATAAACAAAAGTGCAGAACGCTTCCTTGCTCTTACTGATGAGAAGGGGTGCAACAAATCCAGGAGCTCACCCCCCATTGGGACGAACAAGGTGAGCCTGCTACGCTTAACTCCCCTAGGGGACAGTACAAGTGAAACTCCCCGAGTGTCCCCTGGGGATAGGGAATATCCAAGTAAATTATTATTATTCAGGCTCCCAATGTATGGGGATTGACCCGTATCAACATGTACAGGGCCCTTTAAAGCGGCTTGGTTTCTGTCCCAGTGTTATTGCCACCCCCATCCCATCATGCCTGAAGAGAGGAACCACCTCATAGTGTGCTAGAATAACGGCAAGTGAGGGAAACCTGTGCGGGAACTCAGAGGAAGGGACGCTTCCCTTTACTGAGGGACCTGGAGGTACGATCTCAGTGCGTGGATGGTGGAAGAAATCTGGAGCATACAGAATGCTGCTGAGTTCAGGAAAATAGCCTGAGAAACGCAGCACAGGAAAACTGCGGGAGATGCAAGCTGCTGCAGTTGCACACTGGTGTCCAGCAGTCCGGATGCTGAAGTCCTGCTAGTCAAAGGCAGGAGGAACTGAAGCGAAAGACCCGACTGCAAAGATTTCCGAGTCATGGTTCCTCAACAGAGAAGCCGTCGGCCCTGAAGAGTCATGGTGCAGGAGAACTGGTACAGAGACGAACAAAAAAAGCAAGAGGAGGGTGGTGAGGTGCCAGAATAGCCCATGTGGTGCTGACCCAGTGACTACCTCACGGGGGCATGGCTTAGTAGTCCCCGATTGACTGACCCAGAAAATATTCCATGTTATCCAGAAGACCTGCATGGCCAGACAATCCATGCTGTACATAAGCACCTAATAAGCCAGAGAGGGATATAAAAGACTCAGAAAGAATAGGCAAGCTGCTGAACACCAGCAGAGAACAATACGAACTGTAAATCATTGTGCTACGGTGCACAGAATATGTTGAGGAAACAAATTATTCCTAGCGGAGAGAATACTTGTGAATTTGAAAGAACAGTTGGAACTCTGCACTGTCAACAAGCTGAGGCCTGAGGAAAAAGGGGACCAAAGACACAATTGGGTGGAAGGTGGCAGTCAGAGACCATACACCAGGAGTCCAGTGTAGCTATCCCTTCGCAAATACCTCCCCTCTTGAGCTCTTCGCTCCAACTTACTTAGGCTGTGTCTGGTGTTTAGCTTTGGTGGTAAGGAGAAGATAGGATAGAATAGATTTGGACTGCATTTTTGTGAGGCATACTCACAAGCACTGTTTTTTTTTTTTTTTTTTTTGAAGCGTAGAGATCAACGTCATAGTTTGTAGGGCCAAAAGAGACATTCTTTTTCTTTTACTAAACCTCTAAGTTGAACCATGTCCTCTTGTGTACTATATGACAGGGGGCAGGGGAGTTGCTAGGTCTGGAAAAGACCCGGGGCTAAGCTGATGTCAGAACTATTGGGACTGGGGGCTAGCTAGTCTTTTGGCTGTAGCTCCTGAGATTCTATCCGGGGCTACAACCAAAAGATCAGGGGCTATAGCCCCCTTAGCCCCCCCCTATCAACGCCCCTGACAGGGGGCAAAGGTGTTTGTTGCAGGAGCGCACAGCCGTCTGCTTTTCCGGAAGAGGCTCAAATCATGCTGCACTGTACACCACTTCTGCTTTACTTCAAAATGAGAGCATAAGCCATGATCGATCCCAAAGGTGGAGCTACCGCCAAGGTACACCTTAGTCTCTGTCAGTACCCTAGAGACAGGTTCTGGTTGATGGCAGAGGCTGCATCAGGTTCAGCCCACAAGAACCTTTCTTCCTTGAGGCTTCCAAAATGGTGCCTCTAGTGTCATTAAATCCGATAAATGCAACAACAGTTGCCTTGTTCAGTGTAATTGAGTAAAGACAGGAAATGACTATGTAAGCTCATGTTACCGACATGAACTTCAGTCATGACCTCACATGGAATGTGTGGGGTTACTTGGGAGTGATTGCATAGATAGGATGTGTAGGATTCTTCTGGTATCCAGGCCCATGAGCTTGCCTGGGGGGTGGGTGGGTGGATGCCCACAAATGTTTGTCTGGACGCAAGCACTAGGTGGATAGCTGCCAAATGTTTGAATGGGGGGGGGGAGGTGTTAAGGGTGAAGGGGAAGAGTGATGGATAGGTTGTGGTGGAAGAGGGTGCGAGTGAGAGAGGAACGGGTGGTGGCATGGGAAGTGGGGTGGTGGGCGGCAGCCGTGGTGGGGGGGGTGGCTGAGGTGGCGGCGGGTGGTGGTTGGTGGGATTGGGTGGGGGCGGTGGGGATGGAGATGGCGGGCTGCTGTGGCACAGTGCGCACTTCGGGGGGCAGCACCCACACACGTTGGGGGGAAGTGCATGGGGGCACCGTGCACCTGCCGTGGGGGGTTGGGGCAGTGCGCATGGGCAGATGGGGCCCCATGCCTCCTCCGCTGTGCAGGGTATGCAGAAAATGTACAACCCTTACCGCCCTACTTTGCCATTTAACACATTGCTGGGTTTGGAGTTAAATCGGGGCTCCCAGATGAGAAATAATTAATGTCCCCACCACCCTCTGACAACAAGCTCTTGCCAGTAAAGGTCTTGAGTTCTTTTCCCTGATTGCAAGTTTTGACTTCATGACTAGTTGTCTTAACCTATACCCTATAGGTATATAGTATGTCTTAACCTATATATATAGGAAGGTATTCAATTGTTCCTGTCTACAGCATTCCAGGAGTTTCCAGCATCAGTATCAAGATCCTGACACAATTCAGGTTAGCATCCTTCCCGGCACATTGATGCTTAAGGTAACGAACGTGCTAAATATTACTTTTTAACCCAAGACTTGGGTGAACATGTTTTCGAGTTCAATCTAAAAAGAACAGCTGTAAGACTGCACTGCATCTGTTACTACACCTTCGCAAAAGTTAACATGCAAGTTGCAGGTTCTTTAATGTAGACCCCGTTGGGCAGCTTTGTGCTGCCTTCTTGTGGCAAGTAGGTACACCTGTGGCTTTAGACATTACACATCTGGATCTATATCTCTGGTTTGTTTTCCTTACCTGTTTACCATCTGGCTTTCGCCTTAAATTTGCTCGGCACTGTGCCCAGGTTTCTAAGTTTCAATGTCTCTGAATATTTAAAAAAAATCGGGATTATGTTAGGAACCAAAATCTGTCTCACATTGCACAATAAAGGTAATTATGTAAATCTTCATGTATTCATGCTACCAGCATCATGCGGGATAGTTTGCTTTAAGCATTTGAGTGTAACAAAATTGTACATTGTCATTTCCAACACGAGAATTTTGCCCTGCTGTTAGTAAACCTTCCCAGGTGGCTAGACCATCATATGTGAGACTGGCTTTGGGGAAAGTGCCAGTTAATTATTTAGAGTGTGAATGTTTGTTGTATGATTTGTTTCCTAAAGAGCCGGATTCTCTATATCTAGTATCATAGCCGACCTGCAAAATAATTGTAATTTACAACTGTTTAGGCATGTTCAACTTTCTTCCTTACGGTTTACTGAATCCGTTAACTTATGGTCTGGGGTGCTGACATGGGCATATTAGAGTTATAAACAGCTAGAGTATTTCCATCAAATGTATTTTGCAACAGCATGCACATTAAGTCCTATTGATCTCTGCTGGGTAGGCCCTTGGTCAACAGTGATGAGCAGTAAATGTCTATGTCCACAGCAGAGGAACGATAAATCAGCCCAGTGACTGAGGATGTGCGTATATAAATATTTAGGAGGGGAAGAGGAAAATATGTTTGTGCAATCTTGACAGTCCTATGTCCTGATTGGGTATTGTGTAGTGGGAACCGGCCTCTCTGAATGCCACTCTGTCCACATGTAGCTGCTATTGCAACTATTCCGCCTGGTCATTGATACAAGGCCTATCTAGCACGGAACTGCTGATCTGTTTAAACTAGGGGATCACTGAAACTCTTTAAAAGCACTACGTCCTGCAAGCAGTCGCCAAGTGCTGTTTATTAACCACTTATATGCAGAGAATGTGAACGCCCACGTCTTTTACACTATCACTTTGTATTGCAGAGTACATGGATGTCCACATCCTACTTCCTGGCACCTGCATTAATTGCAAGCCCGCAATGTGGTAGTAATACCTGCTGCAGTTCCACGGTATAGGCGGTTTCCTGGGGCATTATATGTTTGCCTGATTTCAGAGTGTGGGGGGGGGGTTAAATGAGGTTTGATGTCGGACAAAAGTTAAGCTGCTATTTGTGACAGTCCAATTGTTTGCATTTTAGGTCAGAAGAATTTTCGCTGTGGAATGTGTGACAAGTCGTTCACCCAGAAGTCTCACCAGACATCGCACATGGTGATTCACACTAAAGAAAAGAACATGAAGTGTGACTTCTGCGATAAGATGTTTATGAGACGTCAGGACCTGAAACAGCATGTGCTGATCCACACAAGGTAATTAGCAATACATCAGCTTGCAAGGAGCTAGAATAAACATTTGTTCGATCTTTTTGTACTAATGTGCAGCACTGTAAAAGGGAAGCAAGTCTGAAGTGGTGCAGATGTCCGGCCTTCTATTATTACAAATACTCAGTTGAGCGGGAAAAGCTATAGAAGCAGCTTTTTGGTATAGTGATCCAGGCCTTCGGCTAGTGAGATTCTTGGATAAGTGTCCAGGTTTTTGTACTGGGGAAGATTTTGTGGAGAATGCAGAAAAGTATGACACTCTTTTCGATGAGCTTCCCATGCAGGCGTTGGTCTAATTACATATTGTCCCAGGGATTAGCCTGCCTTCTATTTTGAAGGATTATTTCAACAGGGAGCAGAGATGTCCAGTTGGCAATTCTAGACAGGCGGTTCTGTTGGAATTTTTAAAACAAGTTATTTAGAGCTTTCAAGAAAATTTTGGGCAGCCGCTTACTGCCATCATATTTTAAAGCAACTCAAAGTAGATAATGCCAGACAAAATATTTAAAGACCTAAAGAATACAATTTGGAAAAATGCCACGTAGGCATTATTTTGAATGTCCCTGCATTACTAACTAAACGAAAAGTGACTACTACAGTGAAAACAATTACAAGTATTGTAGAAGCAAAACCAAAACAATTGCTAGAAAGATTCATTTTGGGGATATGACTCGTAAATCGTATTCAAGGGTGTGTAATAACTTTTTTGTCTTAAAGGAGAGTTCCGGGACTTTTTTTTTATTGTCCCTACGGTTCGGCCATGTGTTTTTAAGCATAACTCGGTAGATCGTGGAAAACTTTCCTATGGACCTTACCCGACTTTTCGTCCATTAACGCACTCGAAATCAGCCGCCATTTTCTGATAATCCTATCACTTGCCGCATCGCCCTGGCTCACCTGCTTTTGCGGCACTAAATCAAATCCCCCGCCCCCGAGGCTGACATCAGCAGACGCGTACCGCCCATTTCCCAACGCCAAAGCACGTTTCGTGTCAACAATCGCTGCGCCTCAGCTAATGAAGTGTCGCCATGGAAACGGCAGGACGCCTCTTTCCTCAATAAGTATAAACACACCGTTTCACAACACACAGCAGCAGATTTTCGATTCCATTACTCTCGCTGTGTTACTTTGAGTATTCTGTGACTCGTTTCTGTGCTCTGGTCAGCTACCTTCGTTGATTGTAGCCCGTGTGAACAGATACCAGTACCACCGCTATAAATTATTTTACTTTCTTTACCACACAATGGCTACAATAATGCCGTATATGTACGAGCCCGAGTACACCGAGGAAGAACTACTGGAAAGGCAAGCACGCGAAAACGATGGGGATTCGGACGGCAGTTGGGAGGACCAGTCAACGGATGAAGAGCCTGGACCATGTCGCATGGACGGCGTCTCCACCTGGTGCACATGCAATCGTTGCGAGCTAATGCCAACTGAGGAGGAGAACTGCTGCTGCCGTGAAAATTCCGGGTGCTTGGCCTACATTTCGGAAGGCGAGCCAAGTCCGCAATGCATCACCGAGCTGCCAGAGTTCAGGGAAGCCTGCCTCTCACGGACAGTGTTGAGGATGATGATGGTGCTTATGCACGAACTTTGCGGCACTGTTCGTCCGCGTAATCCGAGTAACGAGTAAGTATACTCTGGTTGTGATGTCAGTGATGCCACTACTATTTCATGGTCGTCTCCCACATATAAAACTACATCTACATATCATTCGAATGCATGTAAATTGGTTCCATGTTGTGCATTTTCTAGATAGAATTTTTTTCAAAGCAGAATGACATTTTTGTACCTGAATCGACAGTGATAAGAAAGTTGTCATTTTAATACAGTTTGCATCTTTCATTTTCACAGGTGGTACAGGCTGGTGGCCTATCGTTGCTTCACTTGGTGGCTTCACGGGAGGCTCGGACACCGCGTTCGGAGAGTAATACCTGCCTGTGCGGTACTTGCCATTAGACAACATTTCCCCAGCGACAGTGGACAATACCGCGGCTTTTCCCGGGATGTGCTGCAACCGCAACTTTACAATGTGTAATGTTTATTATTTATGTTCAATTGAAATTAAGATCTAAAATAAAACCCAACATATATTTTAACAATGGTTGTTTTGATTTTTTAAATGAATCTAGTGTGTCTCCATTGAATAGTCTTCCTGTGCCTTGTCTTGTCACACCACATGTCTCCGGCCAGCATCCTCCCTCACGCTGGCCGCCCACCTTCAATCCACATAACCGTTGAACCCATATGCAGCAGACATACATATGTTATTTTGCGGGTTGGCATCAAGCCTCCCGGCCTTGCCTCCTCCCCCAAAAATACTTACCACACCACTTTGTTCAGGGTCTCCAGGGTGAACTGCACCCATATATTCTCCTGGGAGGCTGAGGTATTTATAAACTCACCCCCCTGCCTTCCATGTACTAGATCCTGCAGCCTGCCTCTTACATGCAGTTAGATGGCCTCTCCTTGGTGAGGCCCTACGGCAAACGAGTCTTGTCTGCACGACCACCGCCCGCACCGGGGTACTTGCGCTGGCAAGTGGAGCTGTCAGGGAGCGATAAAGGCCAAGAGGTGCCAAAGACCATGTACACTTCAAAGTGGTCTATAGAGCATGGGTTGTTGTTCCCAGTTCTACCGCCAGACCCCGTGTCTCCTGCCAAGCATCTCCCCTCACGCTGGACGGCCCCCTGCAATCCACATAAGTGTGTCTCCATTCACGAGTCTTCCTGTGTCTTGTCTGCACGACCACCGCCCCAATCCACCCCCCGCCCTATCAAAGGCAGTTTGCACCGGGGTACTTGCGCTGGCAAGTGGAGCTGTCAGGGAGCGATAAAGGCCAAGAGGTGCCAAAGACCATGTACACTTCAAAGTGGTCTATAGAGCATGGGTTGTTGTTCCCATGTCTACCGCCAGACCCCGTGTCTCCTGCCAAGCATCTCCCCTCACGCTGGACGGCCCCCTGCAATCCACATAAGTGTGTCTCCATTCACGAGTCTTCCTGTGTCTTGTCTGCACGACCACCGCCCCAATCCACCCCCCGCCCTATCAAAGGCAGTTCGCACCGGGGCACTTGCGCTGGCAAGTGGAGCTGTCAGGGAGCGATAAAGGCCAAGAGGTGCCAAAGACCATGTACACTTCAAAGTGGTCTATAGAGCATGGGTTGTTGTTCCCATGTCTACCGCCAGACCCCGTGTCTCCTGCCAAGCATCTCCCCTCACGCTGGACGGCCCCCTGCAATCCACATAAGTGTGTCTCCATTCACGAGTCTTCCTGTGTCTTGTCTGCACGACCACCGCCCCAATCCACCCCCCCGCCCTATCAAAGGCAGTTCGCACCGGGGTACTTGCGCTGGCAAGTGGAGCTGTCAGGGAGCGATAAAGGCCAAGAGGTGCCAAAGACCATGTACACTTCAAAGTGGTCTATAGAGCATGGGTTGTTGTTCCCATGTCTACCGCCAGACCCCGTGTCTCCTGCCAAGCATCTCCCCTCACGCTGGACGGCCCCCTGCAATCCACATAAGTGTGTCTCCATTCACGAGTCTTCCTGTGTCTTGTCTGCACGACCACCGCCCCAATCCACCCCCCGCCCTATCAAAGGCAGTTCGCACCGGGGTACTTGCGCTGGCAAGTGGAGCTGTCAGGGAGCGATAAAGGCCAAGAGGTGCCAAAGACCATGTACACTTCAAAGTGGTCTATAGAGCATGGGTTGTTGTTCCCATGTCTACCGCCAGACCCCGTGTCTCCTGCCAAGCATCTCCCCACACGTCATTCATTCACAAACACACCCCTGTTTCGAATTCTTTATAACCCACTTCATATTTCTAATGAGAACTTCTTTGCGCTTTGCTAGTCAACCCGTGAAGGTGCTGGTTGTCTGCTCTTCGTCTCTGTGAACTTCCGTGACCACTTTGAGCAAACTCATCAGTTTGCAACCTGTGATCTGCTCCCTGTTCTACGACAAGAAACTACTCTGATCCCTGCATCTAACTGTTTGCTCGTCAAGGTAAGGCCATGTACCATACTCATTTTGCGTCCAATTTCTTTTCGTTCAAGACAGTACATGCAAGGAACTAGTCACATGTTCTGAGTTTAGTCAAATTATTTTTGTATTTTTTTAAAGTTATTCAAATACTTATCCGCATGTGAATACCGTGTATAGTTCCAAAAACCAAAACATACCTTGCATTGAACCTTTTATGTATTTAATTTTTTAACACATTGGGATTCATAGAGAATTGTTGATCTTTACTTTTCAGAACTTTCCACAATGCCTGCCTGTTCCATTGGCGGTTGTCCTTCGAAGACCCATAATAAATCTGAAGGTACTATAATGCATGTTTTCCCTAAGACAATAGATCAGATAAGAGAATGGGTCCGATATTGCGGATATCCACCCTCTGAGCTTGAAAGTAGAGTCCTAGAAGTCTTTGCGGACAAGAGGGGTGATCGATACCGCATCTGCAGCAGGCACTTTACCTCTGACATGTACTCCACATCATTGCTAATAAAGAAGAACACACCGCGAGCGAGGTGAAAATTGCTCTCAACCGCTATTCCCACTCTATTCGTCCACATCCCTCCACTGGTGAGTCAAGTTTACGTATTTATCTCTCGGCCTTGCGGTAGTGTGTAGCATTAGCTAACAATAATTTCCCCATTTATGTATCCACTCAATATGAAGGCGGAAGATTCTCCATCCGTGTCGTTATTGCAGTCATCAGCCACTTCAAGCGCCTATCGGGTAATATTACTTGGCTATTCTGCCACTGACTTGTTTTAGGCATGTAAATCAATAGTTTTAATTTATCGTGTAATTATTTTACCTAATGGTACACCCTTGTACTCGTCCTCTAGTCTTTGTTTTCAGTTATAATTATTGTTATCCAAAATAATTCAAGTACTGTCTTTCAGGGAGATGCTGAGGAGTCCAACGTATTGACGACTACCGTTGATGTCACTCAGATGCTCGAGGTACGTTTCAGGACAGTTCCATCGATGGAGATCATCAGATCTTACATTCTTGTAGCGTGATTGTTACACACAATGTTTCTTTCGTTTTTAGCCATTGATATGTCCTTCTGTCGTCGCCCTCCTATGTGTCTTCTTTTTTCAATATTGTGTTCATTACTAATGAAAGTCCTATGTTTCAGGGAGTCGATGGAGCATTAGTCCAAGAAGAAGGGGGAGCGTGCAGTTACGGGTCGGCGCAACAGCTTGCAGAAGTGTGCACCGCAGTTACATCGTCCCTTGATGTTCTTATACATTTCGAGGTATGGATACTGACAGCTCGATCAAGCGAGATCATATGACGTGATTACATCCGCTATACTTCCTTCTTTATTAACGCAAGTACTATGTTTCAGGGAGATGACGGAGCTTCTTCTACAAGAACATCACCCCTAGTAGTTGATGCAGATTTCTGGGTGGTGACACTTCCAACGATCGAGCAAATCGAATCATATTTAGATATCCATTATTTATTTTAGACAACTGATCATTTGTGCAGGTCTATTTAGATGAGCCGTTCACGCCTGCACAAACTTTCTGTTCTTTTTATCAAAATAGAAAACCATACTAATGCAATTACTGTGTTTCAGGGAGTCACTGAAGCATCATCTTCAATAATATCATCAATGGAAGTCTATGAGGAGCCCGAGGTATGGATCTTGACAGTTCCATCTAACTAGATCAACAATGCGTGAATAATTGTCGTTTGAATGTTCTACACAAAGCGTTCATTCGTGTTTTGCTATTGAGATGTACGTGGGTATTGGTCCCCAAGTACATTTTGTGTTTTCGATATTATTATACATACTAATGAAAGTTCTATGTTTCAGGGAGTCCATGGAGCGTCAGTGCGTGATGGATGTGCTTATCAGGAAAACATAGTCGTTGCAGCGCAAGAGGAAGTGGAGACATGCACACACGAGTCGGAGCAACAGCGTCCTGATGTTGAAGTTTGAGGCAAGAAAGTTTCAAAGAAAAGAAAGCAAAAGAAGGTTAGTGTCCTGGTCACTATATTATGTTGTTTTTCACTGTTAATAGTTCAATACTGTAAGTTGTGTTTAAACTGAACACCCCTTTTCCAATCTGTCCTCTAGTTGCGAGTGGGTGTACGAACTAGATCTACACAGACAGTGAAGCGAACGAGAGATGTTGCTTGTCAAACCTTTTGGCAGGGACTTGAGACTGGAGAAGCATCGTGCCAATGGGAAGAATATGAAGTGATTGACAACGGAGCTATACCACCACCAGCCATTGATAGTGAATGTCCTCCTGGTAGTTCGGATGCAGTCGGAGATCAATTCACAGAATCCACACCCGCAAAAACTAAGACGGCGAGAAAGTTGAAGAAATTGTTTTATTCACCCATCGCCGGAGAAGGAACAGATGTTGCAATGGAAGAGAATGAAGTAGACGACAATGAAACACCATCAATATCACTGAACATAGCGGAAGACGATATCAGAGATTCTACCTTTCATGTGAGTGACATGTCCTCAACGTTACAGGCCGAACCAGCTGGGATGCAGAGTGACAGTATAAGGAAAGAGGCCAAATTCATTGTATTCGATAGTTGTTTGATTGATATTATTATTCGGATTAAATGTGGGCATTTGGTAGGTGGGGAAGTATGTGGGGAGCCATTGATTAATGTGACTCGTGCAATTCGAGGCACTAACCTTAAAATACATGCCACCTGTACAAAATATCATCCTTTCACATGGTCTGCACAACCTATGCTGGGACAACTGCCAGCAGGCAATCTACTTTGTGCAGCGGCTGCACTTTTTAGTGGTTCAAGTTTTAAAAAATTAGAGTCTTTCTTTCAGTTTGTGGGAATCCATTTCATTGCGAAAACTCAGTTCTACAAATACCAAACCGATTATCTATTTCCAGCCATTAGCGAAGCTTGGAGAATGGAAAAAATGTCTATTGATAGTACATTCGCGGGCAAACGGTTCAGGCTAGCCGGTGATGGACAGTGCGACAGCCCAGGATTTTCAGCCAAGTACTGCACCTACCACTTTCAGGACATGGAAAGTAAGAAAATTGTGAGTTCGGTGGTCGTGCAGGTGTCACAAAGTACATCCTCAGTGGCCATGGAGAAAGTTGGCTTTGTAGCATCATTGCAAGAACTACAATCGCGGGGAATGGTGATCGACCTGATAGCCACGGACAGACACGTTTCAATTGCCAAGACAATGAGAGAACAGTACAAAAATATAAATCACCAATTTGACGTTTGGCATCTTGCAAAATCAATCAATAAAAAATTGTCGGCTGCAGGTAAAAAAAAAGAATTGCAAGGTATTTCACAGTGGTCCAAGTCAATCAGCAACCATCTTTGGTGGAGCTCAAAAACATGTGGAGGGTCGTTGGAAATTCTACTGGAAAAATGGCGGTCAGTAATGCCACACTGTACAAATGTTCACCGATGGAACACGAACCAACATTTCCACAATTGTGAACATGGCCATTTGTCCACAGAGGAGGCACGGAAGAAGAAGTGGTTGATTCCTTCATCACCCACTCACAAAGCCATTGAAAAGATTGTATTTGATAAAACTATAACAAAAGCTTTGAGGGGACTCACGGAATTCTGCCACACAGGAGATTTGGAGGTGTTCCACAATATGTGCCTAAAGTACAGGCCAAAACGATTGCATTTTGGCATGGAGGGCATGATAAATCGGACTCTTTTAGCGGTCTTGGCACATAACCATAATGTTGGCCGTCAACAAAGTAGGACGACCGGAACTTTAGGGACGCTTCGCTACAATAAGGCCTTCACTAAAAGAAGTAAACAATGGGTGATCAAACCAGTGTTTGAGGATATGCAATATGAGTTTATTGAGAAACTTATTGTTGACGTCCTAGATAGGCACATAAATGGAGTTGTGAACGAACCTGTGCAGGGGACAACTGCATTGCCACCCAACATTGCATCTGTTCCATGTCCACCTAAAGAAGAACTCATTGAGAAATACACATCACGGTTTAAATGATTGTAATTTGATTGTCTGTTCTCTCAAGTCTCCTCATGTCGCAGGCCCATTGAATATGTGTATCTATGTATTGTCTAAATAAAAGTGATTGCTCAGTGTACATGCAATGTGTCTCTCCACCCTTGTTCATTTGCGCATTAAATTAAACCAAACAGTAATATAAATCATTTTTCAATAAATATAGAATCTCTCCGTATTTATGGTTCTGTGTGGCTGCAAAGCACGCAGACAAAATGCAAAGATGGAGTGTAAATTTCAAGTCCTGTGAGAATGCCTTACACTGAATGTAGCTAACTTGGAATGTGTGCTCGTTCGAAGTGAAGGTCAGCTGCTTTGATTTTTTCTCGGGTGCCAGAATGGCCCACGACTCAGAATAAGGTTCTATTGTATTTTGACCTTGACAGGCCTGGACCACGTAAGAAACGATAATGAATATAATTTCAGAAACGAAAGCCATTTCATGTTCGTTCATTAGAAGAAATAACGTCGGCATAGAAGGAGTGGTATTTCGGGGCTGCCCTACGCACAGACGCAATGGAAAATGCAAATATAATGTAAGTAACTCTTTAGATGAGTTTATACCGCAATTTAATTACTATACAGTTGCTTTAAAGACGGGTTAAGTTGTACTTGTTCGTTCTATGTGGCATGTTGTTTTGTACCGCACACTATCTTGGGGAGAACCGTCTACTTTTACGGAAGCACCTCAAAACCTTTGCTTCTGCTTTCTCTCTCCCTCTCCCCTGCAACAACTGGTCCACTGTCTGCGATCTCGGTCCTGGGCCCTTCCACTCTCCACCTGCACTCCCTGTCAACCCCTGCACTGAGGGACTGTCTCAGTATCCTACAGCCCCCCCTTGACGTTTAAAACCCAGTTGCACTGTCCTAGCTATGAAATAATTTACCGACCGAATATATAAAATGAATAATTTTAATAAAGATCTGATGGTGAGACTAATTTCATTGTTTATGTTTTTCAAACAGGTACATCATGCATTACTGCATGTGTCACGAGTACCAGACACCGGCGGACGGCTTCTTTAACCGCCAGTTGCTTCTCCGCGTGAACAACGTTACCACCCTGACCATTTTATGGGACGATCGCCAAGTACAAGTATGCCCTTACGCGGTACTAACGGCTAGATGCAACATACAGACCGTTGTGGTGGCCTAGTGCCTCGTTGTTGGAACAGCCATGCGATTATCAGTGCGACCGAAGAGCTTATTTTATCGTAAACCAACACCATGTCTACTGCACACGAACATCGCTTGCCTCAAGACGAAATATTTTGGATCGAGAGCAAATAAAAATTCATTTATCTAAGACCCTGTGTACAGCAAAGGAACATCGTGTGCCTCGAAACGAACTTTTCGGAACGTGAACAAATAAAAATGCAAATCGCTGAATATTCTCAAAACATTTGATGTCAAATAAATGTACTTTGCCAAATGTACAATCTTGCCGTTTGCTTTTAAACCACTGTTTCATATTCCGAATTGTGGCGCTGTATTGTGAGATGATCTAAGACCCTGTGTACAGCAAAGGAACATCGTGTGCCTCGAAACGGAACTTTTTGGAACATGTGCAAATAAAAATGCTAATCGCTGAATATTCTCAAAACATTTGATGTCAAATAAATTTACTTTACCAAATTTACAATCTTGCGGTTTAATTTAAAAGTACAGTTTCATATTCCCAATTGTGGCGCGCTGTGTTGTTTGAGCTCATCTGTGTTGATTTCCTGGTTCTGTGTGGAGTCACGTAGAAGACGCCTGGGCGCGTTTGCCTACGCAGCTCAGTCACGTCACGGATAGAGGCGGGGAATATGAATGTTTTGATCAAGTCTGTTTCAGGGGCGGGGGATTTGATTTAGTGCCGCAAAAGCAGGTGAGCCAGGGCGATGCGGCAAGTGATAGGATTATCAGAAAATGGCGGCTGATTTCGAGTGCGTTAATGGACGAAAAGTCGGGTAAGGTCCATAGGAAAGTTTTCCACGATCTACCGAGTTATGCTTAAAAACACATGGCCGAACCGTAGGGACAATAAAAAAAAAGTCCCGGAACTCTCCTTTAACTGACCATATCCAATGGCAAATCATGTAAAAAACACATTTTAATACAAATTGCAGAAGAGAAATTGACCATTTTCCTTTATGCTCCTAGGATCGAGTGGTCTGTTGACATGTGTTTCAGCTTATACCTTTCAGGAACAAATGAAATTGCTGAGCAATGTATAAACAATTGTATAGAATAAATTAGCTACATCATTAGACACATTACTCATTCGAATGGATTGTATCCTCCCACGTATACCTCATCTTTAATATCCTTCCAGCATCAGCAGCTTCAGATTATTTTTCTCTCAGATTGCGCTGTGCGTTGTCGATTCGATACCCCTCGATGGCCTCCGTCCACGCTCAAGCATGACACCACTGGCTATACATAGCACACAACGTGCCCGTTAATTCAATTCTGTTTTTCCGCTGCAGTTTGCTTCGGTTCATTGACGACGTATCGATGGATGTTTTTCTAAATGTCGACTCCTAAAACCGGCTTTTGTAAGTGTGCGGATTGTGGGGCCAAAATGTTCATTATGGACCCACACTGCATTTGTCTCTGGTGTCTCGGTATCAAGCACAAGATGGAAGACTGCGGTTCCTGACAGTTCATCAGAGGGATGGCGCTAAAAGAGTGGAGGGGGAAACTCGCTACGGGTAGGCCCATATCAAAATCCCCATCAATGACTCCTTCAAAGAGGAGATCTTCAGACAAAAGGAGCTCGAGGGGTGGCTTGCCGCCCCGGAAGCGCTCCAAGAAGCACTTGAGCTCTAGAAGTGATTTGCACCACTTGTCTTCAGCTTCTCCAAAGAACGACAAGAAAAGGCATCATAGGTCCACCTACACGTCTTCCGACTCCTCTCCTAACCGCAAAATCACTTGCCCAGGTAAGTCGGCCTCTAACACAGAGTGGGAGGATTTTCGCCTCCTGGTGTTAAAATTATGTGAAAGGCTGCTTTTTAAAGAGGCAAAGAAGCACCCCTATCGTGCCTTGTAAGGCCAAGGCCAAGAAGGTGTCTGTCAAGGTTTCAACTTGCATGCCCTTGAGCCTGGGCTCAAAGCCTTCGACCCTTCAAGTAGACTCGAAGCCTTGAAACAAAAAAACGGTCTAGGCCTCATTCCTCTGCTATTCCATCGAGTCACTGGTCGGGTCTGTCGTCGACTGAGCCAGTGAAGGTTTTTAAACCTCTTCCAAAATACTTTAAGTCCATATCTTCCATTGTTTAAGAGAATGAGCCTTCTGACCAAGACACCCATCCTTTTGGGCTTGTGTTTGGGACCCCAAATATTCCTGAGGCTCTGATTTCAGAAAGGTCTCAGATTGAACACTTGATAAACACTTTGCAAGAGGCAAGTGGCCCTGATGCCTCCCCCAGGGTGAAGGTTGCTACATCTGATAATGCAGAGGTCTCTTACAGGTCACTGAATAGGGTTATGGAGTATCTGGGATTGGGGATGGCCTGCCACAGTTTACCTCAGGATGACCTTACCGATATTTTAGATAAGGGTCCTCAAAAAGATCCTATTTTGCCATTCCATACTGCTCTGAAGAGTAGAGTAATGTCTAATTGGGAAGCCCCATCTACCAATCCTGCAGTGAGTAAAAACCTCACTAAAAAGTACAATACCTCAAGGGCGGATCCGGATTTTTGGTTCAAACATCCATCTCCCAACCGTTTTGGTAGTGCAGGCTATAATCTGCCGCCTACCCGAGTATACCACTTGACGGGGATGACAATAGATTTTATACATTGGCTAAGAGTTCTCTGCCAGTAGCATGCCGTTGAAGTCCATTAACGCTACTTGTGCCCTGGCCAGGTTTTCCTTCACACTATGGGATGTCATAGCTATGGTTGCAGAACATCCAGAAGGGGAGGAAAGGGATGTGTTTTTATTTTATGTTAACATCATTAAGGATGGTATGGAGGCAAAGTGCTAGTCCCTGTAGTCTGTGCTCGATTCTGCCAACAGGATCAACAGGGCTATGGTAGCCAGTACTGTTTCAGGCAGGTTCTCATGGCTGCGTAAATCTGGCTTTGCGTCTGATGTTCAATCAAGATTATTGAACATGCTTTTCGATGGTTCCCATCGATTTGGAAGTAAGCAGACGAAAGCTTGGAAAAACAATCATCCAAAGCAGCAGCAAAGTCGCTTAGCACGGACTCCTCAATCTTGGAGGGGTCAGTCCTTTAGCTATTAAACTCTTTCGGGAGGACAAGGGGCCAGGCCAACCAAATGGGCCAGGCCAACCAAAGGGGCCAGAGAAGATTTCCTTGAGGTGGACGAGGTTGTGATGGAAAGACTGCGCAGGCGGTAGCCTCCCTGCCATCAGCTACTACCACAACTACACCAATAACCCTCTGAGACCTTGATCCACAGGACTGTTGTGGCTGCCAGACTCACTCAGCATTTGGGAGAATGGTGGGGCATTACTTCTGATGCTTGGGCTATGCAAACCTTTCTTAAAAAGGCCTCCAGACCATCCCCCATGGAGCCACTCCCTAAAAGTTCCAGACCCATTCCTTCCTCAGGAGTTTTCCATCCTGCTGGACAAAGGTGCCATGGAGCCGGTGCCTGTGGCGGAGAGGAACCAGGGGTGGTATTCCCCTAATTTTTTGATCCACCAAAAATACCATCAGACCCAGTTGGACATGAGTCTTAAATGGGTTCCGCAGGAAGGACAAGTTGAAAATGGTCACTCTTTCTCAGATCCTTCAGGCCTCTCAACTCCATGATTGAATGGCATCATTGGAACTTCAGGATGCTTACTTTAATGTGCCTATTCATACCAAGCACAGGAAGTACCTGAGGTTTGCCATTGGCAATTCTCATTTCGGTTCTGCCATTCGGGCTCACCTCTGCCCTGAGGGTCTTCACCATGTGGATGGCAGTAATGGCAGTACATGGGGTGGGATTCACTCCTGCCCCTACATGGGCGATTGGCTGATCAGGGCCAGTTCTCTTGAACAGGTCCTTGAACATCTCAGCATCACCTGCCACTCGCTCCACAGACTGGACTTCTCACTCAATTTCAAGAAGTCAACATAGTACCTTCTCAGAAGTCTGAATTCTTTGGAGTTGTCCTGGATGCTTCCTCAGGGAAACACTTGCTGCCTGAGGTGAGGGCGCAACACATTCAACAGATGGTCATCAAGTTTCAGAATGCCCAACGTCCACCGGCTTTTGATTTTTTCAAAGTTGCTTGGTCTCATGGCATCCTGTATTTTTCTGGTGCCAGAGGCCTTTTTGAGAATTAGATCTCTTCAGTGGGCCTTCAGGTCCCAGTGGTCTCAGTTCTCTGGCAGAATGACAGATCTGCTTCAGGTCCAGAGGAAAGTCATGCAGGATCTCCAGTGGTGGACCTGCGAGGAGAACGTACTAAAGCGGGAACCTTTTGGCAACCATGGCCACAGAAAGCAGTAGTTACGGATGCGTCTCTCACAGGTTGGGCAGCCCATGCCAATGATCTGAAAATCAGCGGTCGTTGGTCTCTATCGGATTCCAAACTACATCAACCTTTTAGAGCTGAGGGCAATGTGAGGAGTCGGGAATGAAACCTGGACACAAGATAGCCATGTTTTTGGTTAAAGACCTTTATTGAAAATAAAACCTCTGACCCTGATCTCAGAGGAGTTTCCCTACCTAAAACTAAGATCTGTCTGTGTCAGGATGTCAAAATCAAAACTGTCCTTGTGTCCAAACGTTCTATTCTGACCCTCACACTATGAAATAAACTAGAAGGTGAAAATGGAAATGTCTTTAACCTTAGGTGCTTGAAAAAGAGTTTGTAAAATGAAGAATAAATTGTTCCAACTCAAAAGTTCTCCAAGGACAGAGGGTCATTGTTCCAGAGGGTGGTTCGCTTCACCTGAATTCCTCTTTAATACAGACAACGTTTCAGATAACAGTTCCTTGTCTTTATTGGCCCACAATAGCACTGTCATAAATATAGCTGCTGAGCCTTGTAATTCTATTTCTTTCAGAATTCCTGTTTTTTTCTTTCTGCCAGAACTTTGTTCCTTCTTGTCTGATCAACACAGTTCTAATATTTATTTTTAAAATGGCGTGTATCCATACACTTGCCTGGTATTCTCGGTATCCATACAAAATATCCCCACCGAAAATATCGCTGAACATATGGGCGTTTGTCTCGCCATAGGCAATATTTTTGGGGTGGATATTTTGTGGGGGTGTCCCCCGCACATTTTAAAATAATGCAGGGGTTGCGGGGGAGTCTGCCGCAGGGCCCATGGGTCAATATTGCTGCAAAAATATGGCAATATTTTTGTATTGTGATATTTTTGCGGGGATATTAACACATGGAACCGTATTCTCTCCTGCCAAGGCTTCTTGTACTTGCCTGGTATACTCTCGTGTCATGGGTTCTTATATTCATCCAATGTTTCTCTCCACTTTCACAGTCACACTTTTCCTTTGTTGCATAATATATCCTCTTGCTATATTATCTGATTTGGGTTCCCCATGTATTTGCATTCTATACATTCACATACTGATGGGGGTCTTGTTTGCAATTCACTTTCTTGCTTCATTATGTCTCTTTGCTTTTTCTCTTTCTTCGGTTCTGTTTACTATTTTTCATATTTGGCATGCTCGCTGATACGCCCAGGGCTCCCCACAATTCTTGGGTTAACTCACCGGCTCTTCCTGGCGTCTTCGGTCTCGTTCACGGCCAACCGGTAAGGGTGCACCACCTGCTTTCCTCTCTTGACTGCTTTCTCTTTGTTCCTGAGTCGCTCGCGGCTTCACTTCAGCATGCCCGCTGACCCTCGGTCTCCAGTAGGTAAGGTACTGTTTCCGTGGTCGGTGAACACCCAGGAGTCTTCCCCAGACTCCTGGCATTTCTGCAGTGCATCTCAACCTTGCAGCATCTCCCTACTTCCTGTATGGTGAGCTGCTCGGCTCCCCCACACAGGTCTGTGCTTCTCTGGATCTCGAGCCTTGCAGAGAGGTAAACTTCGAAGGGATTGTGTCCTCCGACGTATTCCTTATCTTTGATGTTACCCATTCCAGCTTGCTGGCCTCAGACATTTTTTTCTTTAGAGGGCGCTGTGCGTCGACGTCCCTCGAGTCGGTGTCCCTCGATAGTCTCCGTATCGGCGCCAATGTCACCATGCGTATCAATAGACTCGCGCAGCGTCCGTTGCTCAGTTCCGTTTTTCCGCGCTTCATGGGCCTCGGAAACGTGACGCTCAGTTCCTTTCTTCAGGAAAAATCTTTTATTCTTAGAAGATTATTATCTTAGTATGATGGCTTCTTCATCCGAACCATCAACTCCACGGTCCGGTTTAAAAAACTTTCGTGACTGTGGGAAGAAAATGTTAACGGATCCTCACAGAATCTGTTTGTGTTGCCTGGGATCGGAGCATCACTGTTCGGAATGTGAGGACTGTATGTCCAGGACGGCGAAAGCCTTGAAGGAGCGTAAGGGGAAGTTAGATAGAGGTAAGAGTTTTAAAACTTCTACTCCCTCAAAAGTTTCTTCGGCTGAGTCGTGACATTCGTCGCCTCGTTGACAAAAGAAGCATTCCCGTTCAAGATCTCGAAGCGGTTCTCATCAGTCTTCGAGATCAAAACACACTAAGAAGAGGCTTTGCAGATCTCCCTCTTATTCTTCTTCCTCTACCCTCCCAGAAAGGGTCACCTGCCCCACGAAACACATCTCTCCAGCTAAGTGGGAGGAATTCCGTATAAAAAATGCTTAGCGTCTTCGAGAAAGCCTCAACCCCCTCGGAGACATCAAAAGGTGATACCCTGGGTGAAAGACCCGAAAGATCAAAACGCAGCGAATCGTTCAACCGGCAAAAGAAACTACTCGAGAGCGTCATGAACCCTCAAGTAAAAACAGTAAGACCGCGTCATTGACGCTGTCGTTGAAGGTTCCTTCGACTCATAAATCTGCGTCATCGTTGCCTTTGTCGAAGGGTCCTTCGACGCATAAATCGTTTGCATCGACGCCGTCTTCGACGCCACTGTCGACGCCGATAAAAGAGAAACCTACAACTGTCACTACGACACAGACAGTAGAGGTGTCGAGAGCTTCGACCATGACGTCGAGGATGCCATCGACATTCTCGAAGACGCTCAGTAGGATTCCGATCCTCTCAAGTACATCGAGGTCCCTTCAAACTTTCTCGACGCCTTTTTCAGGATTGTCGAAGCCATTTACTTCCACATCGACAACCTTGACCTTTTCTCAACCTTTGACAACCAATTTGGCTCCCTCTGCTCTAGAAATGGGTTTTAAACCATATCCTAGATCTGACTACTTTAGAGCCTTGTCCTCTATATATGAGGAAGGGGAGGATTCCGACCATGAGAGACCCTTTGGTTTACAAAGGACTACAATACCCATGCTAGAGGAATTAATCTCTGAAGAGAACAGGTTAAAAGACCTTCAGGATTCTCTGCATGAAGCAAGTGGTTTAGATACTTCCCCAGAAGTAGAGTTTGCTAGCCCAGACCCTGGAGAGCATGCTGAGACCCCTTATAGGATTCTGATGGCCAGAATAATTGAATTCATGGGATGGTCTACACCTACACCTGCTTTTCAGCAGGATGATCTTACTAATATTTTAGATAAAGGTCCACAGGAGGATCCTGTTGTTCCCTTTCATACTACAAAGAAACGTTTCTGCAAATTGGGAAACTCCTGAAGTTATCCCTGCAGTAAATAATAAACTTTCTGCTAAATACAGGATATCGGCTTCAGATCCTGAATATCTGAGCAAGCTTGCAACGCCAGAGAGTTTAGTTGTACAGGCAGCAACTTCATCTAACAGAAAGTCAGCATACCCTACTATTCCACAGGATAGGGATGATAAAAGATTTGATGGCATATCAAAAAAAGTATTTTCAGGATGTAGCATGGCGCCTCAGTCGATTAACACCACTTGCACGCTAGCAAGATTCAGCCACACACTTTGGGACTGTGCTTCATCGGCGGCTGACTGTCTTCCTGAAGGAGAAGAAAGGGATGCATTCTTAAACATCATCGGGGATGGAAAGTATGCAGTGTGCGAGTCCCTGCAAACAGGCATTGATTCTGCTGACAGCATTAGCAGGGCCATGGCGGCAAGTACCACAATCCGTAGATTTACGTGGTTGCGGAAGTCTGGTTTTGCTCCAGATGTACAGGCCAGACTTCTGAACATGCCCTTTTATGGCACTTCTTTATTTGGGAAGAAGGCTGATGACAGCCTGGAGAGATTACAGACATCCAAGGTAGCAGCGAAATCCCTTGGGGCTGCAATCCGGCAGACTCCAAATCGTCCTTCAGGAGCTTCCTGGAGGGGTAGGTCCTTTCGCTTTTACTCTGCATTCGGAAAAGGCAGAGCACAGCCAGCTCAAAGGGGCCAGAGACGATTCACCCGTGGTGGACGGGGGAAAGGTAGAAAAGCCGCAGCAGCAGCAGGTGCCACTTTACCCTCGGCATCTGCATCAGCCGTCTTCTAAACCCCTCTGAGGTCTCTCCTCACAAGACACCAGTAGGGGGCAGGTTAACTCAAGATTTGGCAGAATGGCAGGCTATTACGTCAGATGCTTGGGCATTGGAGTCAGTTGCCCAAGGTTACTGCCTGCCCTTCCTACACATTCCTCAGAGTATTCCACCAGGGAACAACTCTTTGAAGTTTCCAGACCCGCTCCGTATGCAAGAAATTGTAGACCTGCTAGAGAAGGGTGCCATGGAACCGGTACCCGTAGAGGAGAGGAACAAGGGTTGGTATTCCCCCAATAGTTAAAGATGGTAACTCTTTCTCAGATCCTACAGGCCCTCCAGCTTCAGGACTGGTTGGTATCTCTAGACCTTCAGGATGCTTATTTCCATGTGCCAATCCATCTTAAACACAGGAAATACCTGAGGTTCGCAATTGGCAACTCTCACTATCAATTTTGAGTTCTGCCATTTGGGCTGACCTCCGCCCCGAGGGTCTTTACCAAGCTAATGGTGGTTGTGGCTGCAGGTCTAAGGAGGGAAGGGATTCACGTCTAACCCTACCTGGACGACTGGTTGATCAGAGCAGTATCGCCGGAACAAGCTCCGATCCAGCTAGATTATGTCTGCCACTTCCTTCATAAGATGGGCTTCTCCCTCAATTTAAAGAAGTCACAGATGATACCATCACAGAGACTCCAGTTCATTGGAGCAGTCCAGGACACTTCCCTGGAAAAAGCCTTGCCACCAGAGGTGAGGGCTCAAGATATTCTACAGATGGTCACCAAGTTTCAAAATGCCCAACTTCTACCAGCCTTCGACTTTTTGAGGTTGCTAGGCCTCATGGCATCCTGCATCTTCCTAGTAGCAGAGGCTCACTTGAGAATGAGATCCCTCCAGTGGGCACTAAGAACCCAATGGTCACAATTCTCAGGATGAATGTCAGATCTCCTTCAAGTCCCGGACAGAGTAGCCTGAGACCTTCAATGGTGGGCCTGTCAGGAGAAAATCTTGAAAGGAGAACAGTTTTGGCAACCATGGCCGGAGATAACAGTAGTCACGGATGCCTCACTCACGGGGTGGGGAGCCCATGCCAACGACTTGACCATAAGCGGTCGTTGGTCTCCATCGGAGTCCAGATTACACATCAACCTGTTCGAGCTGAGAGAAATCAGACTAGCGCTTAAAGCTTTTCTGCCATCAGTACAGGGAAAGAATGTCCTGATAATGATGGACAACACAGTGGCCATGCACTACCTCAACAAAAGAGGAGGCATAGGGTCACTGCCACTGTGCAGAGAGGCAATGCAGCTCTGGTTTTGGGCAATTCAAGAGGGAATCTCTCTATCGGCTGTTCATCTAGTCGGAGAGAAGAACTTGACGGCGGACGCTCTGAGCAGGCAGAGTACAGTTTCCCACAAGTGGGAGCTAGCTCAAGAAGTTCAAGAGATCTTCGCCCTTTGGGGAACCCCTCAGGTGGATCTGTTCGCCACCAGCATCAACAGGAAGTGCGATCAGTTTTGTTCAAGGGAATTACCCCCGAGAGGAGCTCCAGGGGACGCATTCATAGTGGACTGGGAGTTTCCACTTCTGTACGCGTTTCCTCCAGTCCCTGTCATTTCTCAAATGATCAGGAGGTTGCGAAGGTTCCGGAAAGCCATGATCCTAATTGCCCCGGATTGGGCCATGAGAACGTGGTACCCGGACCTTCTGGACATATCCATCTGCCCTCCAATTCGTCTTCCGCAAAGAGAGGACCTTCTATCGCAGAAGAGAGGTCAGGTTCTCCATCCAGACATCAGAACCCTCAATCTTCACGCTTGGTTTCTGAAAGGTTGAGATACAAGGATTGGGATCTCCCGGATGACGTCATGGAGGTGTTGCTTTCGGCCAGAAGGCCAGCAACAAAAACTGTATACCGCTGCCGTTGGAACACATTTTGCAGCTCGTGTAGAGAAAAGAATATTGAACCCTTTTCATGCAATACACCAATGGTGTTATTGTTCTTGCTTTACTTAGCAAATTCAGGTCTTCAAATTGGTACAATCAAGGGCTATCTCGCAGCGCTGTCAATCTTTAAGCGTACTGCTGAGGAGCCTCATATTTCAAATTACCCTTGATAATCCAATTTCTGAAGGGGTTAACTGAGATTTATCCCCCAAAGCCTGTTCAAGTTCCATTGTGGGACCTAAATCTAGTCTTAAAATGTCTGATGGGTACTCCTTTTGAACCACTCCATTCCTGTCCATTAAGATTTCTCACTCTTAAAACCGTCTTTCTAGTGGCTGAAGAGTGAGCGAATTACAAGCTCTATCTTGCAAACCTCCTCATACAATCTTGCATAAAGACAAGGTTGTTTTACAAGTGAAGCCTAATTTTCTCCCAAAGGTGGTCTCTGAATTCCTCATTACTCAGAAAATAACCTTACCTTCATTCTATCCTCCTCCCCATCCAGGGAAAGAGGAAGAGAGGTTACACAGGCTGGATCCAAGGCGTGCCTTGAGTTTTTATATTAGCAGACTTACTAGGATAAGGCAAGCAGACCAATTGTTTGTAGGATACACAGGGCACAAATTAGGATTGGCAATCACAAAACGGACCATTTCAAGATGGATCATTTTAACCATTCTAGAATGCTACAAATTAGCAGGAAAAGAGCCACCTCAACATCTTAGGGCTCATTCAACCAGGAGTATTGCAGCCTCTTCGGCTCTCCAAAGAGGGGTTCCAATTAGAGACAAATGTGCGGCTGCCGCATGGTCGTCCGCACATACCTTTACTAAACTTTACAGCCTTGATTCCTCCTCTAGTAAGGAAACAAAATTTGGGAAAGCTGTGTTGCATTCTGTGCATTCTTAAAGGGAAATATTTCATGTTTTTACTCCCACCTGCTTTTTACACTACTGTTATGGGAGTCTATCAAAGATAAGGAATACGTCGGAGGACACAATCCCTTCGAAGAACAAGTTACTTTCTTACCTTGTAACGTTCTTTCAATGGGATGTTCCTCCGGCGTATTCCTTATCGCCCTCCCATCCATCCCCGCAGTAAAACTTTCCTTGTAGTTGCAGCTTACGCTCCTTCAAGGTTAATAACTAATTAATGCAAAGCAATTTTAAGTTTCAAAACGGAATTGAGCAACGGACGCTGCACGAGTCTATTTATATGCACAGTGACGTTGACGCCGATACAGAGGCTGTCGAGGGACACCGACTCAAGGGACGTCTATGCGCAGCGCCCTCTACTGAAAATGTATTCCGGGGCCAGCAAGCTGGAATGGGTAATATCAAAGATAAGGAATACGTCGGAGGAACATCCCATCGAAAGAACGTTACAAGGTAAGAAAGTAACTTGTTCTTTTCTCTCGACAGCAGCAGCCTCTATCACTTGGCTTCCATCCTTTAAATTTCCCAAACACCGATGTTTTCGGAAAAAAACTAGAGCGCTCATTGGATCTGTGGCTTCTTCTGCTCTGCACTGCTCTTTCCTTCTTACTCGTCCCAGTATTCAAGTGATTCTGGGAAAAGAAGTCCATTATTGATGGTTGGTAAAAAATGCTTGGATAATCAATTTCAATAGTTCCAAATAGCAAATCAGTTCTAGATGATGTAAAATTAGAACTGAAGATGCGGTCTTGTAATTTCCACAAAGTACAGCAGAGTTGGAAGTTTGATCTATCTGATTATGGCAAATGTTTTCCTTATTCGCCCTAGGGGGATGTGTAGACATATGGCAATAGGCCATGAGGTTTTTGGGTATGAGAGGATTGTCTTCAAGGGCAAATGGGGATACCATGTCTTATCAAACAAAGCCATTACATCTCCCCGGAGGCTGTCTCCTCCCATGTTATCCTCCCTCATATATCCACCCCCAGGGTCCGGATCGAGTAGCAGATGCCGTCCCCTGGCCACATGGGAGGGGGTCCCTGTCGGGAGATCAACAGTGACTCTGAGTCATCAGAGCAATCAGGCTAGCGCCGATGACTTTACTGCCTTCTGTGTGGGGAAAGAACACTATGATAATGACGGACAGCACAGTGGCCATGCATTACCTCAACAAGAGAGGAGGTATTGGGTCACTACCACTGTGTAAAGAGGCAATGCAGGTCTGGTTTTATCCACTACAGGAAGGAATCTCTCTCGCGCTCGTTCACGTAGCCAAATAGGAGAGCACAGTGGCGGGTGCTCTGAGCAGGCAGAGCACAGTCTCTCATGAGTGGAAGCTAGATCAGGAAGTCCTTAAAAATATCTTTGCCCTTTGGAGAACCCCTGAAGGTGATCAGTTTGCATCCAGTGTCAACAGGAAGTGTGACCAGTTCTGCCCCAGAGACTTTCTTCCAGAGAGGAGAAGGGACCGGGACTTTCCACTATTATGTGCATTTCTTCCAGTCCCCATCATTCCTCTCCTCATCAGGAGGTTGAGGAAGTTCGGCACAACCATAATCATGATTGCTCCCGATGGGGCCAATAGGACGTGGTACCCGGACCTTCTGGACATGCCCATCTGCCCTCAAGTTCGTCTTCTCCAAAGAGAGGACCTGCCTGCCAGAGGGAGGTCACATTCACCTCCACCCAGAGATCAGGACTCTCAACCTTCACGCCTGGTTTCTGAGAGGTTGAGATACAAAGATTGGGACCTTGCAGAAGATCTAATAGAAGTGCTGCTTTTCGGCTAGAAAGACCAGCAACAAAGTCTCTGTACCACTGCCACTCTAATAGGTTTTTCAGCTGGTGCAGAGCTAAGAATGTGGATAATTTTGCTTGTGACACACGGGTGGTGATGCCCTTTTTGCTTCATTTAGCCCATCAAGGACTTCAGGTTGCCACAGTAAAGACTATCTAGCAGCGCTATCTATTTGTAAGCACTCACCAGAACAAGCATCCTATTTTAAGATCCCTATTGCTGTCCAATTTTTGAAGGGGCTGTTTCATTATACCTGTTTGGGATCTGATCCTTGTGCAACAATTCCTCATGAGTGCTGCTTTTGAGCCTCTTCGGTCATGTCCTCTAAGGATGTTGTTGACCGTCAAAACTGTTTTCATAATGGCCATTACATCTGCATGTAGAGTCTGCGAATTGCAGGCTCTTTTGGGTAAGTCTCTTTTTACCACTTTTTACAAAGAGAAAGTGGTTTTGAGAGTCCATCCTACCTTTCTAACTAACTAATTTCACCTAATTCAAAAGATTGTGCTTCCTACTTTTTACCCACTAACACATCATCCAAAGAGGAGGAGAGACTTCATTGTCTTGATCCTAAGAGGGTCTTGAGCTTTTTGGATCTCCAGGTTGACTAAGCTTAAGCAAGACAACCAACTTTTTGTGGGGTACGTGGGTCATAAGCTAGAACTGGCTGTGACCAAGCAAACCATGTCTCGGTGGATTGTGCTTTGCATATCGGAGTGCTTCAATTTAGCGCATAAAGTCGGTCTGTTGGCTTACGGGCGCACTCAACTAGGGGTGTGGCCACTTCATCGGCATTACATAGAGGGGTACACGACATCTGTACTGCTGCCACTTAGTCCTCCCTGCATACATTTACACAACCTTATTGCCTAGACTGTTGGGACAGGAGGCAACATTTGGGAAAGCTGTTTTACAGCGTTAATGATGTGTATTCTTCCCACCGCCTACATCATACTGCTTTGGGAGTGTATCAAAGATGAGGGATACTTGGGAGGACACAATCCATTCGAAGAACAAATTACTTACCCTTTGTAATGTTCTTTCGATTGGATGTTCCTCCCACGTATTCATCATCGCCCCTCCCATCTTACCCCTCAAAGGAATTTGTGTATTACACCTACCTCTCTTTTACTGTCTGATCCTTTTGATCTCGCGAATGTCTGTTCTTTTGAAGATTGGAAAAGCTAGAACTGAAGTAACGGGAGGTGTGCGTACTATATATACAGTCGGTGAAGTCATGCTAGAGACCGGACAGAGGCTGTCAAGGGGCATCGAGTCGACAGATGCTGCCCTCTATTGAGAAAAAAATCCAAAGCAGCTGACGCTGGAATGAGGTATCAAAGATGAGGAATACGTGGGAGGAACATTAAATCGAAAGAACATTACCCGGGGTAAGTAATTTGTTCTTCTATGCCCAGGAGGTCACACCACATTTACACGTTGATGTACCGGAAAACTCCTGTGTCAATGTATGACATTAATTGTTGTATTTATGGGAGCAATCACTGTCGTTATTGTAACCTGTAAGAGAAAAGATTTTGGGTAAGTCAACTTGTGGGGTTGATATACATTTTTTTTTTAAATTATTTGTATTGGCATTTTACAACATTACCACTATTAACTCCCCGCCTCCCCACCATACCCCCCTCATCCTCAGATCATGCAGTGTGTGATAAAGAATTCCTAAAACCATGCTTGATTGCCCCCTTTCCATCACCAAGAGGCCCAGTCCGTGTTGCGCTTTAGATCACCATTATGTCGAGTCTTCTCAGATTTTGTGGACACGATTGTTGCATGTATTCCCTTTACAAATAGTCTAACAACTCTCCCCAGTCCTTCCCAAATTTGTCTGCATCTCCTTGTATCCGATATGTGGTCCACTCCATTGCCACAATATCTCAAAATGTATGTAACCAGCCCGTCAATGTGGGTGGAACCTTTTGCTTCCAGTTCTTTGCTATTGCCAGCATAGCCGTTATTAATATTGTCATCGGGGCCATCCTTTGGGGTTTCGAAATGACATGCATCTCTCGGTCGAACAATCCACACACATTTTCACCCAGGGAAAGGACATCTAGTTCGGGCATCATACATGTTATCTGGCCCAATACCACCTCCCAGAATTTCTTTATCCTGGGGCAGTCCTACCAGATGTGCCCCGAGTCCCCCACCCCCTTACAGCCTCTCCAACATTCCCCCGATACTGTTATACATTTTGTGTAATTTACTGGGTGTGTAGTGCCATTGAAGAATTATCTTATACCAGGCCTCACGTAATTATATTGACCTGGTAAGCTTCGGGATGTTCCTCCACAACCCTCCCCAATAATCCTGCAGAATATCCTTTCCGGTTGTTCCCTCCCAGGCTGCTTGATATGGCTAGACCTTGCGAACTGAATATTCCTGAAGAATTTAATATATGTTCGAGGTTAGTTGTTTGTCCCCAGAGTGTGTGCTTATATACATTTCAAATTTCATCAACTGCCAGTCGCTGCCCGACGGATATCTGGTTGCCTTAACCAGTGCCTCAACTGCATATGTTCATGTCTGTCTCTTTTATACCTATGTCGGTCTTGCATTCCTGAAATGTAGCCACTTCATCTTCCCACACCATGTCTCCTATCTTGCTGCACCCTTGTTTCCGACATGGACTAAATTTGACCTTCTCCATCCCTGGGGTGAAGCTAGGATTCCCACACAGGGGTGAAAATGGGGAAGGCCAGGACGAGAGGTGGCCATTCTTTAACCATCTGTCCAAAATGTCACAAGTTGTCCGGAGGTCCACACTGCATTTAGCGCACTGGTGCCTATCTGTCCCTGGTAGCCACAATAACCCTGCTAGTGGGCATCCTGCCACTGCCCTAGTCATCTGGGCCCAGACATTTTCCCTGCTTACCGTAAACCATTCCTGCACCACCCTCAATTGTGCTGCTTCATAATATCTCCGCACATTGGGTAATCCCAGCCCCCATTATTCCTTTGGGACGTAAGCATATCTAGGGCCACCCTCGGGCCAAACAAATTTGGACATCATTGCATTTATTACGTTAAAGAATGTCTGGAGGACTGCGATCGCGAAAGTCTGAAACTCCATTTTAACTGTTATTGGCCCCAGCCAGGAAATCCACAGGGGCGTTCATCTCATGAAATCTTCCTGAGCTTTCTTTATTAACTCTGGGTAATTAGCCTTATACAGCGTGGATATTTTACTGGTTAGTCTTACCCCGAGGTATGCTATGGTGCCTCCGAAAGATCTGAAAGGGGAGTACATATGCACAGCCGCCTCTTGTTGGGCCCAGTTCTAGCAGTTCCGACTTGGCCATGTTTCTTTTAAGCACCACATTTTTTTTTTCTTCCCCAATTTCGCTACTAATGCCGGGATCGACTTCTCTGGTTCCCTCAGTGTCAGTGGCATGTAGTCTGCGTAGGCAGCTGTTTTATGTATTCACCTCCAAATGGGATCCCCTTTATGTTTTGGTCCAATCTAATTGAGGATAATAGTGGTTCTAAGTATATTGCGTATAAGTGGGGAGAGAGGGGGCATCCCTGTCTCGTGCTGCGCTCTATTTGTGTTATATCAGATACATGTGTTTTAATAAACATATCAATGGGTCTTTATAGTTTGCCTCTACCATTTGCATATAATTTAGCCCAAAACCCATATGTTTCATAACCTGGAACAGATATGACCACTCTACCCTATCGAAAGCCTTTTTCTGGCATCTAGGGAGATCAATATTGCTGGAAGCGGTTTGATTTCACACTTCTCTATCAGGTGTATGACCTTACTTGTATTGTCCCATGTCTGTCTCCCTGCTATGAAACCTGACTGATCTTGTCCTATCACATACGGCAGTGCATATTTCAATCTGTCCGCCAATATCCCGGTATATATTTTGGCGTCTGTTTAATAATGCAATGGGCCGATCAGAACTGCAAAGTGTTGGGTCTTTATTCGGTTTTCTAAAGAGGACCACCTTTGCCTCTGACATTGAGCGAGTAATTCTCTCCTCTTGCTGGAATGAATTATATAGTCTGGTTAGAAAGGGTACAAGATCTTTATGCAGAAATTTGTAAAAAAAAACGCTGGGTACCCGTCTGGGCCCGGCGCCTTATTATTAGGGAGAAGTTTAATCATCTTTTGTACTTCTTCTGTTATTTCATTTCTAGGGGGTTCCTTGTCTTCCCGGGTCACCTTGGGCATCTCCACTTTATCGAGGTAATCCTGTATAGTTTCTTGATCAGGTCGCTCTGAGGAAAAAAGCTGTGTATAAAATGTCGAGGAGTAGTTTATAATGTCCTTAGATGCGGTTGAAACTGTGCTGTCTGCTAGCTTAACACATACCTATTTTGATTACTACTTTGTTGCTTCGAGAGTCTCGCTAACATTCAGTCTGCCTTGTTTGCCTTCATGTAATAGCGCTATTTTAGATTCAGTAGAGATTTCCCTGCTCTACTCATCCAGAGAAGTTCTGATTGTCTCATACACTCCTTTAACCTGTTATAATTCCCCTTGTTCTTCCTCCATGCTAATTCTCTTTGGGCTTCTCTCAGATTAGCCTCCAGATCTTTTTCTAGCTTATCTTTCACTTTCGACCTCTGCACGTTGAGATATTATTTCTCCCCTGAGCACTGCTTTAAAAGCGTCCCAGACGATGTCCAGAGGAACCCATTGTGTATTATTTAATTCAATGTAATTTCTAATTTTGTCCCTCAACGTTTCTTGTGCTACAGTATTGTACAGTACCTCCCTGGGCATTTTCCATGACCACAACATGTTACAGGGCTTCATCCCCTTTAATCGCACACCTATAGGAGTGTGGTCAAAGAGCTCGGATAGGTCCAGATCTCTGCCAAGGCCCCAGTATCCCTGGGGGTGCCCAGGCTTGATATATCCTGGAGAATGTGCGATGGACATGGGACAAGCACGTGTACCCAACCTCATCCCATTTTTTTGCTCTCCATACGTCCTTCAATGCCAGGCCCATGAACTTCTCTCGTAGGGTGCTGGGCGGGCCCTGACCACTGGTAGACGCCGTGCCACTCCTGTCTTTATCCGAGTCCCAAGCTACATTGAAGTCCCCGGTCAGAAGGATCTCCCTCCTCTCCCCCAAAAATCTTTCTAGTTTCCTCAAAACCTTACATAGAAACGCTTCCTGGCTCGAATTGGGGGCATATAGCGTCCCAATAGTTAATACCCTGTAATTTGGAGGAACATATATCTGCCATTTGGGTCAGCCTGGATGTGGAGTACTTGGATTTCTGGCGTATTCCTGAAGCCTATCTGGACCCCTGCTGTCTTACTTTTGGCATTCGCCTGGTATATTTGTGCGAACTGGTGTATGTGTAGCCTTGGGCGGTCTCCCCTTTTAACATGAGTCTCCTGTAGCAGTATGACATCCACCGCCCCCCTTTTTAGTTATGCTTCCAGTTTCTTCGCTTCCCTGGGGTGTTCAGCCCCCAGACGTTATGAAAGTATAACTTTAATGACATTGGCTTTGCTATTGTACTTTCTCTTTTGGGCCCCTTCCCTGACTTGATGATATCTGACACTACGTACCCTGGTCCCCAACCCCTACTCCCCTCTTCCCCCCCCTGCCTCAACACTCTCCCCCCATCAAGTCTAGGCTCAGTATTTTACGATTCATCCCAATATACTTGGGAACCGGCCCAAGTTTTATCCCAGAAAGTAAGATACCACTGACCTTTAACGATTCCAACTTGTTCTCAAACTACAGCCCGGCCCATCCAACTTGAGCCTGTTGGAGCTATTGTCACCTCGCTGCTCCTCACTTTTGCTTTGGCCCCCCAATCCAAAATTCTCCAAGCGCCACCTATAAGTCATTCTATCAGTTAGTGGTCGGCTTTATTTCTCTTTCAGTCCTTGTCACCACTCTGTTTTGCGAAAGGGCCATTTAGTTTATCTCCTCTTCTCACCAATGTTGTTGACCAGTCCCGTGACCGTCTCCTTTATTGAGCGACCCTTCGCCTATTGCCTCTGGGGTAATCCTCAACCTCCTCCATCCTGAGGACCGAGAGGCTTTCGGTGCACGTGGTGACTTTGTTGCTTTCCTTCCGAAGAGAACAGCAGAGCAAAAGTGGAATGTCCATTTATAGGGGATTTTCTTATTTATTAATACCTTTGTCACTGGACTGATTGCCCTCCTATTCTGCAATGTAGAAGCCGCCAGATCTTGGTATAAGAGGTCTTGTAACCCGTTTATTGTAATGGAAGTCTGACCCCTTGCTGCTCGGAGAATCCTTTCCTTTTCTTCGTAGCAGGCCAGTGCCGCCAGCAATCCCTTGGCCTGTCTTCCGGTCTGGATATTTTAGGGCTGACCCTATGAATGTGGTCAATACGGATTTCCTCTGGGGTGGCCTCCATCAAAAGGGTCGTGAAGCATTGTTGAACTCTTAGTTTCAGATCTGTGTCTGTGTTAGACTCTGCCAGGTCTTTAATTCTTACATTTCACCTTCTAGACCGATTCTTCCATTCTTCTGCCTGTATTTCTAGATTGTGTGTCACCGTAGCAATCTGTTCCAGCAGGTCTGAGTTTTGCTGGACGTCATTACACATTTCAGACAAACCCTGCTCCATAGTGTCTACCCGGTTTTCGCAGGGCCTTGATATCTTCCCTAACCTCTTTCATGGACTTTTTCAGCTCTTCTTTCAGGCTCGCCATCTGGTCTTGAAAGGTCGCCATCATCTTCTCCTTCATACCCTTCAAACAGTCCTTAAAGTCCTCCTTACTGAGCACATATCCCTGTCCTCCTGGGGGCCCTTGCCTCTAATGATGCTTTTCTGCCTCACTTACTGAATTTCCTTCAGAGTTCTGCCCCCAGTACCTTTCGAGTTAGTCCCTTTTTGTGACTTTATTTGCTCTCTGTAGTTCAAGAGTCTGTGTCCCTTTTGAGTGTGGGACAGGGTCCTCTTAAGCTCTTTATGAGCAACTCTCAAGCCAGACAGCACTTGTCAGGGCTTCTGGGCATTTGTCAACCTAGTATCTTTATCTGGGGAGACGGGGGGGGGGGGGGGGGGGGGTACCCACAGCTAGAAGTGTGCCGTGTGCCTTCCTGCAGGCGCTCTTTGGCCTTTCCCCTTCTTCGTTACTTGCTGCTCCTCTCCTCTACCTGTCTGAGGCCATAAGGCAGCTCTGCTGCCCTTTGGCCCTGTATGCAAGGCACACTCAGTGTGCCACCTCTGACTGGGTCTCCATAGATCTCCCTGGCAGGTTCTATTTTTCTCGACCCCTCCGCCCGTCTCTCCTAGTTTTCTTTTTTAAATTTCCCCCCTTGCTTGCGGCTGTACTGGATACTTTCCCGTCTCTCTGGGCCACCGGGGGGGGGGGGGGGGAGAAGAGCTCCTTGAGCCCTGCTGACTGCTCTGGCTTTTGCTGATAGTGGGTGGGCCACAGCTGCCACACACCGACTACAAGCTATATGCCCACACACCCCCCCACCCCGCCTCTGCGGGTCACTACACTGCCCTGTTGCCTCCACTGGGCCCGGTGTGAAGTCTACACCTTGCCGTTATGTCTCCTTGAAGTACGCATGGTGTGATCTGGGGGCAGGGATGCCTCCGCTTCTTCAGCTCTCTGCTCTCCCTGCAGCGCCTCTCACCTTGCCACCTCCATTATATCCTGGGCCACATCTCGATGGGCCATGCATCTGCTGCTCGCTCCTTGCCAACCCGTTGCACATCAGAGGGGCTTCTTCTGCAGTACCGACAATGCCTCTCCGTGCTCACAGGATGCCATGCTCATCCGCTCCTCACTCCTGGGGATCTCAGCTAATCTCTGAAATGGGAGTCGGCGTTCCTTTTTTTATTTTGCCTTCCCCTGCTCCGTCTAGCCTACGGGGCAGAATGCAGTCTCCTCGCTCTCCCAGGCTGTCCACGACTCCAATCACCGTAGGGAGCGAAGGGGAAAGTTATTCTGCCAATTCTGTTTACTTGGCTTGCTTAGTTACCACCTTATGTCTTCGGCTGGCACAGAGCTTGGAGAAGTGTGGCTTTACCTTCCGGCGGCCATCTTGGAATTCCTGGGGTTGATTTTAACATGGGATAAAGTAATCCATTTATGTAATACCACTAAACTGAAGATATTAGTAGGGTCTGGGGAGGCAAGAAATGTTATCCCCTTTGGAAAAAGAATTCTGCAAGGAGAAGCAGACTGGATTAAAACTCAAATTTTGTATCAAGAAAGAAAAAGTGGGTGGGGGGTTGTGGCATCTTTCCAAAGCGAGAACTCTGGGCCTCATTACTTTTCCTACTGGATCACAAGTGGGGTAACGCATTGTAGATCTACATTTTTTGGAGTTCATAGGACACCCATGGGATTTTCTTGGATTTACTTCGAGCGATAATTCTGCTGCAGTAAATTTGAACATTTCTGGAGGTAGAGTGAAGGATTCACCTGCCACATTTTGTTGGACATGAATCCTCCACTTCAGCTCCAGACTCATGTTATGGCAGTGCGTGAAACTGGTGGTAATTCCATTAAGAACAAGATTTATATATGTTTATGCATTTTAGAAAGTGTGTGTTGAAAACTGGAGTGCTTACACTTCCAAACAATGTAAGGGCAAAGTGGGAGCACATGCTTTTGTCTAAACACTGATTTATAGAGCTGGTAACTATCTAACTTCATTCATATAGATTCATTTTCACAGAATTTTGCAGTTTATTTGTAAATTTAGAGTTTTGGTGCCTAAATCATAGCACAAACAAGAAAAACTTAATGAAATGCATAGTTCTACTGTCTATATATATGACTCCTTTCTAAAAAAAGGATAGTTTGCAATAGAGGTCTAGGAAGTGGAGCATTCGGGTGCTGCGCTATTGTTGATGGACTCTTTGCACAACTTCTAATAATAAAATGGGTATTAAGTGCTGGTTCCACAGAACCATCAAATGGCTCTTCCAAGGTGGCAACATGAGGATTGTAAAATAAAAGGTCTCGGAGCCTCTGGTGAAGCTGGAATTAAAGTTAGAAACTAAAAGTGCTCTCGTAGTGATCAAAACATAAATAACAGCAAATATGGAGTTGTTGATCTATTTTCGGGTGTGCACCCAGAAAACAGATGTATATTCAGTAGCTTTAATCTTACGTTGATTCAGGGATTGGTTAATATTAACTGCTGAAATTCTGTACGATCTTTCTAAAAAATAAAATGCTGCCACATCTCATAAAAAATATTGAAGAAGAAATTAACAGTATGTAAAAATGTGTCACTTTAGCAGACTTTCTGCTGCTTTTCCTGACCCACTTTGTAAGTCCCTCTAAACCTTTGTCAAGTTTAAATGAATTTTGGGTGCAGAGGACCACTGCAACCCTTTTACTGATGCAGAGCCCTAGTAGACCATATTGCTACCAGGGAAGGGCCCATTTTGATCCCAGTGTGGTGTAGGCTAGTAGCAACTACCAGCCCTTTTACTGTCTCTGTGTACTAAAGGGGTGGCTTAAAATGACTGTTGTGCCGATGTGAGTTCACCGGTGCAGCCTTAGTTTGGGGGTGTCGAGGGGCTTAAACCAGTTTAACTCTATTTGAACCAAACTCAATATTCGAAGGGATTGTGTCCTCCGACGTATTCCTTATCTTTGATATACGTTTCCAGCTTGCTGGCCTCAGAATTTTTTCTCTGTAGAGGGCGCTACGCGTCGACGTCCGCCGAGTCGATGTCCCTCGACGGCCACCGTATTGGCGCCGACGTCACCATGCCCATAAATAGACACGCGCTGCGCCCGTTCTTCAGTTCCGTTTTTCCGCGCTTCGTGGGGCCTCGGAACGTCGTTGCTCAGTTCAGTCAGGTTTATCTAAATCTATTTCGACAAATATTCCTTATCGTTCTCGATGGCTTCTTCATCAGAACCGACGACGCCGCGATCCGGCTTCAAGAAATGTCGAGACTGTGGTAAAAAAATGTCAATAACGGATCCACACAAGGTCTGTTTATGGTGCTTGGGGTCCGAGCACCATTGTTCGGAGTGTGAGGACTGCATGTCCATGACGGCGAAAGCCCTGAAGGAGCGAAAGGGGAAGCTCGAGAGAGGTAAGTCAGCCAAAACCTCCTGGAAGGTTTCGTCGGCTGAGTCGAGGCATTCGTCTCCTCGCCGTCGAAAACACTCCTATTCTAGATCTCGAAGCAGCTCCCACCATTCGTCGAGATCTAGACACTCAAAAAAGAGACGTTGAAGGTCCCATTCCTCGTTGTCTTCGGTGTCCCCAAAAAGAGTTTCCTGTCCCACCAAACACAGTTCTCAAACTGAGTGGGAGGAATTCAGAAAGAAAATGTTAAGCGTCTTCGAGAACGCGGCGTCGACCCCCTCGAAGACAGCTGAGGGTGATACCCCGGGTGAAAAACCCAAAAAATCAAAACGCTGCGAGTCGCAGCACCCGGCGAAACATTCCACCCGAGAGCGCCATGAGCCATCGGGTAAGAAGGCACCGTCTTCAACGCCGTCGTCGAAGATTCTCTCGACGCATGGGTCGGCGCAATCGACGCTGTTATCGAAGGGTTCCTCGACGCATCAGTCGATCGACTTGACGCCATCGCCGACGTGGACGCCCATGAAAGAGAGGATCAAGGCTCCACAGCCAACGGTGTTTTCAAGGGCCTCCGGCACGACGCCGAGACCGTCGTCGATGCCCTCGAGTAGGATCCCGATCCTCTCGAATTCTTCAAGGCCCCTTCCAGTTTTTTCGATGCCATTTTCGGCGCCTTCGAGGCCGGTTACATCGGTGTCGACGACTTCGACATTTTCTCGTCCAATAACGACGAGTTTGGCTCCTTCAGCCCTAGAGATGGGCTTTACTCCATTTCAGAGATCAGAATACCCTGGTCTTTCTTCAATTTATGAAGAAAGAGAAGACTCTGACCAAGAAACCTTTGGTTTACAGAGATCCTCACTGCCTGCTGCAGAGGATTTCACCTCTGAAGAAAGGAGACTGAAGAAACTACAGGACTCACTTCATGAGGTCAGTGGACTTGACACTTCCCCAGAAGTGGAATTTGTAAAGCCAGACCCAGGGGAACATGCCGAAACACCATATAGAACCCTGATGGCAAGAATAATTGAGTTTATGGGTTGGTCTGCGCCTTCACCTGTTTAAAACAGGATGATGTAACGGATATATTGGACAAAGGCCCACAGGAGGACCCGGTGGTCCCCTTCCATGCAGCCCTACAAAGAAAAATTGCATCCAATTGGGAGACTCCCGAAGTCATCCCAGCAGTCAATAAAAGACTGTCGACAAAGTATAGGGTAGCGGCTGCTGACCCTGAATACCTGTCAAAACACCCGACCCAAGAGAGCCTGGTGGTTCAAGCGGCAACTTCATCCAGCAGTAGGACTACTTACCCTACTGTCCCACAGGACAGGGATCACGAGAGGTACGACTCTATGGCAAAGAAAGTCTTCTCTGCCTGTAGTATGGCGTTGAAGTCCATCAACGCCACCTGTACGCTCGCCAGGTTCAGTCAAACATTATGGGAGTGTGCTTCATCAGCGGCTGACTGCATACCCGATGGAGAGGAGAAGGAAGCCTTCCTTAACATCATTCAAGATGGCAAAGATGCCATGTGCGAGTCTCTTCAAACTGGCATCGATTCCGCTGACAGTATCAGCAGGGCCATTGGCGGCTAGTACAACAATCCGCAGGCATGCGTGGTTGCGAAAGTCTGGCTTTGCTCCAGATGTACAGGCTAGACTTTTGAATATGCCCTTTGACGGCTCTTCGTTATTCGGAAAAAAGGCTGATGACAGTCTGGAAAAGTTACAGACTTCTAAAGCAGCAGCAAAATCCTTAGGAGCTGCTATCCGCCAAACTCCTTTTCGCCCCTCAGGAACCTCTGGGAGAGGAAAGTCCTTTCGCTGCTATTCCGCATTCGGAAAAGGCAGAGGACAGCCGGCTCAAAGAGGCCAAAGAAGATCCACCCAAGGTGGACGGGTCAAAGGTACTAAGACCGCAGCAGCAGGTGCCTCTTTACCCTCGGCATCTGCATCAGCCGCCCCCAAACCACTCTGAGGCCTTTGCACACAAGACACCTTTGGGGGCAGGTTAACTCACCATCTGACGGAATGGCAGGCTATAACGTCAGATGCTTGGGCGTTGGAGACAGTTGCCCAAGGTTACTGCCTACCCTTTCTACACATCCCTCAGTCATCCACCGGGGAACAGCTCCCGAAAAGTTCCAGATCCGCTCATCTTGCAGGAAATTATGGACCTGCTAGAGAAAGGTGCCGTAGAACCGGTACCTGTAGCGAACAGGAACAAGGGCTGGTACTCCCCCTACTTTCCCATACCAAAGAAGGACGGAGGACTGAGACCCATCCTGGACTTAAGAGAATTGAACAAGTTCCTCAGGAAGGACAAGTTCAAGATGGTAACTCTCTCTCAGATCCTTCAGGCCCTCCAGGCCCTCCAGCTCCAGGACTGGCTGGTATCTCTGGACCTTCAGGATGCTTATTTCCATGTGCCAATCCATCTCAAGCACAGGAAATACCTGAGGTTCGCAATTGGCAACTCTCATTATCAATTTCGAGTTCTGCCATTTGGGCTGACCTCCGCCCCGAGGGTCTTCACCAAGCTGATGTCGGTAGTGGCGGCGAGTCTAAGGAGGGAAGGGATCCACGTCTATCCCTACCTGGACGATTGGCTGATCAGGGCCGTATCTTTGGAATAGGCCCGGACCCAGCTGGATTATGTCTGCCTCTTCCTTCACAGACTGGGCTGCTCCCTCAATTTAAAGAAGTCACAGATGATACCATCTCAGAGACTCCAGTTCATTGGAGCGGTCCTGGACACTTCCCTGGGAAAAGCCTCGCCACCAGAGGTGAGGGCTCAAGATATTCTACAGATGGTCACCAAGTTTCAAAATGCCCAACGTCTCCCAGCCTTCGACTTTTTGAGGTTGCTAGGCCTCATGGCATCCTGCATCTTCCTTGTGCCAGAGGCTCGCCTGAGAATGAGATCTCTTCAGTGGGCACTGAGAAGTCGGTGGTCACAATTCTCAGGGAGAATGTCAGACGACCTCCGGATTCCGGACAAGGTAGCCCACGACCTTCAGTGGTGGGCCTATTCAGAAAACATCTTGAAAGGAGAACTGTTTTGGCAACCATGGCCGGAGATAACAGTAGTCACAGACGCCTCGCTCACAGGGTGGGGAGCCCATGCCAACGACTTGACCATCGGCGGTCGTTGGTCTCCATCGGAGTCCAGACTACATATCAACCTATTAGAGCTGAGAGCGATCAGACTAGCGCTGAAAGCTATCCTGACATCAGTACAGGGGAGAAATGTCCTGATAATGACGGACAACACGGTGGCCATGCACTACCTCAACAAAAGAGGAGGCGTAGGATCACTACCACTGTGCAGAGAGGCAATGCAGCTCTGGTTTTGGGCAATTCGGGAAGGAATCTCTCTATCGGCAGTCTATCTAGCCGGAGAGAAGAATTTGACACCGGACGCTCTGAGCAGGCAGAGCACAGTCTCCCACGAATAGGAGCTACCTCAGGAAGTCCTTCAAGAGATCTTCGCCCTTTGGGGAACCCCTCAGGTGGATCTGTTCGCCACAAGCACCAACAGGAAGTGCAATCTGTTCTGTTCAAGGGAATTTCCCCGAGAGGAGCTGTGGGAGACACGTTCGTAGTGGACTGGGAGTTTCCACTCCTCTACACGTTTCCTCCAGTCCCTGTTATTCCTCAAATGATCAGGAGGTTGAGAAGATTCCAGAAAACCATGATCCTAATTGCCCCGGACTGGACCAGGAGAGTGTGGTACCCGGACCTTCTAGATATGTCCATCTGTTCTCCAATCCGTCATCCACTCAAAGAGAATCTTCTCTCGCAGAAGGGAGGTCAGGTTCTCCATCCAGACATCAGAACCCTCAACCTTCACGCTTGGCTTCTGAAAGGTTGAGGTACAAGGATTGGTATATCCCGGATGATGTCATGGAGGTGTTGCTTTTGGCCAGAAGACCAGCAACAAAGTCTTTATACCGCTGCCGTTGGAACAAGTTTTGCAGCTGGTGTAGTGAAAAGAATATCGACCCTTTTTCATGCGATACACCAACAGTGTTATCGTTTCTACTCTACTTGGCAAACTCAGGCCTTCAAGTTGGCCCTGTAAAAGGCTATCTTGCAGCGCTTTCTATCTTCAAGCGCACTGCGGAGGAACCATCGTATTTCAAAATTCCTCTAGTGGTACAATTTCTCAAGGGTCTGACTAATGTTTACCCTCCAAAACCATTCCAGGTTCCATTATGGGACTTAAATTTAGTCTTAAACTTCTTAATGGGCACTCCATTCGAGCCACTTCACTCTTGCGTATTAAGATTTCTTACACTTAAAACTGTCCTACTTGCAGCACTAACATCGGCTAGGAGGGTGAGTGAGCTACAAGCTCTCTCCTGTAAACCCCCACATACAATCTTCCACAAGGACAAGATTGTCCTCCAGGTGAAGCCTAATTTTCTCCCAAAGGTAGTTTCTGAATTCCATATTACTCAGAAAATCACCTTGCCTTCATTCTACCCTCCTCCCCATCCGGGGAAAGAGGAGGAAAGGCTACACAGGCTGGACCCTAGGCAAGCTCTCAGCTTTTACATCAGCAGAATGGCTAGAATCAGGCAAGCAGACCAGCTGTTTGTAGGATACTCAGGTCACAAGTTGGGACTACCCATAACAAAACAAACCATCTCCAGGTGGATTATCTTGGCCATCCTGGAATGTTATAGACTAGCAGGGAAAGAGCCACCCCAAAAACTCAGGGCTCATTCAACCAGGGGTATTGCAGCCTCTTCGGCTCTCCAGAGAGGGGTACCGGTCCGGGACATATGTGCGGCTGCCACATGGTCGTCCGCACATACATTCACAAAATTTTACAATCTGGATTCCTCCACTGCTCAAGAGACCAGATTTGGCAAAGCAGTATTACACTCGATCCATCCCTAAAGGGATATATAACACTATCACTCCCTCCTCCAATTACATACCACTGCTATGGGAGTCTATCAAAGATAAGGAATACGTCGGAGGACACAATCCCTTCGAAGAACAAGTTACTTTCTTACCTGGTAACGTTCTTTCGACAGGATGTTCCTCCGACGTATTCCTTATCGCCCCTCCCATCCATCCCTGCAGTGATAACTTCCCTTGTGGTTGCAGCTTTCGCTCCTTCAAGGTTACTAACCAATTCAGGCATGTCTTTCGTATACTACAAAACGGACCTGAGCAACGGGCGCAGCTTGTGTCTATTTATGGGCATGGTGACGTCGGCGCCGATACGGTGGCCGTCGAGGGACATCGACTCGGCGGACGTCGACGCGCAGCGCCCTCTTCAGAGAAAAAAATTCCGAGGCCAGCAAGCTGGAAATGTATATCAAAGGTAAGGAATACGTCGGAGGAACATCCCGTCGAAAGAACGTTACCAGGTAAGAAAGTAACTTGTTCTTCTGTGTGAGTGGGACCAGTGTGTAATGGTGTTTGAAGTCGGCCTGATTGGCTTTGTATGCTACCCTGGTTTCAGGTTGGTTAGCTGACTTAGTCAGTCCCTGTGAGGATGAGGGAATCACTGGGAGACCCAGCCTATTTATTGCTCTTACTTGAACTACTGAACGTTGTTCTTGTAGATGGGCTGCTCCTGACGATCCTTGGCTGTCCATACTGGCTGGGCCCTCAGTACATTTTCTGCCTGAATCCCCCCTTGCATTGTCCTGCTTGTGGAATCCATGAACTTGTCTATTCCCTTGCTTCACACCACTCATCCTATCTGGCTCAATTTGTTGCTCACTGGTGAGATTTTTCCTTGCTTTTGCAGTGATGCCTTCTGTCAAAAATCTTCCTGGTCCAGTCACCTTGTGGAGAGTGTTTGTGGCCTGTACGTGTGATGCTTTGTTGCTCCTCTGCCGCTGCCACCCTTGGTCCGTTCTCTTGTTGGCTGGCTGTCTCTTCCGGGTCTCTGAGCCATCCAAAACCCTTGGTCGGTTTCCTCAGTCTTCATGGGATCGTTCTAATTGCTTTTGCCTGGTAGGTTGTCCCGTTGGATAGCCAGGTTATTGATCCTTTGAGCCGTCTGGGTCCTTGCTGGTTGAGAGTTTGAGTGCCCAAAGTCCTCGGAGCTCTGCCACCATTAGCTAGACATAAACAGGACCCCTTTTTTTTACCAGGTTTTCACCCGAATCTGCCCTGACCTGCACCTTGAGTGCCTGTCCCCGGGTCCTGATATATTCTCCAAAGGCTTCATCAGTGGGGTCCCGGTGTAGTGGAATCTTAGTGTGCCCCTCCCCTGCCAACCCCACTCCACCTTTGTGGTTTCCCATTGACAGGAACAGGTCCTCGTATATCTTCTGCAGCTAGCCCTCCATGGCCAGGTGGTTCTTGAACCAACCTTGGGCTGTGTTGGTTTAACCAAAGTCCACCAATAGGAGTACTTGTGAAGATTCACACTTTGGATACAGGGCTCTAACTCTTAGTTTAGGCCTGGACCACACATTTTCATGGTGGCAATGATGGAGCATCCAGGTTACCTTCGGATGGAGAAAGGGCTGTAGGCAGTACAAAGAACCTAGAGTATACACATAGGCCAAAAACACTAACAGTCATTTATTTTATATATACCCTAAGGTAAAGTAATTCTTCAGAAAGGTAAATACTATAACACAGAGTAAGTAACTTTAGAACAAGTAATGCAATCTTACAGTAAGTAAATCACTTTTATAATACTTTTAGAAGGGCAGTATGCAATTCAAAGGTAAGTAACATTTTTGTAATAACTTTCAGAATATGTTTCAGGTACAAATGGATTAAACAAAACCAACATAAATCAGGTCAATACTTGTAATAATTTCTCAGGCCTAACAGTCCACCCCTGTCTATGTATGAGTGTCTCAGAGTTAGATTGGAGAGCAAAACAGTTAAGGCACCAGCTGTAGAAAGTCCAACAGTTCCAGAGGAAGTCTTCAGTAACAAGTAAGTATACTTTTAGTTGGGAAAAAGGGTCAGGGACTTCGGAGAAGGCTTCGTGTAGGCACACAGGCTTGTTAGTTAGGCCTGGGCAAACGTGTATTGACAAACTCCCAAGCACGGCACTCCAGCAACACAGGGGCAGGTATTCAGCTCTAGGTAAGTTCTATCAAGAGTCTCAAAGTACCTTGGTAGTGAAGAAGCGGATGCAGCACAATGCCCCCATGATCCAGCAGCAGCAGACCTGGTCACTGGATTCTTGGTCCGGCAGACGAAAGAAGGGACACTGGAATAATTCTCGGAGCAGCAGTCGAGTAAAGAGGCTTCAGATAAAGGATTATTTGGGGTTCTGGGATTTTAGCACCCTTTTCAAGACACCAGTGAAGAACGATTACTGCCCCGGCAATTTGTTTTGCTTTCTCTGTCCAGCACACTGGAGAGGGGACTTCAAGGGGTGGAATCTTAACTCGGGAGGTCCATAAGAAGTCCACCAAAGTTTCAGGAGGATTCGATCTTCGAACGTCTATGCACTGCACAGTGGCTACAGGTCCCAGGGTATTAGCGGTTTGCAGCTTGTAAATGTCACAGCTCGTCAGACTGATTGGACCCACGAGTCGTAAGGGAGAGAGTCATTTTTTCGGTGTTCTCCTGACTCTTCGAAGAAGGAATCGGTTAGCAGCAGTTACTCAGAGGGCATCCCCAATCATCTGGAAGTGGCTGCAGAGATCTCCTCTTCCTCCTCATCAATTCTTCTGTTCCAGGGGTCAGCTTGTCTTCAGCCTCAGGATCCATTCCTATTATTTAGGAACCCAGCCAATCAGCACCCATGCACTATTCAAACTCTGGGTGGTGGCTGTCCTTTAAGGACAGTCAGCCTCCCAGTTGGAACTGGTTCCAGGCAGGCACAGCAGAAGACAAAGAACAGCAGAGTTTTGCAGTCCTTCCCATTTGTTGTCCTCACAGGCACACAGGTCCCTTGGCAGGCTTCACATAGAGATCCTGCTGAAGGCAAAGTCAAACCAGGACCTCCCCCACCCGGCACGGCAGAAGGACCAAGGAGGGACAAGCTATCTTGAATTGGCAATAAAAGAATAGTCGCCATTGGTAGTCAATGGTGACCCGTCTCTGCACTTCCGAAGCTGTAAGTACAGCCTGGAAGTCAAAATTGCACACAACTATGGATGATAAAACCACTGCAACCAGCCATTCAGATTAGATTGTCACTGGAACCAAAATGTTACAGGAGCAGTGAGAAGGGGGATACAGTCCTAACCCCTCATTACGCCACATAAGTTTGGGCGTGTTGATCTCAAAATATAAAGGATAGGAAGGATACAAATAGCCCCCTATAACAGAAAATAAAAAGTGATGCCCAAAGGGCTCCCTGCAACACTGCACAGGTGCTGATATATGATCCAAAAATCAAAGGACATATGTCATAAAACGTGGACACAAATATAACTTCAGGCTAAAGGTATCAAAAGAAATACAAAGTATCCCAAAAGATAAGGTAAAAAATGAGTGAGTGTGGAAAAAGGTCTCCACTCATTCAGGGGAACAGACTTCTACAGTGAGTGACTGACAACCCTTCCTGGTTACCTTCCTCTGCTGGGTGGGAACCAATAGGAAACTGGCAACCATTAGATTGCTTAGAGTGGTTCCTGGAGGTAATCTTCATTTCTCTGTATTTATCCCTCGTGCCAGTACTTACAAGGTCATCTTTAGAAAAAAGGTGCATAGGGTTGTCTTGTTTAGGCAACAGTTCCAATGTTAAAGTTCCAAACAGTGTTCCAACAAATGTTCAAAAAAGGGCAATTTCTTCTTGGGTCGTCCTAACAGGAAGAAAAGGCTTCAGGATCTTCACAAAGTTCCCATAATATGTTCCAGTTCATCTAGTTTGTATATTCGTAGGGGGTCTTACCTTCCCCTAGAATATTTACAGATAGTTCAAAATAACGTTTGGAACAGTTTTATGAATGTGTAGAAGTCCAGGGTTTTTCCTTCTGATAGAATGTTTAACTGCAGTTCGAAAGAAAACTTGGCACAAACAAAGAATGTTAACTTGTGGACAACCAGGGTGATCCCTTTGCCTTAGTGTATTCCAGTAATAGCTCCACAAGAGGTTGTTTTCCTACTAGTTTGTTCACACACACTGGGGTCTCCCTTCCCCTCGTGTGTTCCTCTGCATCAGTCTCACAATTTCTATCTCCCAGATCACACACACTACTGAGTTGGGGTCTCTTTCCTCGGGTTTCTCTCTTTGTTCAATTCTGGTTGCCCAGGCCTTGCTGGGACAGTTGTGGATCCCAGACCCTTGATTTCAAATGTCCCAGGCTTCCCTGGGTAGGTTATGGCCTTCAGCCCAGATTTCCTTGGTCCCAGACTTCCCCTGGCCAATGGTGGATCCCAGACCCTTGGTGGCGGCATTCTGCCTTGCTTCTCTTGCTTGCAGGCTTGCCCTGGGTAATGGTGGGTCCTAGACCCTTGGGGCGGCACCCTGGCTTGCTTTTCTTCTTGTTGCAGTGGCGTATGGCTCGGTGGACGGATCCTTCCGTCTCCGCAATTGGAAGCAGCAGTCTTACATGCGGCCCAGCCAGTCTCTGCCTTGTGGTTGTCCTGCCGACTGCAGGACACTAAGGAACCATGCTCATCGCAGGTCAGCAGCTTCCTTGCAAGTCCACCAGGGAGGGACTGACTCTCCCAGGGTCTGCCCTCTGCAGTGAACCCAGGTCCCCAGCTTGCCGCCTTAGCTGGGTGATGGTAGTCTTTCCTATAGCACCCAAGTAGGTAGGCCCCTCCTCCCTCCCTTGGACCTTCGAGGGTCCTCCGGCTTTCTGGTTCAGTGCCGCTCGTCCAGCAGCATCATGTCCTCCTTGCTCCAGACTCCTGCAGGGAGTGACTGACAACCCTTCCTGGGTTCCTTCGTCTATTTCTACTTGGAGGCTACCAATAGGAAACGGCAACCACTAGAACGCTTGGAGTGGTTCCTGGAGGTATGTGAGGCACGTGAGCGCCTGGAGACTGCTCCTGGGTAGTAGCGGTGCGTGGTATAAATCAACTTAACTTAGATCGGTCATATTCTGTGATCGCTATATTGACTCCTGCACCTTCGACCTGGTTAGAACCACAGTCGGTGCCTGTTTCAGAATATTTAGTGAATTGGGCATCAAAACATGATCTAGCAATATATCCTTAGGGAATTTTCCCGGAATTCCCCCTGCATTTGAAGGAGCTGAAGAGGCCCTGGGATGTGTTAGGACAGCTGACTATGGGGTGGACATGTTCCCGGAGGGTCAATTTGTGCCCCTGAAGGACTTCGTACAAAAGCTGGGTGGTGGCCCCTTAAGGTCCTACATTATTATTGAATGAAGGCAGCATCCCGTAGCCAATGGCCTTCTTTCCCGGCCGAGACAGAAACCCACAAATGCATCACTGCAATTATGGCGGGAGATGGGAACTAGGCATGTCCTGTCCAGATTGTACAACCTACTTCAGACTCGCCTTAAATCCAAAAACACGATATGCGCCCAATGAAAAAAATGATTTGGGGCTAGAAATGGGGGATGTTCAGTGGAGTAGGTGGTGTTGGCTGATTAAAACTGTCTCAATGAATGCAGGTCTCAGACTGATACAGTATAAGGTACTGAACCATTTGCACTACACCCCGACCAAAATGGTCAAATTCTTTCTGGGAGTAAGTGGTGACTGTGGGAAATGTGGTAAGGCGCGAGCTGCCTCATTTCATATGTGTTAGGAGTGCCCCCCCGTTCAGTTGTTTTGGTGCAAAATCTTGACTATTGTGGATGAAATATTGGATATCCCACCATCGATAACTTGTTAATGTTTGCAGGGGGACATTGGGAAGTCCGTTAAAACGTTGTTTCTTTAACGTTGCATGTGCTGTAGCGAGGAAATGTATACTGTGGCATTGGAAGTCCAAATATGCCACTAGCGGCGATGAATGGCTGCGCAAACTTATATGCACTAGCGAAAATGAGGAAGGCTGGGTTACAACTGCAGTCGCAAGCAGATCCAAGGATATATGGAATCCACTTAGAATGTATTTGGTCTGATGATGAGTGGGACGGGGGAAGTTACAGAGCAATCTGGAATGTGAAACTTGTAATGTAGATCTCTGTGATTGTGTTGTTTCGCTATTTAAGGTTTAATATGCTTCTCATGTGTATCGCAATACATGAACTTTGGAATGAGCATTATGCAGTGCTATGCTTACCGCTTATTGCATGTTTGTCTCAGAAATAAAGATTTTTTAGGGGGGGCGTGGCTTTCGGCCGATGGAGTAGGTCGTCTTCAGTGACTTCTCCCCACCGGATCCTGAAAGATCTGATATAACTACAAGTTGGAGCAGGAAATATTGCCTGGAAACGGGCTGAAGAGTATATGAACTTCCTAGGCGTGCGTCACTGTAAGGAGGAAAGTGAAGGTTCGCTGGAAGCTGAGATACGGAGCGTGAAACAAGGAGGAGGATAGCTGAGCCTGGAGGCAAAATGGCACCCACATAACAAAGACGGCACCGTAGCAGAGTGGAGAGCTCCGAGATCCTGATGAAGCTGAGGTTCCCAACAGAAGCTGCTGCGAACGGATCGGGAGAGGAGCAGCTAGTGTGGCTATCGGGATCAAGTGTGGCAGTAGAACGTTGCAGACTCAATCCGCTTGGTGAAAAGGATGGTGTGAGGGTCGGCAGCAGATCATCCGGAGGCAGCGTTTCCTGCAGATACAACAGGCAAGTGCAGTCTGTGCTCCCCACCGGCCCCCCTCTCCTGAAGTGGCAGATTCCCTACGGGCTGCGTAGAGACAGTGAGTTGTCGGCAGCTCACTCGCCTTACACAAGGCACCCACGGAACACCGAAGGAGAGCATGCAGGGAAGCCGTGAAGGCTTTTAGGAACACTAGTGGAGCCTACTGGGGGCATGGCACACAAGGAGCAGAAGGCGCAGTCTGGGCAGGTGTTCAGAAGATCCCGGGCTGCGCAGTGATACTGCAGAGCGTGTCCAGTAGCATAGTGTAAAGCCGGCAGCAGCGGCAGTTGGAAATACACAGAGCCTGTAATAACGGAAGAGCTTGTATGCAATTCCAAGAGTGCCTCGCTACATGTCAGGGGACAGAGGCCCTGCGACTGGTGAGATCTGAGGAGCAGGGTAAGGGGCTTGCTGGCAGCACTGTGATATGGGAAGGAGCAGGTCCCAGGAACGAACTATGCGGCAGAGTTGGAGATTTGGGGCTCCTGGGTGAGCTTGTAAAGTATGTGGCTATTATGCAAAATTTGGAGCAGTACCCTTAGGGTGCACTACAACAACCTTGGCCTCCTGGCAATAGGAACCCAACCTTTGGTATAAGTCTGTACTATATAGGTTGGTAGTGTGGCTGAGTAGCCAGGCTTATCTCAAGAGGGGTCAATGTGAGCAGTAGGGCAGTTACACAGATATTCACAGTGACAAGTATCCAAATAAACACTTGCTCTCAAGGTTTCTTGTTTAAATAATTATTAATTTATGTAGCAGTTTGAATAAGCCTTCTTCAGAAGGGGCAATATAATAGTAACACACAAATACACTCCAAAATACACACTCTTAGTTTCTCTAAATCAGCAAATACCCATTTAGGATGGCACACACACTTCCTACACCCTCAGGTAACCTAAATAGCTAGGACACTGTGGACATTAATATATCACTGGTACATTTAGAGCATTACTTAGATGAGTGTCAAAGAAAAGAGGTTTCAGAATAAAACAAGTAATTGGACAAATATTCTGAAGCAGGTAAGTACTTTTGAACACCTCAACAGAGTGCTGGACTCTGTTGAGGTGGCTCAGGCTTATTCAGTCCGGAGGATCTTTGTGGACCTCGGGTCCGACTTAAAAGCAATGCACACGATCTGGTGTTCCTCTCCCTGGCACTTCGGTTCGAGCAGCAGCAGTGGAAGTACAGCCAGCTTCGAGAGGATGTCCAGAGAGGGTTACTTTGGAGTTGTGTGGTCCCACCAACTCAAGGGGAGAAGTAGTCCTTGCAGGTCTTCTCTGTCACAGCATCAGGGCTTCACCGGCAAACCAACTGTCCAGGAGTTGTAGCAGGCGTCTCTTCCAAGTTCTTCTTCGGATTCCTTCGTCCAGTGGTCGACTCTGCCTTCCAAGCCAAAAAGCCTCGCCTTCTATGCAGGTTTCTCCCATTCATTCCAGCCTAGCTGTCAATCACCTCCTGGGTGCATTCCTGTAACCAAGGGGATTAAGCACAGGAAGTTTCGGGCACCTCCCTCACTTCCTGCCCCTGCCAGACATACTAGAGCCAGAGACAGGCTTCACTCGTGAATCCCGTCAAAGTCCAAGCGAACAAAGGGACCAAACCTGGTTTGGCACGCAGAGTAAATCTCAAGAAGGATTGTTCAAGCAAGAAATGGTGAAAAATGAAGACCTGGGCTATTTTTACATAATTGGCACCCATGGGTGCTGTACTGCAGCTGCGAACACAGCCCGCAGTAAAAACATACAACGGTAGTTAAAGGTAAACCACTGCACCAGCCATTAATTGGCAAAATGAAAATGTCACATGAGAAACTAGACAAAGGGGATTCTAAGTAACCCCTCCAGCACCCTGTGGTAAGATAGTGTGTGGTGGGTCTAGAAAGTTACAAATCTAAGTAAAGTCAATTTCACTTCACTGCTCTTAGAAACAGTAGTTATCCAAGAGAAAAGCATTTAAACCCTTGGGAACTCTGAAATACTTCCCTGTGCCACTGCACTGAAGTTGCTGTGTGCCACAATGTAAAAAGATGCCTATGGGGTTTGTCAGACTCCCAAAAACCAAAAGAAACACCAGAATAGTGGGTCGCAAGCTCTATGTGGGCGGAAGTAGACCTGGGCTGTGTGAAGAACAGCAATGAGCAACACGGGCTGCGTTTGGCTGGCAAAGAAGAGTGGCAGTACAACGACGACAGAATAAGGCTGCATCCTTTAAGAGGAAGAACAACAAATTATACAGGCCACGGAAAGCTGCTTGGTGGGCAATTACATCTCAATTCTCAATACGCGTATTAACACTTGGCAAACACTGTGGGAAATGCTCCGCAATAGGTCCCCCAGGGACTGTAGGCTGTGCACATTGAGCACCAAACTAAGGCACATGCGCTGGGGGTGGAGGGACGCACTAACTCCCTTTAGAGGAATTACATACTGGGCCTATCTGGGGGTGCAACCGTGCTGAGGATCCACATACAGCTTTGCGCACATAGGCACAGTGACCCAGGTGGCATCTAGAGGTGGGTTTTCATAAGTGCTACCGATTGAACAGAGTACCCGGGCTAATTGTGAGGAACGTAAGCTGTCTGAATGCCTCCGAAGTCAGCCAAGACCAAGGTGAATCAGCCAACCTTGGATAGCTTTGCCAGAACCATGTAGCTGGTATCCGCAGGAAGTATGGAATCAGTGCAGGAGAGAGAAGTGCATGCAATGGAAATGCAAAACCATGCTTGCCATAGCGGACTTAAAGGCCTTGTTGGGGACACAGATTGAGGAGGTGAAATTACACATTGAACTGCTCCGCCAGGATGTGTAGAGCTTGGCAGAGCGCATCACTAGTCACAGGTGAAGGAGAATTAGGGGGCGCTCCGAAACACCCAAGTGGATGTCCATGTTCTGCAGCAAAAAGTCAGCTTTCTGGAGCACAGAGTGGAAGAGGCTGAGGGGCGGGCCCGGAGAAAAGATATTCGCATAGTAGGTTTGCCCGAGGGGGGAAGAAGGTGCAGACCCGACAGCATATATAGAGAACATGCTGCTACAGGAGATTGGACCGGGAACCTCACACAAGGCTTTACTATTGAAGGAGCGCACCATGCATTAACTCGGCGCCGCGCCCCCCAAGCAGCACCTCTGAAACCGATCATAGTTGAAGTCCTGGACTGTAAGGACAGAGAAAAAATATTGGCCTACTCCAGGCAACGTGGATCTACCGGTCTATCCAAACTACACGTTTCAGGTGCAGAAGAGCAGAGCCCAATTTACGGCAGCTAAAGCTAGGATCCGGGGGGCTGGTCTGAAATATATGTTGATTTACCCTGCTAGACTCAAGATTGTACATGAGCACAAGACTTGGTTTTTTGACCTCCCAGAGAAGGCACAGGCATGGATGGACAGGGAGCAGATAAGACCCCAGGAAACCGAATATGGGGATAATCACAGAATCTGTAAGAGAAGCCCCACCCAATTGGAGACTAAAGATAGCTAAGGGTCTCTGCGCTAGCTGGCCTAAACAGCTCTGGGCTCTAGCAACACTATAATTGAAAGTACGCCTGGGGAAGTGTGTGCTTTTGTGGTAAGATAAGTTCCCAGAGGAAACAGTCAGAGATGCTCATAACTGGTGTTGCTTTGTACATTTGTACATGGCATGGTCTATTTCTAGTAGTCCATGCTATGTAATACGGAAGTGGAGACCATGTAATGGCCGCGCCTGCCACACCCTTCAAGATCTATGTTTCGAGGGCACTTGTTTCTGTGCCCAACTGCTGTGCACCAGCCCCAGGCAGTACTGCTAGGGGCGCAGGCGAGAGGCGGATATTCCTGAGCAAGTTTAGCAAAGCTAGGCAGTTGTTTATAGTTGGGGAAGTTCATGGGGAGAAAGGGTTGCCTGCATGTAGGAAGATGGGATAAATTGCACTGCATTACGGGAGGGAAAACTGAAAGCGCAGGAAGGAAAGCTTCATGGGATGTTACAAAAGGTCAGCTGGTCAGAAGAGGTCAGTAGTAAATGGCGGGAACCATAAACCTATTAACCTAGAACGGGAGAGGTCTGAACGCATATGTTAAGAGAAACCGGGTATTCACATATTTTAAGCGATGTAAAGTTGACATAGCCTTGTTGCAGGAAGCGCATCTCACAGTGAAAAAACAAGCATTGTTGGCAAGTAAATGGAGGGGGCAGGTTTTCGGCTGCCCCTATTCCGCCTATGCTAGCAGTGTCTTGATATGGATAGCGCCCTCGTTGCCCTTTAAGGTTACACATATCAAAACGGGCAATGGGGGGTAGGATGGTGCTGGTACAAGACCTTTTGGAACAAAAAGATACCTACCTGGTTAATATGTATGCCCCGAATCATGGTGCGCCCGGGTTTTTTCAAACATTAAACTGAAGACTGGGCCCTTATCGAGAGAGTAACATGATATGGGGGAGAGATCTTAACTGTACACTAGACCCAACCAGGGGTGTTGCTAGGTCTGGAAAAGACCCGGGGCTATGCTAATGTCGGAACTTTCAGGACTGGGGGCTAGCTGGCCTTTTGGTTGTAGCTCCTGAGATTCTATCCGGGAGTACAACCAAAACACCAGGGGGTATAGCCCCCTTAGCCACCCCCTAGCAACGCCTCTGGACCCAACCCTGGACAGGTCAGCCACCAAATATATTAAATCTGCGCCGCCTGTCAGGGCATTGCGGACGTTGTTGGATTCCTTTGCGTTGGAAGACTCCTGTAGGGTTCTGCACCCAGACGTCAGACATTATTCACACTTCTCAACCCCGCATGCATGCACACGAGGATTGATTATTATTTTGTGGGCAGAGAATTTGGCATCTTCGCTAGCATCGTCGACTCCAAGATCAGGGTTTAAAAAATGCCACAACTGCGGGGCGAAGATGTCCCTTACGGACCCCCATCAGGTGTGTCTGTGGTGTTTAGGATCGGATCATAAGACATCAGAGTTTGGATCCTGCCTTTCGATGACTGGGAAAATCCTGATAGAACGTAAAGGGAAGTTGGCTTCAGGTAGGACACATCAATCCCCTTTGACGACTGAAGTCAAAAAAGCGATCCTCTGACAAGTCGAGAGGGTCGACTCTCCTTGTCGGAAGAAAGCTAAACGATCTTGATCTAGGAGTGGATCTCACCCACTCATCTTTGTCTTCATGACTAATGAAGAAAAGGCGTCACATTTCACTGTCCACTTAGAGTTCCTTCCTGGAACGGGTAACTTGCCCGACGAAATCAGCTTCACTGGCTGAATGGGAGAGATTCAGACAGAAAATGGTACAACTATTTGAGAATGCGGCACGACCCCCTTGAAACAGAAGAGTAGGAGCCATGCCCCTGTCGAGGAAGAACCCAACAAGGAAAAGGCAAAGGACAAAACCAGTGCACCCTCAAACCTGTGTGTCCATGAAAAAAAACCTTGAACCTTCGAGTGTTCTTTTGAATCATGAACCTGCTATGTCAAAGCCAAAAATCTTCAACACCTTCAACAACAAAGAGCTCGACATCCGTATCGGGTAAATCTTTGACGCCATTGTTGTCAAAGCCGTCGCCAAAAACTTCGACACCATTGTCGACAAAAATGCCGAAATTGTCGAAGGGGGTCGAGAAGTCTAAAGAATCCTTCACTCCACTGCTAAGGCAAGACTTCTTCAAGTCACTTTCGGCAATATATGAGGAACATGAGCCATCAGATGATGAAAATCGACCTTTTGCCTTGGAGTATAGAAAACAAGGTCATTGAATTCTTGGGGTTGGGCGGGACCGGCACCACCTTATGAATAGGATGACCTTACAATTTTGGACAAGGGATCCCAAGAAGATCCCATTTTCCCCTTCCCTATAGCCTTGCAAAGGCGGGTCAGTGTGAACTTGAATACGCCAGGGTTAATTCCGGCAGTAAATAAAAAAAATTGAGAAGTAAATACAGGACCTCTAGTAGCGATCCTTATTGTCTGTCGAAACATCCAACTCCAGAAAGCCTGGTGGTACAGGCAGCCTCATCGACTTCAAAACAAACTACCTACCCAACAATTCCCCCAGACACGGATGACGAACTTTATGATGCCCTGGCAAGAAAAGTCCTCTCGGCTGGGAGTATGGCCCTTAAGTCAGTGAATGCCACATGCGCACTGGCTAAATTCACATTAACCTTATGGGACTGTATAGCGATGGCGGCTGATCATATTCCCGAAGGGGAAGAACGAGACAGATTTTTGAAAATGTTTAAAGATGGGAAGGAGGCTATGTGCGGGTCCCTTCAAATTGGTCTCGACTCTGCAGACAGTATCTGCAGAGCGATGGCGGCTAGCATGGTGATGTTTGCTTCGGATGTGCAATCAAGACTTCTTAACATGCCCTTTGACGGCGCACACTTATTTGGCAGGAAGGCTGACGAGAGCCTGGAGAAGCTCCAAAGCGGCAGCCAAATCCGTTGGTGCTGCAATCAGACAACCGCACACTCGCCCCAGTGGAACAGCTTGAAGGGGCAGGTCCTTTTGTTTTTTTTTTATTCCTCAGCTGGAAGAACGAGAGGACTGGTGAGTCAGAGGTCAGAGAAGATTCCCCCATGGTGAATGGGGAGAGGTGCCCAGACCGCCCAGGCAATGACTACTTTACCCTCAGCCTCTGCATCAGCATCCTCAAATCCTCTCTGAGGCCTTAGTCTACAAAACCCTGGTGGGAGGCAGACACTCACAGCATCTGCAAGATTGGCGGGGTATTCATTCAGATGCCTGGGCATTGCAAACAGTAGTTCAGGATTATTGCCTTCGCTTTCTAAAAAGGCCTCGGGATCATCCACTGGGGAGCGACTCTTTCAACGTTTCAGATCTGCTCCTTGTGCAAGACATTTGGACCCTGCCGGAGATAAGTGCTATAGAACCAGTGCCTGTAGTGTAGAGGAACAAGGGTTGGCACTTTCCTAAGAAGGATGGAGGATTGAGACCCATCTTGAACAAGTTCCTCAGGAAGGACAAGTTCAAGATGGTTACCTTTCTCAGATCTTCAGGCCCTCCATCTTCAGGACTGTATGATATCATTGGACCTTCAGGATGCTTACTTCCATTTGTCAATCCACCACAAGCACAGAAGATACCTGATGTTCGCCGTAGGCAGCTCTCATGATCAGTTTCGAGTTATGCCTTTTGGGCTGACCCCCACAGAAGGTTTTCACCAAGTTGATTGCGATTGTGGCAGCGAGTCTTAGGAGAGGGGTTAGGGGGGGATTCAGGTCTACCCCTACCTAGACGAGGGCTTGGTCACCCGATCAGGCCTTGGAACATCTCAGTGTAACCTGCCGCTTTCTCCACAGACTGGGCTTCTCCCTTAATTACAACAAGTCCCGCATGATACCATCTCAAAAGCTCCAGTTCATCGGAGCAGTCCTGGATTCATCCTTGGAAATGCCTCGCCATCCGAGGTGAGGGCTGAACACATTCTGCAGAAGGTCAACAAATTCCAGAGTGCCCAGTGTCTCCCGGGCCTTTGATTTTTTTGAGGTTGCTCGGCCTCATGGCATCCTGCATTTTTCTGGTGCCAGAGGCTCGCTGAGGTTGAGCTCTCAGGACTCAATGGTCCCAATTGTCAGGCAGAATGTCAGACCTCCTTCAAGTTCCAAGCAGCGTAGCACAGGATTTTATGTGGTGGGCCTGCGAGGACAACGTTCTGAAGGGAGAACCTTTTTGGCAACCATGGACGGAGAGAACAGTAGTTATGGACACCTCACTCTCGGGGTGGGGAGCACATACCAACGATCTGACAACCCACGGTCGTTGCTCTCCATTGGAGTCCAAACTCCACATGAATCTTTTGGAGCTGAGGCCAATCAGACTTGTGCTGAAGGCCTTTCTGCCTATGTATGGGGAAAGAATGTCCTGATAATGACGGACAAGATAGTGGCCATGTACTACCTCAACAAGAGAGGTGGTATAGGGTCACTACCACTGTGCAGAGAAGCAATGCAGCTCTGCTTCTGGCCAATTCAAGAGGAAATCTCTCTATCGGCAGTTCACCTAACTGTTCATCACCAGTTCATCACCAAACTCATCGACCTATCCTTCACCAATAGCTCCATCCCCAGCAACTTAAAACAATCATGGGTTCTCCCTCTCCTGAAAAAACAATCCCTCGACCCGGCCACAACCACAAACTACAGGCCCATCACCACAGTCCCCTTCCTACTGAAAATCCTGGACAGAGTCGCCTACATCCAAATTCAGGAATACCTAGAATCCAACCAACTGCTAGGAATACGTCAATCTGGCTTCAGACCTCAACACGGAACTGAAACCGCCCTTGTTGATCTCAAAAGCCAGATTGATGAAATTAAAGACAAAGGCAATGCCGCAATCCTACTCCTCCTAGACCTCTCAGCGGCCTTTGACCTGGTCAGCCATGAGGTCCTCTGTAATCACCTTGCCACCGCAGCCCACTTCTCCTCCCCTGCCATCACATGGATACAATCCTTCCTGGCAAACAGAACCATACGAGTCTTTTCCACTACAGCTGCAGCAGACCCCATCCCCATCACATGCGGGGTCCCACAAGGTTCCTGTCTATCCCCCACTTTGTACAACATATTTACAAAGCCTCTATTTGACCAACTGGACCATCTGGGTGTCACCTACACAAACTACGCAGATGACACCCAGATACTCCTCACTATCTCTGGTAATTACCAAGAAGACTCCGCCCGGATCAACAAAATATTCTCCATCATTCAGGCATGGATGGCCTCCCATGGTCTCTGCCTGAATGATGAGAAGACAGAGCTCCTAATTGTCGGTTCCCCCAACACTCTAACTAAACTTGACCCTAGCTATAATAACATCACCATCGATGGTCATTCCATTCCCATAGCCAAAAGCGTAAAAACCCTTGGCTTCTATCTAGATGCCAACACCAACCTTAGCAAACACACCAATATGACCGCCTCAGCCGCTGCCTATACCGGCAAGCTCATTAGGGCCAGCAGAGCCTTCCTATCACCCAACAGCTGCCTCACCCTTGCCAGGGCCCTAATACAATCCAAACTGGATTACTGTAACAGCCTGTACCTAGGCGCTAATCAATCCGTACTCAACAAATTGCAGGTAATACAAAATAACGCCTTGCGCGCAGCCCTCAACATTCCCAGACAAGAGCATATCTCTGCCACTAGGAAAGCCTGCAAATGGCTATCCATACGCCAAAAAATTGATCTAAAAATCATCTGCCACACGTACAAAGCCCTCAATCACCTAGCACCACCTTATCTAGCTAATAAACTCACCCTGAAACCTGCCACCAGATTCACCAGATCCTCCAACACTCTTTGCCTACTAGTGCCCAGGTTCCACCTAAAAAGAGCTGGAGGGGTAAGCTTCACAGTGCTTGCCCCCCAACTCTGGAACTCCCTACCGCTTAACGTCAAAACTGTCGAATCCTTCCAGATCTTTAGGAAGCAGGTCATCAGCTGGCTGCTAAACAAAGAATAACACCACTAACTCTAGACCCGGTTTAGACACTGTATTTATTCTGCAAATTGTGTATTGTACGTACTGCATATGTTCTGTTTATTGACCACTGTATATATATTTCTGAGGCTTGTGGAATCTGCTTAGATCACATGCTGTGCATAGGCCGACATCTAGTGGAAGCTGCGGAGTATTACAGTTTGTTTTTCGAAATCGAAAATGGGCGTCGACACAGGCGTGCCAGTAATACTATCCCTAGTGTGACGTCCACTGTACCCAAGATCCCTCACGCGTCTAGGATCCTCAGATTGTTTTTTTCCGCCATACTGGTCGGAAGCATCTTGCGGAGTTCCCTGGCCTTAGCCATACTTTTGCTGTTATTATATTTATAATTCTTATTCATTCCCTTCCCCACCCCAACGTCGACCCTCGACCTCGACGACGGCTGGAGAAGTCATCGACCGTCGACTGCTGCACGACGGATCTGGGCCTCGGAAGGCCGCTGGCCTCGGCCCGGGCCTAGTAGGCCGCTGGCCTCGGCCCTTACAAGTAGGGAGAGTGGGGGGTGGTACATACTCTTCACTCTTGATATATAGTTACATTTTATATATTCCTACACTTAGCAGCCCGCTGCCTTAAGGTGCGTATGGAGGGTACCCCTTTTCAATTCTGCCCCAAGTGCAATCGCAAATACCCTTGGGTCGACAGGCACGCCACGTGCAATCTCTGCTTGCCAAGGGATCACCCCGAAGCGAACTGCAGAGCGTGTAGTAGGTTTAAACCTAAGAGACTTAAGGACCGTTCGACAAAGCGTTGGGCCCACCACGCCAGGCAGGAGGCCATGGCAGCGGAGGGCGCCTTCAGCGATGGCAGCGACGCCGTACTTTCGGACGGCGAGGGCATTACGGCGTCGAAAGACAGCCGGCGAGCGCAGGTCCCCGACCTCGGAAGGTCGTCCGGCAGGGCGGCTATGGGGAAGACCCCCGGCGACGCAAGCGCTACACACCTAACACACACTAAACACACTAAGACCAACCGGACCTCGACAACGTCGACTTCACGGAAAGAGGCACAAAAAGAACGGTCCGACTCGGTGTCCTCTGGGCGCTCTCGATCGAGATCACCTCACGACGCAAGGCAATCATCCACTCTTGCCAAGAGTGCCTCGCTACACACATTAACGGAAGTTCGATCGTCGGGAGACGAAGACGACTTCCACCCCCAGGCCGCGCTCCAAGATACCGAGACCGCGGTTAACACCAGTGAGGCCCCACGAAAGCACACAGATACCTCTCCAGACCCTCGGCGCCAGGCGTCGAAAGTCTCTGGGGCCTCCAAGGGACAGGGAAAACATTTTTCCACGCACGGGGAGGGGGGGAAGCAGCGGAAAGCACAGCCTTCCACTCCTGTAAAGCCATCCTCTCACCCTAGGCAGACAAGCAAACACAAGTCTACCCTTGAAAAGTCCCATAAATCATCACCTACTAAAGTAATACCCTGTTCCAGGGAATGGTCCAGTGAAGACATAGACAGGGTTATGTCTAGGATGTCTTCCTTGGCTGATTTTTATGATAAGAACCCAGAACATTTTCTTTCATATAACCCTCAAGGGGCCACACCCTCAGGCTCCTCCGATCCTATCCCGCTAAGTAAAAAGCCCCGATTCGAAAGACCTGAACCCTTCGAGGTTCAGCCTTACCCCATTCCATATTCTACTCCACTCCCCAGTTACCAGGGACAAGTTTTCCCTGAAGAGGACCAGGAGTTTGAATTTATGGAAGAACAGACCGGGACAGATTACCTTGCAGAGGATGAGGACCTGGAGGAGGGAGAAAATGAGCAGGAAATTTACAGAGTAGATTCCCCAGTACAAAGCGAAGCCCCAGTTACCGACTCTCCAGTTGATAACCAGCCCCTCCTCAACGAGGTTCTCGCTCGAGCAGCGGAACATTTCCACATCGACACCCACGGTGTACAGGAGGAAAGGGACTTCGCGGAGGAGTTTGTAGGAGAAAGGAGACCGGTCGCTCAGACCATCCCTATCCTCAAGTCCATCCAACGAAGAATAGATCCTTCCCTGGTGAATCCTAACCTCACCAGAGCTGTCAACCCCAGAATTGAAAAGATTTTCCGGGCAGCCCAGTCTGACCCTCTGTATATAAGGGGACATCTTAAACCAGATTCCCTAGTGGTTACCAACACTAGAAAAAGGGCTGGCACGCCCTTATCTTCATCAGAAGCTCCTCCCGACAAGGAGAGCAAAAAACTTTACGGGTTTGGCAGGAAGGTAGCCTCAACGTCCGCCTACCAAGCAAGGATTGCGAATTCCACCACCCTGTTGGCTAGTTACAATTGCCATCAATGGGAAGAAGTCGCGGCGCTCATTGCCTCTGCTCCAGAACCGTTAAAGGGCCAGCTGGCTCGGATCTCGGCAGAGGGGAGAGCCGTGTCTGGTTGCATTTTAAAAGCAACTTTCGACACCGCTGACAACGCAGGGAGATTGATAGCAGAGGGTACTGTTATCAAGAGACATGCGTGGTTACGGCAGTCGGGATTCAAGACAGAAACCCAGGCTTCTTTAATAGACAAGCCAGTGGAACCCGACCTATTGTTTGGGAAAGCGGTCGAAGACGCACTTAAAAATGCCAAAGATGAATATGAGACTCTCAAATCCCTTGGCCAGCTTACCAACAAACCCCCTAACCAGAGGGGGAACAGTAATTTTCGTCGCCCACGCGGCCAAAATTCACAAAGAGGCAACTATGCCCAGGGACAGGGTACACAATGGAATAACAACCAGCAGTCTACCCAGAGTTACGGCAGGGGTAACAAGAGAGGTCGTGGAAGAGGCAGAGGCAGCCCCAACAAGGGAGGTGGCACGCCTCCACCAAAACAGTGACGCTCAGTTCAGGGTCCCTTGTCACGCAACCCCAGTAGGGGGACGCATTTCCACCTTCACCCAAGCTTGGGAAGGGATCACCTCAGACAGATGGGTGCTGTCAACAGTATCCGCAGGATATTGTATAGAACTACTGCAGCGTCCCCGGAACCATCCTCCACAACAAAGAGTGCACTCCCTAGAGCATCAAAGGATCCTTCTCGAGGAGATCGCCATTCTGCTAGAAAAGGACGCGATAGAACTCGTCCCAGGACACCAGGTAAACAAGGGTATCTATTCAACTTACTTCCTTGTGCCAAAGAAAGATTTGACAATGCGCCCAGTATTGGACTTACGGCCTGCCAACAAGTATGTCAAGTCCCAAAAATTCCGTATGACCACGCTACAAGAGGTAATCCCCCTCCTAAAAAAGGGGGATTACATGGCAACCTTGGATATGAAAGATGCTTATTTTCATATTTCCATGCTCCCAGCGCACAGAAAGTACTTGCGCTTCAAGGTGGACAGTCGCCACTACCAATTCAAGGTACTGCCCTTCGGGATAGCTTCAGCACCAAGGGTATTCACCAAGGTACTGGCGGTGGCAGCTGCACACCTACGCAGAGAGGCAATCCCGGTGTACCCTTATCTGGACGACTGGCTCATAACGGGGGAAACCCCAGGAATTTGCAGGTCAAACATTCAGAGGACTATCGACCTCCTCCACGAATTAGGCTTCTCTATCAACGAGAAAAAGTCAAGTCTGGTGCCAAGCACCTCAAAACAGTTTCTAGGAGCTATCCTAGATACTCAGAAAGGATTGACCTTCCCTTCGGAAGAGAGAATTCGGAATATACTTCGGCAAATTCCGCATTATCAGTCAGGTCAACAGATAACAGTACGCAAAGCTATGCGGTTACTGGGCATGATGGCGTCATGCATTTACCTGGTCCCCCACGCGCGTCTGCGCATGCGTCCCATGCAAGAATGGTTGGCGAAACAGCGGTCTCAGGCAAGTGGTCAGTGGGACGATCTAGTGGTCGTTTCGCCAACACTCGTACAGAGCCTACACTGGTGGACAAGAGAGAATCTCGCAAAGGGGAAACCCTTTTACGATCCCGAAGTACAAGCCGTGGTGACTACAGATGCATGCCTGACTGGGTGGGGAGCTCACCATCTCCACCACACAGCTCAGGGTCTCTGGTCTCACTCAGTAGCCAAGAACCACATCAATCTGCTAGAGCTTCTGGCAGTATTCCGAGCGCTAAAGGCCTTCGAGCCCCATCTACTGAACTTGTCGGTGCAGATCAGGACGGGCAGCACGACAGCCATGTTCTATCTGAACAAGCAAGGGGGGACTCGTTCGCCAAATCTGTCCAAGCTTGCTCAGAAAATATGGATATGGGCACTCAGACGGAACATCTTCCTGTCATCACAACATGTTCCAGGGGAGCTCAATTCCCTAGCGGATGCTCTAAGCAGAGACTCCCTCCCAGAAGAACACGAATGGGTCCTTCACAGAAACGTAGTAGAAGATCTCTTCTCTCAGTGGGGTTTTCCCCACTATAGACCTATTCGCCACAAGCGAAAACAAACAATGCCCAGGATTTGCATCCAGGTTCCCCCAGCCAGACTCCCAAGGGAATGCCCTGTGGATGAACTGGTCAGGGATGTTTGCGTACGCTTTTCCACCAACTCCTCTCATCAGGAAAGTGGTGTACAAGATGAACAAGGAATCGATGACGCTCATCCTAGTTGCTCCCATGTGGGCGAGACAACCATGGTTTCCACACCTACGCAGGATGGCGGTGTGCGAGCCCATCAGACTCCCAGCCTGGTACAACCTACTGTCCCAGCAACAGGGTCAAACAGTGCATCAGGAACCCAACTCTATGAACCTAGCAGCATGGCTCCTGAAGTCATAGAGTTTGGACATCTCAAATTACCACAGAGGTGTATGGACATTCTAAAAGAGTCCAGGAAACCAAATACAAGGCACTGTTACTTTGATAAGTGGAAAAGATTCGTTATCTGGTGCCAGAATAAACAAATCAACCCGGTTGATTGCACTCCTTCCAACGTTGTGACATACATGCTCCACCTGCTGGATGCAGGGTTGGTTTTTAACTCGCTGAAAGTACACCTGGCAGCCCTCTCGGCGTACACCACATCCCATAACAAGGTCTCGTGGTGGAAAGTACCAGTGGTTAAAGCCTTCATGGAAGGAGTAAAGAGACTTCACCCTCCTATTTCGAACCCACCGCCAGGATGGGACCTCAACGTGGTGCTAGCTAAGCTCATGGGACCCCCATTCGAACCCATGCATAAAAGTAGTCTCAAACACCTGACTTATAAAACGGCCTTCTTAGTAGCCATTACCTCCATAAGAAGGGTCAGTGAAATTCAGGCTCTGTCAGTGCACGATCCTTTCTTTACTATCCACAAGGACAAACTGGTTTTACGCACACACCCTAGGTTCTCACCTAAATTCATATCCAAGTTCCATGTAAACCAGTCCATCGAGCTTCCGGCTTTCTTCCAAAACCCGCAAAGCTCGGCTGAGGTGAAACTACACACCCTAGATGTGCGTAGGGCGGTCCTATACTATGTAAATAAAACCAGACCGCTAAGGAAAACAGATCAACTGTTTGTCTCCGTAGCTACAGGCAGAGAGGGGGATCGCGTCTCTAAGGGCGCTATCTCGAAGTGGATTATCAACTGTATACAGCTGTGTTACTCTCTTTCTGAAAAGACTCTGCCTTTTACGCCAAGGGCCCACTCTACTAGAGGCATTGGTGCCACTCTGGCTTTCATTGCAAATGTTCCCCTCGACACCATTTGCAAAGCAGCTACTTGGAGCTCTATTCACACTTTTACTCAGCATTACTGCATTGACACTCATTCCAAGACAGATACACAAGTGGGACAAGCGGTTCTAAGACACCTGTTTGCTCATGACCCTTCTCACATCCCACCTCCTTCTTCTGGTACTGCTCGCTAATCTATGCACAGCATGTGATCTAAGCAGATTCCACAAGCCTCAGAAGGGATACATTACTCACCGTAATCGTATTTCTGATGCTTGTATCTGCTTAGATTCACATGCGACCCACCCTTCCTCCCCTCCGAGAGAAGGCGCATGATTGCTTGTAGTCTTACCTTTCTGTCTATCTGCTTGGATTATCTGTACTCACGCTACTCCTCATGCTTCCTCATGTCAGAAAAAATACAATCTGAGGATCCTAGACGCGTGAGGGATCTTGGGTACAGTGGACGTCACACTAGGGATAGTATTACTGGCACGCCTGTGTCGACGCCCATTTTCGATTTCGAAAAACAAACTGTAATACTCCGCAGCTTCCACTAGATGTCGGCCTATGCACAGCATGTGAATCTAAGCAGATACAAGCATCAGAAATACGATTACGGTGAGTAATGTATCCCATATATGTATATATTATAAACCTGTACGAAGTATGCAACACACAGATACTTCTCAACTCTGTAACCAAATTCTTAAGCGCCCTTCTACCTCTGGGTTTGGAGCGCCATACAAATAAAATAAACAAACAAACAAAACAAACCTAGCCAGAGAGGAGAACATGGCAGCAGATGCTCTGAGAAGGCAGAGCACGGTCTCTCATGAGTGGGAACTAGCGCAGGAAGTCATTCAAGAGATCTTCGCCCTTTGGGGACCCCTTCAAGAGGATCTGTTCGCGACCAGTGTCAACCAGAAGTGTGAACTGTACTTCTCCAGGGAATTTCCCCCAAGAGGAGCTCTAGGGGATGCGTTCATAGTGGACTGGGAGTTTCCACTACTGTATGCGTTTCCTTCAGTCACCGTCAATCCTCATGTGATCAGGAGGGTGAGAAAGTTTGGGAAATCCATGATCCTAATTATTCCGGATTGGGCCAGGACGACATGGTACTCGAACCTTCTGGACATGCCCACCTGCCCTCCAATACGTCTTCCGCCCCTTCAATAAGTCGTTTGGAAAGAGAGGATCTTCTCACGTGGGAGGAAGGTTGGGTTCTCCATCCAGAGGTCAAGACACTCAAACTTCACGCATGGTTTCTGAAAGGTTGCGATATAAGGATTGGGACCTCTCGTATAATGTGATGGAGATTTTGCTTTCTGCCTGAAGGCCAGCAACAAAATCCTTGTACTGCTGCCGTTGGAACAAGTTCTGCAGTTGTTGCAGGGGCAAGAATGTGAACCCTTTATGTGCAGTACACCTGTGGTGTTATCGTTCTTGTTACATCTGGCTAATCTGGGGCTTCAGGTTGGCACAATAAAAGGTTATCAGGCAGTGCTGTCCATTTTTAAGCGCTCGTCTGTAGAGGTATCTTTCTTCAAAATGCCACTAGTGATACCATTTCTGAAGGATTGACGAATGTGTTCCATCCAATCCCGTTTCAGGTTCCAGTTTGGGACCTTAATCTGGTTCTAACATTTCTCATGTGCACTCCCTTCGAACCAATTCATTTTGGTCCTTTTAGATTAAGCTTCAACGCCATTCTTTTAATTGCTCTTACTTCAGCTCATAGGGTGAGTGAACTTCAAGCCTCCTTGTACAATTTTCTTCAAGGACGTGGTCCTTAAAGTTAAACTCACATGTTTGCCCAAAATTGTGTCAAATGTTCCTCAAACAAAAAACAGAACAACCTTCTTTTTATCCACCTCCTTATCCTGGAACAGGACGATCAACTGTTGGTTGGTTATGCATGCCATAAGTTGGGGATGCCATGGACAAAACAAACCTTATCTAAGTGGATTATCTTAGGAATTTGAGTGCTACAGAGTAGCTGGAAAAGATCCTCCCGAGGGTCTGAGGGCTCATTCGACCAGGGGCATGGCTACATCCTCTGCTTTACAGAGAGGAGTCCCAATCCAAGATATTTGTGTGGCGGCCACATAGTCATCAGTTCGTTGTCTGGACTCTTCCTCAGACCGGTAGTAGGGGTTGGGAAGGCAGTGTTGCATACCGTTCTTACAAACGCATAAGGAACTCCTAAATTGATACTCCCTCCTCCAATACACTGTTTTGGGAGTCTATCAAAAGATGAGGAGTAACTGGGAGGATACAATACATTCGAAGAACAAGTTACTTACACATGGTAACGTTCTTTCGATTGGTTGTTCCTCCCACGTATTCCTCATTGCCCCTCCCAACCTACCCCGCAGTAGAATTGCCGTATTGTTACACTTTACGTTTTTTCAATGCAGAATACTGTTTTACGGAAAGTAACACCATAAAGTATGGAGGGAATACATCAAAATGGAACTGAAGCCAACAGTCGCTGTGTGCGCTATATGTACCAGTGGTGACATCGGGACAGATGCCCTCAAGGGACATAGAGTCGACAGCGCCCCCTACTGAATTTTTTTTCAGAAGCAACTAAAGCTGAAAATTGATATATCAAAAGTTGAGGCACACGTGGCAGGAATATCCAATCGAAAGAACCTTCCCGTGGGTAAGTAACTTGTTAATTGAATAATATCTCAATGTTTTACCTTACCCTGTGCAAAACATGATGGAAAAAAGTAGCGAAGGATAGGGCAAAGACCAAGAAGAGGAAAAAGATGGAGGGTGAAAGGCGAGAAACCACCCATCATACTTAATGCTTACCAATGCAATTAGATCCCATATAATTCTAAGATGTCCTTCTGGACTTTATTGTATCTGTCTTGCTGATCTTCTTTTAACCTGATCTCTGTTCCAGAGTTGCTTGCTTAAATAGACAGCCAACACTCCATAGTGGGTCACCTCGGTTTCTTCCTCAAAATCATTCTAATACATTGGCCTGATGTTGCAGCCCTTGCGATCCACCTTCACCTAATTAATTCACTTCTACACACACCTGGGTGTACAAAGCACCCAGCGTGAGCATCTTGGAATCAACCTCAAAAGCAGTGTTCAAACACCAGGATCATTTTTTTCTTCTACTCCCACTAAAATCCCTACTCACAGTCCCCACTAAAGGTGCTATACTGTAATGTGCTTTCTGAGAAACTTTAGGGGGGGTAGGGTGCCCAGAAAGATAACCAATGCTTTGAATGACCAAGAACCTTTGCAGTGTTCACCGTAATCCTTGTTTTAAACTGAATACTCTTTGAAAGCGGTGTCCTTTGACTTTCCGGGCGATTTGTAAACTTTGTGATACATTGCTGTTACTTTTCTATGACCTCAAGCAGGTGCCTATTATCTCTACACTACTACATAGACTTCTGTGGGAGAGGTTTATCACCTTTGGAATAAACACTGACCTGGGGGCAACCTAACCGTTACTTTGGTAACAGAGGCCGCGGTTTGCTCTGAACATATGTTAACCCAAGTCACTGTAAGAAAGTAAGTTATTGTTTGCTCACTTTCCTCTTCCCTTTTACCTTGGCAGTTTTTCTCCAGTGCATTCCCTCTAGATTTACTGGGAAACATACTCATGTGGGTGGCCTTTTTTGGGGATATGGGGGGATTGTAAAACCCAATAAGTGTTTACTGTACCTTTAAAACAGCTCACATCTATTGGAAGGGTGCCTTGACTGCACTGGGCATTTTGCCACTTGGAGGGCTAGGAGCTCAAATTAAGCCTAGTAGTTTAATATATTGGGCCCTAGAAATAATGCCTTTGAGTAATGTCACTTTCGAAGGGATTGTGTCCTCCGATGTATTCCTTATCTTTGATAATTCGTCTCCAGCTTGCTGGCCTGGGAAATCTTTTTCTCTGTAGAGGGTGCTGCGCATCGACGTTCGCCGAGTCGATGTCCCTCGACAGCCACCGTATCGGCGCCGACGTCACCATGCCCATAAATAGCCACGCGCGGCGTCCGTTGCTCAGTTCCATTTTTCCGCGCTTCGTGGGGCCTCGGAATATCGTTGCTCATTTCAGTCAGATAAACCTCTTATATTTCACTCGATAAAACCGACTCGTTCTCGATGGCTTCTTCATCCAAACCGACTCCTCTGCGGTCCGGCTTCAAAAAATGTCGAGACTGCGGAAAGAAAATGTCGATAACGGATCCTCACAGGATCTGTTTGTGGTGTTTGGGAGTCGAGCACCATTGTTCGGAGTGTGAGGACTGCATGTCCATGACGGCGAAAGCCTTGAAGGAGCGCAAGGGGAAGCTCGAGAGAGGTAAGACTGTCAAAACCTCCTCGAAAGTTTCTTCGGTCGAGGCGTTCGTCTCCTCGCCGTCGAAAGCATTCCCATTCTAGGTCTCGAAGTAGCTCCCACCACTCGTCGAGATCTAGACACTCAAAGAAGAGACGTTGAAGATCCCCTTCCTCGTCATCTTCTGTTTCCCCAGAAAGGGTCTCCTGCCCCACAAAACACAGCTCTCAGGCTGAGTGGGAGGAATTCAGGAAGAAAATGCTAAGCGTCTTCGAGAAAGCGACCTCGACCCCCTCGAAGACAGCTGAGAGTGATACCCTGGGTGAAAAACCCAAAAAATCGAAACGCCGCGAGTCGTTGCACCCGGCAAAAGAGTCCACCCGAGAGCACCACGGGCCATCGGGTAGGAAGGCACCATCTTCGACGCATGGATCGGCGCCATCGACGCCGTTGTCGAAGGGTTCTTCGACGCATCGGTCGATTGAATCGACGCCATCGTCGACATCGACGCCGATAAAAGAGAAAACCACGGCTACTTCACAGCCAACGGTTATACCCAGAGCCTCCAGCACGATGCCGAGAACGTCGTCGACATCCTCGAATAGGATCCCGATCCTCTCGAGTTCTCCGAGGCCTCTTCCAGTTTTCTCGACGCCTTTCTCTGCGCCTTCGAAGCCTTTCACATCGACGACATCGACGCTTTCTCGCCCAATAATGACGAGTTTGGCTCCTTCTGCCTTAGAAATGGGTTTTACACCATTTCCGAGGTCAGAGTACCCCAGATTATCTTCAATCTATGAAGAAGGGGAGGATTCTGACCAAGAAAGACCCTTCGGGCAGCAGAGGGCCACACCACCTGTTTCAGAGGATTTTACCTCTGAGGAAAGAAGGTTGAAAGACCTACAGGAATCATTACATGAGGCAAGTGGGCTGGACACTTCCCCAGAAGTGGAATTTGTCAAACCAGACCCAGAGGAACATGCCGAAACCCCCTATAGAACCCTGATGGCAAGAACTATTGAATTCATGGGTTGGTCTGCGCCTTCTCCTGTTTTTCAACAGGATGACCTTACAGACATACTAGACAAAGGTCCACAGGAGGATCCTGTGGTCCCCTTCCATACAGCCTTACAAAGGAAGATTGCATCAAATTGGGAAACTCCTGAGGTTATCCCTGCCGTCAATAAGAGATTGTCAGCCAAGTATAGGGTAGCTGCGGCTGACCCCGAATATTTATCAAAACACCCGACTCCAGAGAGCCTGGTGGTTCAAGCGGCAACTTCATCAAGCAGCAGATCCGCTTACCCTACTGTCCCACAGGATAGAGATGACAAAAGGTATGATTCTATGGCAAAAAAAGTATTTTCTGCTTGTAGTATGGCGTTGAAGTCCATCAACGCCACTTGTACACTCGCCAGGTTCAGTCACACACTGTGGGAGTGTGCTTCATCAGCGGCTGACTGCATACCTGAAAGAGAGGAAAGGGAAGCCTTCCTTAACATCATTAAAGATGGCAAAGATGCCATGTGCGAATCTCTTCAAACTGGCATCGATTCCGCTGACAGTATCAGCAGGGCCATGGCGGCAAGTACTACAATCCGCAGGCATGCGTGGTTGCGAAAGTCTGGCTTTGCTCCAGATGTACAGGCCAGACTTTTGAATATGCCCTTTGACGGCTCTTCTTTATTCGGTAAAAAGGCTGATGACAGTCTGGAAAAGTTGCAAACATCTAAAGCAGCAGCAAAATCTTTAGAAGCTGCAATCCGCCAAACTCCTTTTCGCCCCTCAGGAACCTCTGGGAGAGGAAAGTTCTTTCGCTATTATTCCGCATTCGGGAAAGGCAGAGGACAGCCGGCTCAAAGAGGCCAAAGGAGATCCACCCGAGGTGGACGGGTCAAAAGTTCTAAGGCCGCAGCAGCAGCAGGTGCCTCTTTACCCTAGGCATCTACATCAGCCGTCCCCAAACCACTCTGAGGTCTTTCCACACAAAACACCTGTAGGGGGCAGGTTAACTCACCATCTGACGGAATGGCAGGCTATTACGTCAGATGCTTGGGCATTGGAGACAGTTGCCCAGGGTTACTGCCTACCCTTTCTACATATCCCTCAGAGTCATCCACCGGGGCACAGCTCTCTAAAAGTTCCAGATCCGCTCCTCTTGCAGGAAATTGTAGACCTGCTAGAGAAAAGTGCCATAGAACCGGTACCTGTAGCGGAGAGGAACAAGGGCTGGTACTCCCCCTACTTTCTCATACCGAAGAAGGACGGAGGAAGGACGGAGGACTGAGACCCATCTTGGACTTAAGAGAATTGAACAAGTTCCTCAGGAAGGACAAGTTCAAGATGGTAACTCTCTCTCAGATCTTTCAGGCCCTCTAGGTCCAGGACTGGCTGGTATCTCTGGACCTCCAGGATGCGTATTTCCATGTGCCAATCCATCTCAAACACAGGAAATACCTGAGGTTCGCAATTGGCGGCTCTCATTATCAATTTCGAGTTCTGCCATTTGGGCTGACCTCCGCCCCAAGGGTCTTCACCAAGCTAATGTTGGTAGTGGCTGCACGTCTAAGGAGGGAAGGGATTCACGTCTACCGCTACCTGGACGATTGGCTGATCAGAGCTGTATCTTCGGAACAAGCTCAGATCCAGCTAGATTATGTCTGCCACTCCCTTCACAAACTGGGCTTCTCCCTCAATTTAAAGAAGTCACGGATGATACCATCACAGAGGCTCCAGTTCATCGGAGCGGTCCTGGACACTTCCCTGGGAAAAGCCTCGCTACCAGAGGTGAGGGCTCAAGATATTCTGCAGATGGTCAACAAGTTTCAAAATGCCCAACATCTCCCAGCCTTCGACTTTTTGAGGTTACTAGGCCTCGTGGCATCCTGCATCTTCCTTGTGCCAGAGGCTCGCCTGAGAATGAGATTTCTCCAGTGGGCATTAAGGACCCAGTGGTCACAATACTCAGGAAGAATGACAGATCTCCTGCGGATTCCGGACAAGGTAGCCCACGACCTTCAATGGTGGGCCTATCCAGAGAACATCTTGAAAGGAGAACTGTTTTGGCAATCATGGCCGGAGATAACAGTAGTCACAGACGCCTCGCTCACAGGGTGGGGAGCCCATGCCAACGACTTGACCATCAGCGGTCGTTGGTCTCCATTGGAGTCCAGACTTCACATCAACCTATTAGAGCTGGGAGCGATCACACTAGCGCTGAAAGCTTTCCTGCCATCATTACAGTCGAGAAATGTCCTGATAATGACGGACAACACGGTGGCCATGCACTACCTCAACAAAAGAGGAGGCGTGGGGTCACTGCCACTGTGCAGAGAGGCAATGCAGCTCAGGTTTTGGGCAATTCAGGAAGGAATCTCTCTATCGGCAGTCCACCTAGCTGGAGAGAAGAATTTGACAGCGGACGCTCTAAGCAGGCAGAGCACAGTCTCCCACGAGTGGGAGCTAGCTCAGGAAGTCCTTAAAGAGATCTTCGCCCTTTGGGGAACCCCTCAGGAGGATCTGTTCGCCACCAGCACCAACAGGAAGTGCGATCTGTTCTGTTCAAGGGAATTTCCCCCGAGAGGAGCTCTAGGGGACGCGTTCGTAGTGGACTGGGAGATCCCACTCCTTTACGCGTTTCCACCAGTCCCTGTTATTCCTCAAATGATCAGGAGGTTGAGAAGATTCCGGAAAACCATGATCCTAATTGCCCCGGACTGGGCCAGGAGAACGTGGTACCCGGACCTTCTAGATATGTCCATCTGCCCTCCAATCCGTCTTGCACTCGAAGAGGATTCTTCTCTCGCAGAAGGGAGGTCAGGTTCTCCATCCAGACATCAGGACCCTCAACCTTCACGCTTGGCTTCTGAAAGGGTAAGGTACAAGGATTGGGACCTCCCTGATGACGTCATGGAGGTGATGCTTTCGGCCAGAAGGGCAGCAACAAAGTCTTTATACAGCTGCCATTGGAACAAATTTTGCAGCTGGTGTAGAGAAGAGAAAATCGACCCTTTTTCATGTGGTACCCCAACGGTGTTATCGTTTCTGCTCTACTTGGCAAACTCAGGCCTTCAAGTTGGCACTGTAAAAGGCTATCTCGCAGCGCTATCAATCTTCAAGCGCACTGCGAAGGAACCATCGTATTTCAAACTACCCCTGGTAATACAATTTCTTAAGGGATTAACTAATGTTTATCCTCCCAAGACCATTCCAAGTTCCCTTATGGGACTCAAATTTAGTCTTAAATTTCCTAATGGGTACTCCCTTCGAACCACTCCACTCTTGTTCGCTGAGATTTCTCACTCTTAAAACTATCCTATTAGTAGCACTAACATCTGCTAGGAGGATGAGCGAATTACAATCTCTACCGTGTAAACCCCCCCCCCCCCATACAATTTTCCATAAGGACAAAGTTGTCCTACAGGTGAAGCCTAATTTCCTCCCAAAGGTGGTTTCTGAATTTCACATCACTCAGAAAATTACCTTACCTTCGTTCTACCCTTCTCCCCATCCGGGGAAAGAGGAAGAAAGGCTACATAGGCTGGACCCAAGGCGAGCTCTAAGCTTTTACATCAGCAGACTGGCTAGGATTAGGCAAGCAGACCAACTGTTTGTAGGATACTCGGGTCACAAGTTGGGACTACCCATAACAAGACAGACCATTTCCAGGTGGATTATTTTGGCCATTCTGGAATGTTAAACTGGCAGGGAAAGAGCCACCCCAGAATCTTATGGTTCATTCAACCAGGGGTTTCGCAGCCTCTTCGGACATATGACCAGTCCGAGACATAATTTGTTCAACAGTCACACATACAAGACTTTAACTGTCCATTTTATAAAAGTATTCTCCAGTAATTATGCAGTTCCTTTTCCTTGCATAGATTGCTATTGACTGTTCAATTAACCACCCTGCTACCATTGTGAGTGCTGCACTGGCTGCTCTGCCACATTGACAAATGAAAGAGTGAGATGTATAACGCTGTTGCCTAGCTGTGGGTATACTTCTCACACCATGAACACGGGGGCAGAGAGAAATCCTGCTACCATCCACCAGTGACTGGCAGCAGCTCACCCAGCCCTTTTCACCTTACCCTTCCCACTCCCCCAACACCCTCTGTACTGGCTGTAGCACTTGCACATCATAATCCCTCTTGTGCACCCTTGGACACCTGCTTTTCTTACACTTGCCAAATGAAACCCCAGCAAGCCCTACTTTGCTTACTCTAAAATGCCAGGTCAGGGCCAAGACACAAATAAACTCCACAACATGCAATTTCTCAAGATATCGCTGACCACATCTTCATCACGGAAACACATGTCTAATGGAATCCTTGCTCCCACATAGCCTCATCTTTGATGTCCATCTCCCTGCACAGCTGCTATTTGGAAATGTTACCGCTGGCAGGGGGTGCACCGCTGCTCCACCCGCTTCCGATGCCTCTACTCGCCTAGCGGTGGACATGTTGTCGAGCCAGTATATTTAGAGGTTTGGCGCTGCATGTTGTTTGTTCCTTTTTTCCTCTGCACACTTCATGAAACTGCTTTGTTACAGTGTTAATGTACTCATTTCACACCATGCTGAATCTGCCGAAGTACTCTGTTTTTAAACCCTTTATCGACTGTGGGTGTCCAATGACGTCTCCGACCCACACTTGCCTGTACTGCCTAATGGAGAAACACGACTCGCAAGATTGCAGGTTGTCAGTCCATGCACCTCAAGGCACTTCCTTAGTGGACAGCAAAGCTCTTTACCTTCCGCTATAAGGAAAAAATGTGACTGAGGTTACTGGGAGTGTGTGGTGGGTCAGAAGGAGGAGTCGGACACTTTGAGGACTTTCTATACTCTCTCTATACTGGTCATAAAAATAAAAGAATAAGACCTATTCTCCAGCATGGGGTCTGGCATGGATTCACATGCTCATGAATATTCTCCGTCGTCAGGCTGGGAATCCTCGGTAAAGAAAAAATCAGTATCAGTTTCGTTTATGATCTGTCTTTCTTAGTAGTAACCAATCACTGATCTCTGGGTCATACTGCCCCCAGCCAATGACTGCCCTTCCCTAAGCACCTCCGCTGGCAGACATCCTCAGATTTTTACCGCATGTTCAAGTGTTGGGACTCCTCGTGCTTTAGCTCTCGAGCTTTTACTGCGTTTTCATGCTTTTTCAGGAGAATTTTCTCATTTTTTCAGTTTTATCGAGCCTCAAGCTCCACCGTTTCTACTTCTGATAACGGGGACCCGTTTCGGAATTCTTCTACGCCCCTCAAGGGTGAAGTTTTCGTCGAGTTACGCTTCGTGGAGGATTCCAGACGATCTGTGGCCTACCTCAACGGACATGGCCCCAGGACAAGGGAAGCTCGACGCCCGGATCCAAGCTGTTCAGAAGCTGCCCAGGATGCGATTGCAAAATGTTTTCAAGGAGGACGAGCATTCCAGATGTCTCTAATGCCTTCATGAGGACACGACGCACATGGAGAAGGACTGTGTGTTATGCAAGAACCTGTCGGAAGGGACCAAGCAAGATCGCCGTTCCCGCCTCGCCGCCTGGCTGGAGAAGGGCACAGCAGGTGAGAAGGCGAAGAAAAGGTCTGAGAGGTCTTCTAAGTCCTGTGAGGGTGCCCCGGCGACGGGGGCCCAACAGAAGGCCAAGCACCGTGAGTCCGCGGGCACTGGGAGCGCCGAGAGGTCGGGCTCCTCGGCTGCCAGGCAGGGCACGACTTCCCCGGCACGATCAACCACGAGCCAGCGCTCTGGTTCGGGAAGAGGAAGTCCGAGAACCCGGGTAAGCTTCTGGAGAGGCCCCGGTCGATCTCGAAGGGAGCCGAGGGGGAGCGAGGCGATGACCTTCCCCCCCAAAGCGAAGGCCCAGGACGCACCTAAGGTGGTGAGGGCCTTGATCTAACCGGCAAAGGCCTCTATCGATGTTGTCGCAGCGGCCCTGGTGAAGCCGGCAGAGGCTTTGCCAGTGGAGGCGGCCTCGGGGCCCAGAGTTTCCCTGCCACCGCAGAGGGAATCCTCTTTCCAGACCATCGTTAAGACCCTCGTGAAGACCCCGGTGGAAAAAGAGGGGGGGGCCGGTGGCCATTACGGACTCGGATTCAGCCTCCGAGGAGGATCCGGTGGATACCGTGAAAGGCCTCAACGAGAGGTTCGTAGGCCTCAACGAGAGGTTCGAGAAGGTTCGATCCCAGGGGAAGGTTCCCGCTGATGTGATCGAAGATAGCGACGATAGCGACGACAAGGGCTCAGTGGAGCAGCCATCCCGTCCGTCGCAGCCATTACCCGAGCCCCAGGATAGCTCGGCGGCTATTTTGTTGGCGATCCAATCCTTATGTACTGAGATAAGGACGAGGTTACCACGGACCCCGACGGAGGATCCAGAACCAGAACCGTTGGGAAGCCCTCCGAACAAGCGGAGGAGAGTCCACCCTGCGCAGCCCTTCATGCCCGCGAGGCCTGTGGACCCCTCATCGGACCCTCGGGAGGATACGGCGACGGATACAGCAACGGGGACGGACGACGACGACGGCGGTGATGATGCAACGGACATCCCGTCATCAACCCCCCCACGGGCCTCTCCGCCCAACGAAATTGGCTCTTTCAAAGGGATTGTGTCCTCTGACGTATTCCTTACCTTAGATATCTCTTTCCAGCTTTGCTGGCCTCGGACATTTTTTCTCTCTAGAGGGCGCTGCGCGTCGACGTCCGCCGAGTCGATGTCCCTCGACAGCCGCCGTGTCGACGTCATCCTGCCTATAAAGGGCGCGCGCAGCGTCCGTTGTTCAGTTCCGTTTTTCCGTGCTTACTCAGTGCCTCGGAATATCGTTGCTCAGTTTCGTAGATATATTATTCCATTTTCCTCGAGATATTCGATCCATACTCGATGGCTTCCTCGTCTGAACCGACGACCCCTCGGTCCGGCTTTAAAAAATGCAGAGACTATGGAAAAAAGATGTCGCTAACGGACCCTCACAGGGTCTGTCTGTGGTGTTTGGGAGCTGAACACCATTGTTCGGAGTGTGAGGACTGTATGTCCATGACAGCTAAAGCCCTGAAGGAGCGTAGGGGGAAGCTAGAAAAAGGTAAGACGAAGTCGAGACATTCGTCTCCTCGTCACCATTCGCGCTCCAGGTCTCGAAGCGGGTCCCATCACTCTTCGAGATCGAAGCACTCGAAAAGGAGACGCCGAAGATTCCTTATCGACCCTCCCATCCATCCCCGCAGCACTACTTGTTGTTGCAGCTTACGCTCCTTCAGGTTGATTAGTCTAGTCCAGAAAGAATTATTGTGGGCTACAAAACGGAACTGAGCAACGGACGCTGCGCGCGGCCTTTATAGGCAGGATGACGTCGACGTCGATACGGCGGCTGTCGAGGGACATCGACTCGGCGGACGTCGACGCGCAAGGCGCCCTCTAGAGAGAAAAAATGTCCGAGGCCAGCAAAGCTGGAAAGAGATATCTAAGATAAGGAATACGTCGGAGGAACATCCCATCGAAGTAACTTGTTCTTTCATGCCATGATGGCCAGGGAATCCGAGCTCTTCCAGCTCTGCCCTGAGGAACAGAAAAAGGAAGGTTTTCTTTACCAACGACGAGAGGCCAAGAGAAAGACGGTCCTCGCGGTGTCGTTGCTCGATGACATCTGGGACGAGGGGCTGGCTATCCTGAAAAACCCTTCCACGACACCCGCCAAAACGGACAGGTACGAGAAGAAGTACCGGGTCCTTGTGCCTCAGGGCCGTCCCCTTGTGCCGCCCCCTTGTGCCTCAGGGCCCAGCCCACGCCGGACTCTGTCGTCTCGGCAGCGGCCAAGAAGAAAGCAGCGGGTGCGGCAGCTTCAACTTCCACTTCCCCGCCGGACAGCGAAGGCAAGAAGTTGGACTCCATTGGACGACGAGTCATCTCGTCGGCGGCGACGACGACGACGATTAAGGTGGCCAATGCCTTAGCGATTGTGGCCCGTTAAAACAGGGAGCTTTGGTTCAAGATGGCTCCTCTGCTAGACTTCCTACCGGATGACAAGAGGGCGGAGGCCGTACAGATTCTGCAGGAAGGCGAGGTGGCGTCGGATCACGCCATAATGGTGGCAACGGACATTGCCGATACCGGATTTCGCCAACTGGGCAACAGGGTTTGCCTCCGACGACGAGGATGGCTCAAGGCGACTGACTTTCGCCAGGACGTCCAGACCAGAGTGTTGGACATGCCGTTCGACGGCAACAACCTGTTTGGAAAGACAGTGGATGAGGCCCTCCAGGCCATCAAGACAGACACGGAAACAGCCCGAGCCCTAGGAGTCCTTCAGCAACGGCGGCCCTTTCGGAGCTCCAGAGGCAGACCGGGAGCCTCCAAGGGATCCAGTGGTGGCTCTTCTACTTACCGCCAGGCGGCCCGCTCCTCGTCCCAGGAGGCCTACAGAGTCCGCGGCAATCAAGGAGGGTCTCGCCGCCGTCAGCAAGGAGGCCAAGGCGGCAAGGCCTCTTCCAAGCAGGACTGAACCGGCCGTAGCGTCGGGCCCCCACCGAAGCACCCCGGTGGGAGGCCAGCTGACGAAGTTCGTCAGCGTGTGGGAGTCTATCTCCACCGACCGTTGGGTGCTGGACACCCTGGCCTGCGGACACTCGCTAGAATTTCAAAAGAAGTGTCCTCGCATTCCTCCCGTGGCCAGGAAGGAGAATCGCATCCCTCAACTGCTTTTGGAGGTAAGGGCGATGCTCAAGAAAGGTGCCATCGAGCTCGTCCCCAAGAGACTCCGGGGCTCCGGCGTATACTCTAGATACTTCCTCGTCAGAAAGAAGACAGGCGGTTGGCGCCCCGTCCTCGAGCTGCGTCGGTTAAACAAGTACATCAAGGCACAGAAATTCAGGATGGTCACCCTCCAGCACGTGCTGGGACAACCGGAAGAGGGCGACTTCCTATCGTCACTGGACCTGGAGGATGCTTACTTCGACATCCCCATTCTAAAAGGACACGGAAAGTTCCTCAGATTCGTAGTCCAGGGGCGTCACTATCAATTCAGAACCCTGCCGTTCGGATTAAAGTCGGCACCCAGGGTGTTCACCAAGTGCCTCGCACCTGTGGCGGCGTGGTTGCGCCTGCAAGGGATCCACGTCTACCCCTACCTGGACGACTGGCTAATCCGTGCAAGGTCAAGAGAACTCGCCCTCGAACACACAGCGAGGACCGTCTGCCTGCTCACGGAGCTTGGATTCGCCATCAACTACCCCAAATCCCATCTGGTCCCGTCGCAGGTGGCACTGTTTCTGGGAGCGAAGCTCGATACAGTGAAGCGATTGGCATCTCCATCGGAAGAAAGGACTAAGACCATTTTTGGGCAAGGTGCAGCGCCTGTTAGCCACAGATGTGGCCAGAGTGAGGTCCATCAAGTCCCTCCTCGGGATGATGTCCTCTTGCATCTACCTTGTGCCCCTTTGCAGACTTCGGATGCGTCTGCTACAAAAGTTCCTCGACGCCCACTGGATTCAAGTGGCGGGCAGCTTCGAAGATAGGATCCCGCTCGACAAGGAGTTCTGTCGGGCGATTATATGGTGGGGTGCCCGTGCGCACCTCACGGCAGGCATGGACTTTCAGACCCCGGCGTATCAGGAGACGGTAACGATGGACGCCTCCCTGGAGGGATGGGAGGCCCACACCGGAGATCTCCACGCAAGAGGCCTCTGGCTCCCGGAGGAGAGGCCTCTCCACATCAACATCCTGGAGCTACGAGCCGTGTTCTGGGCGCGTGGTGAGGATCTTCACCGACAACAGCACCACGATTGTTCTACATCCGGAAGCGGGGAGGCACCAGACCCCCAGCCCTATCCAAGGAGGCCCATGATCTGTGGCACTGGGCCGTCGCCCGGGGGATGTTTCTGGTTCCTTCCACCTGGCAGGAATAAAAAACACCATCGCCGACTCACTCAGCAGGGAGCTGCGCTCGTGCCACGAGTGGGAACTACGCCAGGACCAGGTGGATCAGCTCTTTCAACGATGGGGCAAACCCCAGATCGACCTGTTCGCGACGGCGACGAACTCCAAGTGCCAGAGGGTCGCCAGCAGGTTCACGCAGCCGAGGACCATGGGCGATGCTTTCTCATTCCCTTGGGACGGCCTGTTCCTGTACGCGTTCTCTCCGTTGCCGTTGCTGCTCCGTCTCATCAACCAGCTCAAGAGGTCCAGGTGCAGGATGATCCTCGTCGCACCGGCGTGGCCGAGACAGATCTGGTTCCCGGACCTTCTGGACTTGTCAGCGTCCCCACCTATCAAGCTGGCGACAGACGCGGATCTTCTCTCCAGAGAAGGAGGCGCCATTCTTCATCGCAACGGAGTCGCTGAACTTGCAGGCTTGGCTCCTGCAGCGTTAGAGTTTGGAGGATACGATATCCCGGCTAACTGCAGAGAGGTTCTTGCAAAATCCAGGGCGTCCTCAACTCTCAAATGCTATGGACATAAGTGGAAGAGATTCTCTGTCTGGTGCCGTGCACAGAAGATTAACCCTCTGCGGATTATGGCCCCTCAAGTATTGCCATACCTACTGTCGCTGGCCAAAGCTGGACTGGCTCACGCCTCCATCAAGATACATCTGGCGGCCATCTCCCAATACACCAGAACTACAGGACGGGCGTCCTTGTGATCTCATCGCCTGGTGAAGGAATTTATGAAGGGACTATTCCGATCGTTCCCGCCGGTGAAGGCCCCTGCCCCGGCTTGGGAGCTCAACGTGGTGCTGACCAGGCTCATGGGGGCCCCATTTGAGCCTATGCATTCGGCGCCGTTGAAGTTCCTGTCATGGAAGACAGCATTTCTTGTGGCCATCACCTCTGCACGACGATTGGGAGAGATCCAGGCCCTATCTTGCAAGCCTCCATACTTGACTTTTCACGACACGAGGGTGGTGCTGAGGACGCACCCCTCCTTTATGCCCAAGGTGCCGTCAGACTTCTACCTCAACGAGCCCTTCGTGTTGCCAGTTTTCTTCCCGTCGCCTTCGTCTCCGGCCAAGAGGACTTTGCACTCGCTGGATGTGACTAGAGCGCTGATGTTCTACGTGGACCGCACAAGAGTTTTCGGAAGACATCACAGCTGTTTGTGAACTTTGGACCTGTGAATCAAGGGAAGGCTCTCTCGAAGGCTTCCATTTCCAGATGGCTCTCCGGCTGCATCATGCACTGTCACCGGTTGGCAAACCGACCGCTGCCCGGCTGTCCGAGAGCCCATTCGACCAGAGCGATCGCTGCTACCACGGCGTTCCTGTCTGGTGTGCCCCTGCTGGACATCTGCAGGGCTGCTACGTGGAGGTCGACGTACACCTTCACAAGATTCTACTGCGTCGATCGGGACTCCAGGGAGGAGTCCAGGGTCGGCCAAGCAGTGCTGCGCAACCTGTTCGCTTAAGGTGAGCCTGGTGAGGAGGTAAGAGATGCTTAATGTTGAGTTGTTGTATTGCTTAATGTTGAGCCTGTTGCCACCTCCCGTGGTTGTGCATGTGTATACTGCTATGTATTCTTATATTCATGAGCATGTGAATCCATGCCAGACCCCATGCTGGAGAAGGAACAAGTTACTTACCTGTAACTGTTGTTCTCCAGCATGGGTCTGGCATGGATTCACATGTGAACCCTCCCTCCTTCCCCTCTGCGGCTCTTCACTTGGTCATACTGCCACTTTACGTGCTACCAAATCTGAGGATGGCTGCCAGGGGAGGGGCTTAGGGAGAGGGCAGTCATTGGCTGGGGGCAGTATGACCCAGAGATCAGTGATTGGTTACTACTAAGAAAGACAGATCAGAAACAAAACTGATACTGATTTTTTCTTTACCGAGGATTCCCAGCCTGACGACGGGAATATTCATGAGCATGAGAATCCATGCCAGACCCATGCTGGAGAACAACAGTTACAGGTAAGTAACTTGTTCCTCTCTCCGTATGGCTAAAGGGAATACCCTACCTATCTAAAGAAATTTAAGGTACTCATCTGATGTCAGTAAGTCCAAAGTAAATATGTCCTCTGTCCAAACTAACCCGATCTTTCCCTACCACTAAATGTAATTTACGTTTGGTCTTCTCTTTGGTCTGGATAGTCCTTTTTATATACAGGTTTTGTTTAGGATTATATACTTTTTAGCGTAATCTCCTTTCATAGTCCTTCTTATCAACTCTTGTAGTTCCTCAAGATAACACTTGGATGTTTTGCTTTCTGTGGTCCTCTCTTTGTAGTACTTTTTCTTACAATAGTTCCTCGCTCATGTCACCACATACATGCTCTTCGCAGTCTATTTGCTTAGCCTTTTCCAAATTATAGTTATTTGCATTTCCTCTCCGACTTTCTTTTCTATTGATACTCTGAGGCTCACTGTTTTTATCCTGTTCAATTGAGAGCCTTATCTCATTTTTCTTGTTATACGATTCAGGGTTACACTTTCTCAAGCCTTCAACTTTGAATGTATAGAGTTGCTGTTGTTGGTCCCAGGGGTTCTCTTCTGAGTCTTTGTTGGCTTATCACCTGGCTTGTTTAAATCTTCCTCTTATATCTTGTTCAATTCCTTTGTTAACTGGAGTCTTCAATAATACATTGCCCACAGGATTGGGGTGAGTTCCTCTCCTTCCTGGACTTTCATGAACAGGTTATTTATTATTCATTCGCATAGGTTTTTACAGTTCCAATCATTCAACTTTCTGGTTATTCTTCCGTTCTTATGACTGGGGCTAGTTCCTTGATGTAGATAATGATTCCCTGGTACCCCTCGGTATACAGGGAACGGTTGCAGGACACTGCTCTCGCTCAGGCACTGCTTCTCGCTCTATTTGCTGTTCTTCGGTTTCCTGTTCTCTGTTCCTCGTCAGACGTCTGCTGCCTTTAGATGCTAGAGGAGAAGGGACAAAGCCCTGTGATTCATCACAAGTGCTGAACCGGAGAATGGTTACCAGTCCGCAAGAACAAATAAATCACTGCAAGAGCTCTCATTCATCCAGCGGTTTGTTGAAACTGCATTCTCTCCTTGAAGAAAAGAAGTCACTGCTCTAGGGACTTCTCTGAGGAACAGGTGCCACAGGTACCTTTCCCGACCCAAACCTCACGTGGGAGGAATAGGAGACCTTTCAGCACAAAATGCTTGACTTCTTTTCCAAGGCATCAGCGGTGACAGTGCCATTGGGGTCCACTTTGCTTGGACGAGCTAGCAGCGACCCTGAAAAAGCCTATGACCGCATGCTCTTCCAAGGCCCCTATGGGTGAGGATCCGTCTCTGTGTTGCACTGCTCCATCCTCCGCCTTCAGTGCCACACTCCAAGCACATAGATCCCTCAGGAGTGCACCCTGCCCCCTAGAAATGTTTGCCTCGAATGGAAGACCTTTATGATGAAGATAGTTATCCTGTCTCCTTCAGACTGGAATCTTATGCCCCAGAGAAGTTAGGGACTTCCCTGTGGAGTTTTATGGAGAGGGGGGAGACTTACAGGATCTTGCTGGCTCATTTGCAAGACGCAAGTGGTTTGTATACTTCTCCAGAGTTTGATATACTCCCTGCACCTACTCCAGATAAGCCTCTGGTTTCATTTCAATGCCTGATGGCCAAGTAGGTGGACATCCTAGTGTTGTCAGTCCCTTCCAGACCACTGGTCCAATTTCAACTGATGGAGATTCTTGATTAAGGTCTGCAGAGGGATATCCTCCTGCCCTTGAACGCAGCAGTCGAGGCCCTTGGCCTGCAATCATGGTTGAACAGGCTTCTGGAATCTTTCTAAAACACAGGGGGGCACCTTCGGACCCGTCTTTCCTATCTGTACACGCCTCCCCTGAGAGCCTAGTAGTCCGGGCCACCACTGCAAAACTGAAGATTACTTTTTTCAAATGGATTGTGTCCTCCCACGTATTACGCAGATTTGATAATTATCTTTACAGCTTCAGCTGCTTCTGAAAAACATTTCTCGGCAGAGGGTGCTGTGCAGTAGTGTCGATGGCTCGATGTCCCTCGAAGGCCCCCGTCCGATCGTCAACGTCATCTGCAGTATATGTAGCATGCACAGCGCCCGTTGGCTTTAGTTCCGTTCTTCCGATGAAGCTTTCATTTCGAGATAAATTAAAGAACGCTTCAGATCGTTAAAGGAAAAAAGATCATGTCTTCACCGTCAACTCAATCGACGCCCAAGACGGGTTTTAAGAAATGTCAGGATTGTGGGTCAAAGATGTCCATCAACGACCCCCACCGCGTTTGCCTGTGGTGCCTTGGCACAGAGCATCGTATGAAGGAGTGCAAATCTTGTCCGGTGATGACTGATAAGGCTCAGTGAGAGCATGAAGGTAAATTGACAGTGGGTAGAATTCATAAATCCCCTTCTGTTCCAAAAAAACCTACTTCTGATGAGTCTCCTTGTAGAAAAAGATCGAAGAAATCTCGATCGAGAAGTTGTTTGCGACATTCATCTTCTTCCAGGAAGTCTAAGTCTTCCTTCCTCCTCGAGTGACTCCTCACCAGAGAGAATCACTTGTCCAATGAAATCTGACTCCTAAACTAAATGGAAAGAGTTTTGGAGGGAAATTATGAAAATCTTTGGGAGAGAAGCCTCTACTCCCTCGAAAGAACGAAAGAAAGACCATGTCCCAGTCGCTCTGCAAAAAGATGACAAAGGGAAGTCTAAGACAAACCCCTGTGCACCCTCGAGTCCGGGGCGCACGCCTGACGAACATCGAGAGCCTTCGAAGCCTCGAAAGAGTAAAAAGGCAAAGAGGACCTCGACAAGTCTAGAGTACAGCCCTTCGAGGGCTTTGTCAAAGACATCTTCGAGGAAAACAAAATCAGTTCCAGCAACGCCCTCGACGTCGGAACCTTCAACACCCATATCGAAGCCATCAAAGTCGAAGAGTTCAAGACCTTTGGCCTGGAGGCCTACTCAGAAGACTTTTTCAGAGCCATTGAAGGCTACACAAGAGACATCTTATAAGCCTCTGTCACAAAATGTTTTCTTCAAACCTTTCTTCAATTTATGAAGATCATGAACCATCTGATAGTGTTCAAACACTTTGTGGCCTTCAATATGGCACTACAAATGTGCCAGATGAATTTATTTCAGATGAACCCTGGCTTAAAGATCTGTATGAGAAACTACAATCAGCCAATGGGGTAGATAAATCTCCTGAGCTGGAATTTACAAAGCCAGCTCGAGCAGATCATGCTGATGGCTCATATAGACAAATAATCAGCAAAATAGTGTAATAATTGGTATGGAGTAGACCTGCTCCTCCTTTTCAACAAGATGACTTAACGGACGTATTAGGCTAAGGCCCACAGAGGGTTCCCATTTTGCCCTTCCATATTGCTTAGCAAAAAAGGGTTACAACATATATTGGGAAACCCCAGATTCTATTTCCACAGTTAATAAGAACTTTGCCAAGAAATATAGGCTATCAAGCAGTGACCTAGATTACTTAACCAAGCACCCAACTCCAGAAAATGTGGTGATCAAGCAGCCACGTCCACAAAGCAATCTGCTTACCCTACCATTCCTATAGTCAGGGATGATAAACGGGTGGATGCTTGGGCGCGAAAAGTATTTGCTGCCGGTATCATGGCCTTGAATTCGACAAATGCCACTTGTGCCTTATCAAAACGTTTGTTCATCCTGTGGGATTGCGCAGCAATGACGGCTGACCACATCCCCGAAGTGGAAGAGAGAGACTGCTTCCTGGCTATCCCTTAGGATGGTAAGGAGGCAATGTGTGAGCGCCTCCAGTCAGGTCTGGATTCTGCACATAGTATTAGCAGATCCATGGTGACTAGTACTGTGCTACGCAGACTTGCGTTGTTGAGGAAGTCTGGATTTGCACCAGATATGCAATCTAGATTACTCAATATGCCTTTTGACGGCTCAGGACTGTTTGGTAGCAAGGCTGATGGAAGTCTGGAAAGGCTGCAGACCTCAAAAGCGGCTGCTAAATCTCTTAGTGCCGCTATTAGACAGCCTCAACATTCCTACTCTGGTACATCATCTTGGAGGTGTAAGTCCTTTTGTTTCTACTCCTCAATTGAAAGAGGGAGAGGGCAAGCCAGTCATAGAGGACAAAGAGGATTCCCTCGTGGTGGATGAGGGAGAGGTGTACAATCAGCCCAAGCAGCTGCAACTTGGCCCTCAGCTACTGCTTCAGCCACCTCAAAACCTATCTGAGGCCTTAATCCACAAGACCCCAGCGGGAGGCAGGCTTTCACAGCATCTGAAAGAGAGGCGAGACATTACTTCAGATGCTTGGGCACTGGAAACGGTAGCCCAGGGTTACTGCCTTCCTTTTCTAAGAAAGGCCTGGGGATCATCCACCGGGGAACAGCTCATTGAAAATTCCAGATCCGCTCCTTATGTAGGAAATGTTGATCCTGCTAGAGAAAGGTAAAATAGAACCAGTACCTGCGGCGGAGAGGAACAAGGGTGGGTACTCCCTGTATTTTCTAATCTCCAAAAAGGACAGAGGATTGAGACCCATCTTGGACTTAAGAAACTTGAGCAAGTTTCTCAGGAAGGACAAGTTCAAGATGGTTACCCTTTCTCAGATCCTTCAGGCCTTCCAACTCCAAGACTGGATGGTATCATTGGACCTGCAGGATGCTTACTTTCATGTGCCTATCCATCACAAGCACAGGAGGTACCCGAGGCTAGCAGTTTGGTGGTTCTCATTATCAATTTTGAGTTCTGCCATTTGGGCTGACTTTCGCCCGAGAGTTTTCACCAAGTTGATGGCAGCGAGTCCCAGGAGAGGGTGGATTCATGTCTTCCCCTATCTGGACAATTGGCTGATCAGGGCTCGTTCTCCCAAACAGACCCTGTAACATCTCAGCGTGACTGCCACTTTGTCCACAAACTGGACTTCTCCCTCAATTACAAGATGTCAAACATGATACCATCTCAAAGACTCCAATTTATCAGAGAAGTCCTGGATGTCTCCTCGGGGAAAGCCTTGCCACCCAAGGTGAGCGCTCCTCACATTCTGCAAATGGGCACCACATTTCAGAGTGCCCAGCGTCGTCTTCTGGCCTTCAATTATTATTTTTTTTTTGTCTTTTTTTAATGTGAGGTTGCTCGGCCTCATGGCATCCTGCATTTTCCTAGTTTCAGAGGCTCGCCTGAGAAGGAGATCCCTCCAATTGGCTCTTGGGACTCATGGTCCCAATTCTCAGGCAGGATGTCAGACCTCCTTCAGGTTCGGGGCAGCGTCGCACAGGACCTTCTGTGGTGGACCTGCAAGGACAACATTCTAAAGGCAGAACCTTTTTGGCAGCCATGTTTGGAGAGAACAGGTGACGGACACCTCACTCATGGGGTGGGGAGCCCACGCCATCCATCTGACAATCAGCAGTCATTGGTCTCCATGGGAGTCCAAAGTACACATCAACCTTTTGGAGCTGAGAGCAATAGACTTGGGCTGAAGGCCTTTCTGCTCTCTGTATGGGGAAAGAATATCCTAATAATGACGGACCACACCACACACAGAGATAAACCCTACAGGGATGTGATCTTTTGCACTGCTTCTTCCGATCCACCCTGACAATAGATTATCTGTTAAATTGTTTGTATTGATTGCGAACACTACAATGTCTGTTATTATGGGGACTAGTTATGAATTCCTTCTCCTCATAGGATTTTAGCATGATTTCTTTGTTTTTTAGCTTCTTGGATGTATGTCACGGTATGATGAGTTGTTTGAATGAGTGCTCAATGAATGGCTAGTATGTGCGACGATGTTTTAGCCAATTTTAGGCATATGCTGTTTTGTTTTACTAAAATGATCAGTGTTTAATTATTTGTGATTGATTCACCATTGCTTAAATTGTTGGTATCACTGAAAATAAATTGTGATACACAATTTTCAAATATATATTCTCTGCACATATCTTTTCCGCTTTTCTATGTTATTATAATACTCTGGTCCAGAGGCTAGAGTTTCCCTGCTCCCTTCAGCTTTTTGGGCCTGCAAGGACAACATTCTGAAGGCAGAACCTTTTTGGCAGCCATGTTTGGAGAGAACAGTAGTGACGGACACCTCACTCATGGGGTGGGCAGCCCACGCCATCCATCTGACAATCAGCAGTCATTGGTCTCCATGGGAGTCCAAAGTACACATCAACCTTTTGGAGCTGAGAGCAATCAGACTTGGGCTGAGGGCCTTTCTGCTCTCTGTATGGGGAAAGAATATCCTAATAATGACAGACCACACAGTGGCCATGTACTACCTCAACAAGAGAGGAGGTGAGGTCACTACCACTGTGCAGAGAGGCAATGCAGCTCTGGTTCTGGGCAATTCAAGAAGAAATCTCTCTATCAGCAGTTCAGCTAGCCGGAGAGGAGAACACAGTGGTGGATGCTCTAAGCAGGCAGAGCTCAGTCTCCCACGAGTGGGAACTAGCTCAGGAAGTCCTTCAAGAGATCTTCACCCTTTCGGGGAACCCCTTAAGTGGATCTGTTTGCACCAGTGTTAACCGGAAGTGCGAACTGTACTGCTCCAAGGAATTTCCCCCAAGAGGAGCTCTAGGAGGCACGTATGTGGTGGGCTGGGAGTTTCCACTGCTGTACACGTTTCCTCCAGTCCCCGTCATTACTCACGTGATCAGGAGATTGAGAAAGTTTGGGAAATCCATGATCCTAATTGCCCCGGATTGGGCCAGGAGGACGCAGTACCTGGACCTTCTGGACATGTCCATCTGCCCTCAATGCATCTTCCACAAAGAGAGGGTTTTCCATCCAAAGGTCAAAAGACTTAGCCTTCACGCATGGTTTCTGAGAGGCTGAGGTACAAGGTTTGGCACCTGCCGGACGACCTAATGAAGATTTTGCTTTCGGCCAAAAGGCCAGCAACAAAATCCTTATACTGCTGTCGTTGGAACAAGTTCAACGGCTGGTGTAGGGATAAGAATGTGGATCCATTTCAGTGCGATACACCTACGGTGTTATCCTTTCTACTTCACTTAGCAAATCTGGGGCTCCGGATCACAACAATAAAGGGTTATCTGGCAGTGCTTTCGATTTTCAAGCGCTCATCGGAGAAAACCTCATACTTTAAAATCCCTTTAGTGATTCCTTTAAGAAACTGAATGATTAATGTGTTTCCTCCTATTCCCTTTCAGGTCCCTGTTTGGGATTTACATCTTGCATTAAAATTCTTAACATGCATCCCTTTTGTGAACCCATGCATTCATGTTCGTTAAGACTATTAACACTAAAAAAGGTTTTGCTAGTTGCAATCACATCTGCCCGCAGGGTGAGTGAATTACAAGCACTGTCTTGTAAACCTCCATATACGGTCTTCCAAAAGGATAAGGTGATTCTTAAAGTAAGACCTTTGTTTCTGCCAGAAATAGCCTCTGACTTCCATTTGTGCCAAAGGATAGTTTTACCAACTTTCTATCCCCCTCCTCATCCTGGAACGCAGGAGAGGTTACATTGGCTGGGCCCTAGGAGGGCTCTCGGTTTTTATATTTCGCAAATGTTAAAATTTTGCCAGGACGACATATTATTTACAGATTATTATTGGATATACAGGTCATAAATAGGGTTTAGCAATAACAAAACAGACTCTATCTAGATGGATTGTTCTGGGTGTGTAAGAATGCTATAGATTGGCTGGTAAAGATCCCCCAAAGGGTCCAAGAGCTCACTCAACCAGGAGCATTGCTACTTCTTTCGCTCTTCAGAGAGGAGTACCAATTAAACCACTTGGTCTACCATACACCCATTTGTAAAACATTACTGCCTGGACACTTCCTCTACTCAAGACGGAGCTTTTGGGAAAGCTGTCCTGCACTCTGTCCATGATAACCACTTCAATGATGAGGAATACTGGGAGGACACAATCCATTCGAAGAACAAGTTACGCCCCTTGTAACATTCTTTCGATTGGATGTTCCTCCCACGTATTCCTCATCGCCCCTCCCAACCTACCCCGGTGCAGAATGTATATGTTTTACACTCTACGCTCTGTCATCTAAGGTCTTCTAAGGCCTAAGGAGGCACTAGTAATTCCTCTAAACATGGGAAAACAAGAACTAAAGCCAACGGGCGCTCACATTCTACATATACTGTGGATGACGACGATCAGACGGAGGCCTTCGAGGGACATCGAGTCATCGACACTACCACACAGCGCCCTCTGTCAAATTCTTTTTGCTGAAGCAGCTGAACAGGTGAAGCTGGAAAGATAATGGTCAAAGACGAGCAATACATGTGAGGAACATCCAATCGAAAGAAGGTTAAGTAACTTGTTCTTCTCTGCCTTACCTCCTGACAGGGAAATTAAAAGGCTTGATGCCTGGGAAAGTCTTGTCCCGGTTCTCAATTCTCTGTTAGGTGACAATGATTTTAGGTTAGACAAATGGGCCTGGTCTTGGATTCCATTTATTATTATTTTTTTTTAATATATTTTTATTTTATTTTTTAAAGTCAAACAAACACACTACAACTGTTTCAAAACATAGAAAGCATCATATTTCAACACATTTTCAAACTCCCCAACTCCCCCCTCCCCCTTTAAACTAGAGCCAGTTCTCACATATCGTTTACGGGAACATCATTGGGTGGCACACTACCTAGACAGCCATCAACCGGGTCCTCTGTTTTGTTGTCACCCTGGTGAGGGTTTGCCAACGAGGCCACCAATTGCCGCCAGGCCAGCAAGGGCCCTACTTCTTCTTCGCCCCCCCTGGTGACCGCTTCAAACCAGACTACGGATTCAGCTTCCGCCCACCTCAAGAGGTCTGTCCACCATAGCTCCACCCTAGGTCTGTGGGCCGCCTTCCAGCCCATGGCGATCCTAAATTTGGCCAAGACATAGGCCAGGTCCTTCATCTTGCTTATGTGTTTCAAATGCCGGGGTCTAGGGAATAGTCCAAGCAAGCATGACCAGGCCGATTCCACATCCAGCACCACCCCCCCGCCAGCCAGTTTCGTCTTGACCTCGTTCCAAAATCTATGCACCTCCGGGCAAGCCCAAAACATGTGTAGCAGTCCCACGTTCACCTCCCCACACCTGGGGCATTGCTGTATAGCTGATCCCCCAAACTTTGCAAACTTCCCAGGGGTTAAATAAGCCCTGTGGGTAACGTACAATTGAAGCTGTTCTCACGTTACGGGACACCTTTTTATGGTACCTCTGGGCCCTCTGGGCCCGTTCCCACTGCCCATCCTTCATGGGTCCTCCCACCTCCTCCTCCCCCCAATCTTGTCTCAATTGGAGCAACTCCTTCCCTGCCCTTGCTCGCAGGAGCTCATATATCCTCGATATTTCGTGCCCGCCCTCTGATACATCATACATGGTTTCCAGGGAGGCATCTGGATCCTCCGCGAGCACTGTCTCCGGCCATCTTTCTCTAGTCTTTTTCACCAGCCCAGTGTAGGTTATATATTGGCCACCATGTACTCCCGTCTCTTCCTGCAGCTGCTGAAAGTCCACTGCCTCCCTTTCCTGCCATATGTCCCTGAGGGTGGCTAGGCCTACCTGTTCCCAGTATCTGCGGACCGATTCAAGTAGTTGGGAGTCGCTCCCACACAGAGCAGCCAAAGGGGCCTGCTGGGAGTATGGTTCCGAGTCCCCCCCAATCTTCCATGTCCTGTGCCAGATCTCCCAGCCCAACTTCAGTAACCGCCCCTTGCCCACCAGTTTATCTCTGCCCAACCACACCACTTCCATCAGAAAGTATGGGGCTGTATCTTCGCGCAGGAGCCTGGCTTCTGCCGAATCTTCAGTCGAGAGCCACCTGGCCACGTACTGCAGCTGCCCCGCCAGGTAATAGAGTTCGAAGTTAGGCAGGCCTATCCCCCCCCCCCCGTCGCACGGGTTCTGGAGCTTCCACAGGGCCACCCTATTCCTAGAGCTGCCCCACACAAAACCCCTACACACACTGTGAAGTTTCGCGAATAGGCTCCTGGGTATCAGAAACGGGACGTTTATAAAAAAGTGCAAGAGTCTAGGCAGGACCACCATCTTGAGCAAGGCCGCCCTCCCCATCATGGTCAGGGGCAGTCTGGACCAAAATACCATACTGTTCTTAATCCCCTCTATCGCCTTTTCCGTGTTGTGCTTGTGTTCTGTCTCGATCTTGTGGTAAATGTTTATTCCCAAATACCTAAATGTTACGGGCCGCCATGGTATTGGCAGAACAGGCAGCCCCTGCACCGGGACATTCCTATATCTACCCAAAGGGAACAGGCTGGACTTTCCAGGGTTCACCGATATACCGGAGAGGATGGCGTACCGTTCTATCACCTCTAGGACGTACTGTAGGTTTTCTTCTGGGTAGCATAAATAAAGGAGCATATCATCTGCATATAATGATATCAGATGCTCTCCACTGGCCGTGTTTATGCCCACCTCCCCATATTGTTGACGCAGGCATATTGCCAGCGGCTCCAATGCCAGTATATATTGCATAGGTGACCAGGGACATCCCTGTCTGGTCCCCCTGCCCAGTTGCCAAGAATCTGAGACCGTGGACCCTGTCTTGACCCTCGCCATCGGGGTGCTGTAAAACAACTGTACCCATCTGAGGTATCCAGGTGCCACTCCATACCCCTTCAGGACCGCTTTCAGCCAGGGCCATCGTACCGAGTCGAAGGCCTTGACCACATCTAACGACACTATAGCCACCTCGCCCGTGTCCTCCTCAGTTTGGTCTATGACATTGTGTAGCCTCCGGTGGTTATCGGTGATGTTCCTGCCCGGAACATATCCAGTCTGATCTGGGTGTATCAGTTTCTTAATCACCCTCTTCAATCTATTAGCCAGCACCGCCGTGAGTATTTTGCTGTCCTGGTTGAGCATGGAGAACGGTCTGTAAGACCCGCGCTCCACGGCCGGCTTGCCTGGTTTCAGGAGTGGGATGATTACAGCCTCACGGAGGGGCAACGGGAGTTCTCCCTTCTCATAGGCCTCGTTGAAAGTGGCAAGCAGTGGCTGGAGCAACTCTTGCTGGTATGTTTTGTAGAACTCGCTGGGCAGCCCATCCGAACCCGGCGCCTTGCAAGTGGGCAAGTTCCGAATCACTACCTCCAGCTCATCCGAGGTGACGGGTGCGTCGAACTCAGAACGTTCTAGATCATCTAAGGTGGGCAGCTCAATGTCCCCCAATGTGTCTAGTATGTCTTGGCCCATATCCTCCCCCGTGTCCTCATACAAGTGTCTGTAAAACTTAAGGAATTCCTCATTTACCTCTTTCTGGGTGTTGCATATGCTACCTCCTTCGCCCTGAATCTCACTAATCACTGAGCGGGGGGTCTCACTCTTGTACAGCCAAGCCAGCAATCTGCCCGGCTTATCGCCCCCTGCGTGTATCCTCTCAGTATATTTCCTGTGGCTGAGTCTGCACAGTCTATCCCAGAGTGCACTGCAGGACAACTGTAGCTCCTCTACTTTGGTTCTGTTATCATGAGCGGTGCTCACGCAACGCGTGAGCTCCTCTAGCTCCCTTTCCGCCTCCCAGAGCTCTGTTTCGACCCCCCCCTGTAGCCCCTTAACTTGGGGAATAGCTACCCCACGCACCACCACCTTAAACGCTTCCCACAGTGTGCCCACAGAGCTTACGCTTCCCGTGTTTGTATCAAAATATTCTTTAATGGCGTCCCTCATGCCCTCCCGAAACCCCTCATCCTGCAGAGCCTCGGTCCTAAGTCTCCATGTAGGGATCTGCGGGCGTGGGGGCTGGTGTCTCCAGTCTACCACCAAGGGCGAGTGGTCCGACAGCACTCGGACTTTGTATTCTGCTCCTTGTATTTCTCTCACTATCCCGGCTGTTACAAACATGTAATCTAACCTTGTGTACAAATCATGTGGCGCTGTGTAGTGTGAGTACTGTCTGACCGTGGGATGCAGCCTTCTCCACGCATCCTCTAGGCCTAGGTCTTTCAGTGGGTACTCGGCGCTTTAGCCGCCGGTGCCGTTTTTCCTGCCCTGTCCTTGGACCTATCCATACTGGGGTCTACGGTACAGTTAAAGCCCCCCCCACACTACCGTACCCCCCGCTAGGGGGCCAAGTTTACCGTAGAGGGTCCTAAAGTAAGCCGCTGTATGGTTATTGGGGGCGTACAAATTTATGATGTGTATTTCTCTGTTTTCCAAGAGACCCGTTACCACCACCATTCTACCCTCCGGGTCCACCATAGAATCAAGCACTCGAAACGGCACGTGGGGTGCCACCCAAGTGACAACCCCTCTGGCATACGCTGAGTACGCCGCCCCCACAACGGTGCCCTTCCATTTCCCCCCCGACCACCTCCAGCCTTTCCCTAGTGAGGTGGGTCTCTTGCAGCAGGGCTATGTCTACGCGCATCCTCTTTAAATACATCATCACTTTGTTGCGTTTAAGGTAGCTGTTGAGGCCCCATACATTCCAGGTCACAATTCTGAGATTACCCGATGCCATCTAGTCGGTCTATCTACGTCCCATCCCTCCCCATAATGTTCCCCATGTAGGGTCGTTTCCTGGCTCCTTCCCCAACCTCACACCACTTTGGATTCCATTTATTGAGGGCAAAGTCATGTTTTGCAAGCTCTGAGAAATCAGAGAATCTGAGAAAAACTGATTGGCGAGAGGGCTTTTGGTGCAGAGAAAAAACATGAAATGTATAATTGCTACATGTTGTCTAAAGTTAACAATGCTGCATTTGTATCAAGCAGGACTGTCCACGATCGTGCTTTTACTCAGTGATTTCACTTGAGTGTGGCACACAGTCTCACTGATCATAAATAGTGAAGGATGATTGTAGTGGGCTCTGTCAATACACGTTGGAAAAGGAGACCAGCTAATGCACAAGTCCTATAGTGCTGGTAAAAAATGCTCTGCAAAAGTCTGAGTGTTCAGACTTTTTATACTTGTTCTTTGTCTCCTGCAGGGAACGGCAGATCAAGTGCCCAAAGTGTGACAGGATCTTCTGCAGGACAAGCCACCTGAAGAAGCACCTGAACTCTCATGAAGACAAGCGGGATTACATCTGTGAGAAATGCTCCAAAGCCTTCTTGACAAAGTACCATCTAACCCGGCACCTGAACATATGCAAGGGACACAAGTCAGGCCACTCCTCCAACGACCCAGAGGATGTGGATGGCGAGGACTCGGAGGATGAAAAATTACTGGGTTCAGCAGATACAGAGGACCTTATACAGGGCAATGATGTATATGCCTCAAATAATGCTGTCTCTGAACCAGAGTGACAGGAGCCAGTCCCTAATGTTAATATTTATTTATTTATTTATCTGTATATTCTGTTTTTGGTCAATAGACTAGGGGGTCTCATTTAGAGGGAACTGATTCGAACAGCCCATCATGTAAATAACCACATTTTTATAATACGGTAGAATACAGTCATTTGGGTTAATTGTTTTTTTTTTCTCGCTTTAATGGATGAACTGTACAGTGCAGTAAACTGGCAACAGGCGGGCTCATGGCATGTAAAAAGAAAATCATGATGATAAAGCTACAATGAAACCAACATTTTAGCAGCTCTTTGTTTTTGTTAACTCAATCAAAACATTAAAAAACGTGAACTGGAAATTATTTATTTTTCGAATGTTATTGATTCACACAGAAGAACAAAGACTCCACATAATTCAACCAGAGCCAGGTTTTTGAGCTACCAAGAATCGCACATTGAAATTAGTTAGGCAAACTATTTGTACTATAGTTGCCATTACTGCAATTGAATGGCAGAATTGACTGGTTAACATTTTCAGTTGCAAACAAAATGCTTAGTAGAGCTACAAAATAATAAAACATGGAGTCTTCATAGTTGATGCTAGGAGGGTATTCCCCAACCTTGTGTTTGCGGTGTGAGAAAGCCAAAGCCACAGCCACAACTGGGTACTGGGGGTTCCCTCAAGGAAAAGGAGACACCTAGTGGTAAACTGAAATTTACATTTGTATCTACACATTCTTATGATTTTATATTTCCATTATTGTCACTTTACACATTCCGTAAATGTCTTTTCAAATCAAAGATGCCTACCCCAGGGAATTGTGTATGTTTATCCCCCTGTGTCATGGAGCTCCATTTTTCTCAATTCTTTTAAGTCTCAGGTTGGTAATTAATGTACATAACGTACACTGCTGTGCCCCTTACTGGGTTCGAAGGCCTTTTGACCGACCCTTTCCCATTTTACCCCTACCTTGAGTCCTCCTAACACAGACTTTGGATTCACCTTATTGACCTAAGTCTAAGGTAACTTTTTTCCATATTCCCCATCCAAGAGAAGAGAATGATATTGCTCTAAAAGCCTCTGCCTTCGGGTCCATTCTAACTTTTCCCCCTAAATCTGTTAATTCATCCAACCAATTTGATATCTCCACATTGTTTATCCCTTTACTATTTTTTATCTTGCAATTTAGTCTACCCCTCTCTATTGATCCATGCTGCTTCTTTTGATACAATAATGCAGGCTTAAGTGCAGCCCAAGAATAAACACAAACATTCATTGGCATCTTGGCTTCGAAATTCCTTTTAGAGGTTTCAATTAGGCCCCATATCTATCCATCATGTACACACAGGAGTTAGAGTGGGAGCGGTATGCTATTCCCGTAATTGTCTCAGCTAGGCATGACGAATATGAGGCGTGATGGCACCAGTTGTAGCAATCAGAAAACCAATCACTAAGTAATCTAAAAAATGACCAAAGGTGGCAAAAGTAGACACATGATTTATTTCCATACAGCTGGGTAGAAGTATACAGGCACACTGGCAGAGTATCCCCATCCCAGAAATTATGCATTATGGTTTTCTGCATAGGCAAGCCAGCCGAGACATTTCACCACACCGCCTCACCAAACATGGCCGTGTTGTCCAGTCATTCTTCCAACGGTGACTGCGGTTATGCTGCACTTGAGTCTCATGTATTTTCCAGGCCCTCCCAGAAATATAATGCGGTTGGCTACAACAGTACAGGCACTATACCTATTTCCAGATTTCACTGTGCAACATTCCACCATGGAATCTCTTACTGAAGCGGGCCATAAAGGAGGTACCTATAAATCGTCAAAACAAGGGAATGTATTCAAACTATTACATCGTACCAAATAAATTACAAACTGTTGCATCCCATACTAGACTTGCTTCTGGCAATGCATTTGTCAAACGAATTCCAGATGATCATCTTGCAAGACGTCATACCACACTTAAACCATGGAGACGACATGGCAACGTTTGACACAAAAGATGCACACTTTAATGTAATATTCCCAAAGAACACAAGTTACCTTAAGTTCAAGGTAGGTGTATTTTAGTATATTTGGCGCCACATGTTTTCACAAAAGTGCCCTGTGGTTGCAGGATACCTGTACAGACGGACCCCTTCCTTGACGACTGGCTGATAATTGGGAACAGTGCACACACAGGTTACAATCCAACATTTTGCCTTTGGATTCCTGTTCAGTGCACCAAAGTTGTCTAAACCAATTAAAACTGACATTTCGAATGTATTGCATGCTCCCACGTATTCCTCATCTTTGATATCTCCTAGTGTCGGCTGCTTCAGCAATTTCTTCTCTCTCAGTTGAGGGTGCCACGCGTCGTCAACTCAATGCCCTTCTACTGCCTCCGTCCACTTTCGAGCATGACGTCAGACTGTGTGTGTGTGTGTGTGTGTGTGTGTGTGTGCATATATATATATATATATATATATATATATATATATATATATATATATATATATATATTTCTGAGGCTTCTGGAATCTGCTTAGATCATATGCTGTGCATAGGCCGCCATCTAGTGGAAACTGCAGAGTATTACAGTTGTTGTTTTCGAAACTCGAAAAGGGACGTCGACAGGGTGTGCCAGTAATACTATCCCTAGTGAGAAGCCCACTGTACCCATGATCCCTCACGCGGCGAGGTCCCTCAGATTGTTTCTTTCCGCCATTCTAGACGGGTGCTTATAGCAGAGTTCTTCTTTCGGCTGATAGCCATTTGCTATTATCCGATTAACGATAGTTCCTTCTTTCTATCCTTCATATCACCGACTATCGAAATACCAGCGCCGGTGAAGGACAAGAAAAACGACAGTCGAAAGACTCCTGCGACAAGTCCATTTGGGCCTTGGCAGGCCGAAATGGGCTTTGGCCCACACAGTAGGGAGAGAGGGGGGAGGTCATTGTAGAATGTATATGCCCTCTTTTCTACACTACATTCGCCTAGCTGCCGTGTCATTCCGTTATGGACAAGACCACCTTTAAATTTTGCCCCAAGTGCAATAGGAAATTTCCGTGGGTCGATAGGCAGCTCGAGGCCATGGAAGTAGAGCGTGCCTTCAGCGATAGCAGCAACGCCGCTGTATCTGACGGCGAAGGAGACTGGGTAGCTCCGGTTACCCAAGCGCAGGCCCGACCCCGAAAAACAGGCCGGCAGCCCTGTTATGGGGACAACACCCAGCGGCGGATGCGCTATCACTTCATCCTCCACCAAGAACACAACCCACAGCCGAGACTCGACACACGTGTCGAGAAGGCAACTCACAACGTCTAGGGAGAGGTCCATGGAATCTCTGTCCTCTGGGCACTCTCGATCAAGATCGCCACATGACGGATCCCTCCCACCGGGGGCCGATTGTCCGCAGACAAGGCTCTGGTTCAGCCCACACCTAAAATCGGCGTTTGGCGTCTAGTCAGGTACAAACCCCCGTACAGTCGGGGAAACGCGCTTCAGGGGGGCAGGGTAAAGAGAGGGAGTCCAAGAAAAGGTCCTCTAAGACCCCTCATAGGGATAAGACCCCTCATAGGGAGAAATCTCAGGAGGCTAGGCCCACCTCTCAGAGGGAGAAGTCTCAGGAGGCTAGGCCCAAAGAACCTGTATTACTTCTTCCAACAGATGAAGATTTAGGTCTCTCTTCTCAACCATTGGTCATCCCTAGCTCTGCACAAAGGTCGGCCGAGGATATAGACAGTGTCATGAGGAGGATGTCCTTCATGGCCAACTTGTATGAAAAGGACCCTGCCTATTTCAAAGGTTTCCACTCCACACCCCCACTACAGCACATTCTGGGTCGCAGATCCCTGCTCAACCCCCTGCTAAGAGGTCTCGCCCTGAAAATCCAGTGCAAGGCACAGTCATTGACCTCTATGACCCGGTCTCCCACCATGAAGACCTCTCTATTCAAGAGGCAGCAGACCTTTATTACAGGGAAGATGCAGCAGACCCTTATTACAGGGATGATGAAGACCCTGAGGGTGACCCCGAGACAGACATGTATCCCATGGACTCTCCTGTTAATCAGGACCTCTGGGTCATGCACTCACCCATTGAAAACCAACCCCTACTAAATGAAGTGCTCGTCAATGCGGCAGAGCATTTTCAGATAGAAACTCAGGAAGTACAACAAGATAACTGTTTTGTAGAAGAAATCCTAGGAGATGATAAGGCTGTTACGCAGTTTATCCCTCTCCTCAAGTGTCTCTACCAGAAATGTCGTCAGGCCTAGTACGGTAGTCGCCTGTCTATTTCTTTTTCCGTCCCACTCTCCCCCCTCCCTTCCTTATCTATGTCTTAACTCTTGCACTATCTGAAATGTCGTCAGGCCGAGTACGATAGTTAATTTCACATCCTTACTGTTCATGGCCTGTAAGAATGTGGTTGTATTTTCCCTTGTTCCCTCCCTTGCCTTGAAGCGCTTTGAAACACATTGTGTATAGGCACTATATAAATAAACGATCATATCATATCAAGTCCATTCGGCGAAAAATACAGCCATTGCTGGAGACCCCTAATCTTACGCAGGCTGTGAACCCCCACATAGAGAAACTGTTTAGATCTGCCCCTTCTGACCCGCTGTATATCAGAGGGCAACTGAAGCCCGATTCATTAGTTGTCACTACAACAAGGAAGAGGACTGGTACTCTCTTAGCTTCCTCTGAGGCCCTGCCTGACAAGGAAAGCAAGAGACTTTACGCGATGGGCAGTAAGGTGGCCTCCTCCGTGGCATTCCAGGCTAGGATTGCAAACAATTCTATCCTGTTGGCCAGTTACAACTGCCACAACTGGGATGATGTCTCATCCTTACTAGCATCGGCCCAGGAACCACTCAAGTCTCAGCTTGCCCAGGTGGCCGGAGAAGGCAGGGCAGTGTCAAGCTGCTTATTAAAAAACAATATTGATGCCGCGGACAACGCAGGCAGGATAATAGCAGAAGGGACTATTATCAAGCGTCACGCTTGGTTGCCCCAATCAGGTTTTAAACCAGAGACGCAAGCTACCCTGATCAGCATGCCCGTTGAGCCCAATGTGCTCTTTTTCAAGGCTGTCGAAGGGCGCCTTAAAGACAGCCAAAGAAGAATACGATACATTGGGCCAACTGACCAATAAACCTACTGGCCAGAGGGGAAACGGGAATTTTTGTCGCTCAAGCGGCCACAATTCACAGAGGTGTTCCACTTATACCCAAAGCCAAGTTACTGCCTGGGGAAACAATCGGGGTCAGTTCTCCCAAAATTACCCAAGAGGAGCGGGCAGATCCCAGGGACGCGGTAGAGGCAACTCCTCCAGAGGTGGCACTCCACCTCAAAAGCAGTGACTATCCTCTACAGGTGCCCTCCCATGCCTCTTCAGTAGGAGGGCGCATATCCACCTTCACCCACGCATGGGAGGCAATCACTACAGACAGATGGGTGCTGTCCACTGTAACAGACGGATATTGTATAGAGCTCCTCCAGCAACCCCGGAACCACCCCCCACGACAAAGACCCCTTCCGAGGAACACCAGCGTATCCTCCTCGAGGAAGTCGCCACACTTCTACTAACGGACGCCATCCAAGTCGTCCCGGCCAACCAGGTAAACAAAGATATTTATTCAACTTACTTCCTTGTGCCAAAGAAAGATCTAACAATGCCCCCAGTATTAGATTTGCGCCCTGACAAACAAATATGTCAAGCCACAAAAGTTCAGCATGACTACGCTACAAGAGGTAATCCCTCTACTAAAAAAGGGGGATTACATGGCAACACTGGATATGAAAGATGCCTATTTTCATATTTCAATGTTCCCAGCGCACAGGAGATTCTTGCGTTTCAAGATAGCGAACCAGCACTACCAATTCAAAGTGCTACCCTTCGGAATAGCATCTGCTCCAAGGGTATTCACAAAGGTACTGGCGCTGGTGCCAGCACGCCTGCGCAGGGAGTCAATCCCAGTGTACCCTTGCCTGGACGACTGGCTGATTACAGGGGAGTTCCCCCTCATTTGCAGGCAAAGCATTCAGAGGACTATCAACCTACTCTTCCAATTGGGCTTTTCCATCAACGAGAAAAAATCAAGCCTAGTGCCAAGCACAACCAAACAGTTCATAGCAGCTGCAGACACACAAGAGGGGTTGGTCTTTCCATGACCGGAAAGAGTCCAAAATATGTCACTGCAAATACCACATTATCAGGCCGGCCGCCAGATAAGGGTGCACACTGCAATGCGTTAGCTAGGCACAATGGCATCTTGCATTTACCTGGTTCCTCACCTTCGACTCTGCATGCGGCCCATGCAGGAGTGGTTGGCGAAACAGTGGTCTCAGGCGAGTGGTCAGTGGGACGATCTAGTGGTCGTTTTTCGCTAACACTAATACAAAATCTTCGCTGGTGGATAAGAGAAAATCTGCTGAAGGGGAAACCCTCCTACAATCTCGAAGTACAAGCGATTGTCACAACGGACGCCTAACTCGCTGGGTGAGGGGTTCACTACCTTCACCACACAGCTCAGGGTCTGTGGAGTCACGTGGCAGCACAGAACCACATCAATCTGCTAGAACTACTGGCAGTATTCAAAGCCCTTCAGGCTTTCGAATCTCACGTAGCAAACCAACCTGTGCAAATCCTGACACAGCACTACAGCGATGTATTACATCAACAAACAGGGGGGCACACGTTCTCCAAATCGGTCCAGGCTTGTGCAACAAATTTGGAAATGGGCACTCAAACAGAAAATATTCCTATCACAGCACATTCCAGGGGAACTCCACTCTCTTGCTGACTCATTGAGCAGAGATCCCCTACCAGAAGAACACGAGTGGCAACTACACGCAGGGGTCGTAGAACACCTCTTCTCTCGATGGGCTTGCCCCACAATAGACTTGTTTGCTACAAGCGAAAACAGGCAATTCCCAGACTTCGCGTCCAGGTTCCCCCAGCCAGGCTCCAAGGGGAACGCCTTATGGATGAACTGGTCAGGGAAATTTGCTTATGCTACCCCCCCCCAAACACCTCTGAGGAAAGTGGTGAACAAGATCCACAAGGAACAAGTGACTCTCATCCTGGTTGCTCCTATGTGGGCAAGACAACCTTGGTATCCACATCTGCGCAAACTGACGATGTGCGATCCCATCAAAATTCTCTGGCTGTACAATCTGCTCACTCAGCACGGGGGACTAACGGTGCACCCTCAACCTCACTCAATGAACTTGGCAGCATGGCTCCTGAGGTCATAGAGTTTGGACATCTTAATCTGCCACAGAGATGTATGGATTTCTTAAAAGAATCAAGAAAGCTTAACACTAGGCACTGTTATTTTGACAAGTGGAGAAGATTTGCAATTTGGTGCCAGTCGAAACAAATTAACCCCATAGAACGTACTCCTTCCCACATTCTAACTTATATGCTCCACTTGCTAGATGCAGGGTTAGCATACAACTCCTTAAAGGTCCACCTGGTTGCTTTGTCAGCCCATACCACTTCCCTCAATAAAGACTCCAGGTGGAAAGTACCTGTCATCAAAGCATTCATGGAGGGAGTAAAGAGACTCCACCCTCCAATTTCTACCCCACCGCCAGGATGGGATCTCAATGTTGTACTCGCTAAGCTCATGGGACCCCCTTTCGAGCCAATGCATAAGTCTAGTCTAAAACACCTGATTTACAAAACTGCCTCCTTTGTGGCCATCACTTCCATAAGAAGAGTTGGTGAAATACAAGCATTGTCAGTGCAGGATCCTTTATTTGTTGTACACAAAGACAAGCCGGTTTTACGTACTCGCCCTAGGTTCTCCCCGAAGTTAATCTCTAAATTTCATGTAAACCAGTCTATTGAGCTACCGGCTTTCTTCCAGGAGCCCACTAGCTCAGCTGAGGTAAAACCCCACACACTAGATGTGAGGAGGGCGGTCCTCTACTACGTATATAAAACCAGACTGCTAAGAAAAACAGATCAGATGTTTGTCTCCATAGCAGCAGGCAGAGAAGGAGACCGCATTTCAAAGAATGCCATCTCTTGGTGGATAGTCGGATGTATACAATGATGCTATTCCCTATCAGACAAGACACTGCCTTTTATGCCCAGAGCTCACTCCACAAGGAGCACAGGAGCCACTCTGGCATTCATTGCACATGTCCCTCTAGACAGCATTTGCAAAGCAGCAACATGAAACTCAATACACACTTTCACTCAGCACTACTGCATTGACACTCATTCCAAGACAGATACACAAGTGGGACAAGCGGTGTAAGACCTCTGTTCGCACCTGAACCTTTTCACATCCGACCACCTTCCACTAACACTGCTTGCTAATCTATGCACAGCATGTGATCTAAACAGATTCCACAAGCCTCAGAAGGGACCGTAATCTTATTTTTGATGCTTGTATCTGCTTAGATACACATGCGCCCACCCTTCATCCCCTCGGAGAGAAGGCGCATCGATGCTTATGAGCTTGTTTGATGCGCATCTGCTTGGATACATTGTTCTCATGCTACACTTCATGCTACCTCATGTCAGAAAAATAACAATCTGAGGGACCTCGACGCGTGAAGGACCATGGGTACAGTGGACGTCACACTAGGGATAGTATTACTGGCACGCCATGTCAACGTCCCTTTTCGAGTTTCGAAAACAACAACTGTAATACTCTGCAGCTTCCAAGAGATGTCGGAAACTGCGGAGTATTATAGTTGTTGTTTTTTGTTTAAACTCTTGTTATTAGTGGTCACAAAAGATACACAGCACTTATCACATCACATTTCACATATTTCAACAATGATATGACACATAGCTCATTTGAACATTAAAGATTACAAAGTCTCGTCATCAGAAACTGTCGCATAAATACATTCTGTAAGGGCCCCATATGTCTTTGGGCCTACTTGCAGCTGGCTGGGTCAGGACAAATTGTTCTTCTGATTTGTTAACATATGTTAGTTCCCGAAGGAAATGTTTCATGTTCGGCAGACCAGGGCCTTTCCAAGTTTGTAAGATGCATTTTTTGGCCACCGCACATGCAATATTAAACCGTCTCCTGATTTTTTTTGGAGCACTTGCCTATGTCACCACACAGGTATTTCTGTGGGGTTAGTTCAAGGGGAACCTGTGTAATTTCTTCTAGCATCTCCGCCACCTCCCTCCAGAATCCAGCCACGACCGGACATCCCCAGTACTTGTGAAATGCACCCGCCTGGGGAGCCCTACATTTGGGACATTCACCCGAACCATCCAACGTGAACTCGCTGTGTAGTGTAGTCTATTTAAAATCTTAAACTGGATTAAGCGTAGGCCAGCATTTAATTATATACTTTTGGTAAGCGAGCAATACCTGTCCCAGGTTTTATCATCAATGGGGGCCTGTAGATCTCTCTCCCACTTGTCTTTGACCTGTTTTGTTGTGGGGGTATGTGCTTGGACCGCCACATATGGTTTAGAAATCCCCACGCTATCCCCAGCCGTTGCCAGCTGCGTACATGGATGTGCAAAGGGCTCATCTGGGAAGAGCGGCCAGTACTTCTGCAAAGCTGATCTCTGCGGTAGTATTGGAGTGTCTTAAGCGATCCCCCGCCCAGTGCCCCCAACACGTCATTTAAGGTTGCGAATTTCCCTTTAATGAACATGTCGCCCAGTTTCTTTTCTTTATTTGGATCCCAGGATTCCTGTAGGCTGCTATCGTGTGTTGGAGGTATGCCTGGGTAGTTCCAGAGGGACAACTCTTGGTTATAAGGGGTTTTCAAGCCCAGTCATTTGCATATAGCCTTCCATGCCCCGACCGTGCAGCTCACTGGGTTGTAATAGCATGTATCTCTATATTGTGTATCAAAAATTACAGACTGTATATTCCTGGGATGTGTGGTGTATTCCTCTATCCACGCGTGGGGCGGGCCATCGGCTTCACTCTACCAGTATTTCACAAATTGAGCTTGGGCTACGTAATAATACAGTTCAAAATCGGGTGCCGCTATGCCACCTGAGGAGTATGGTTCAGTCATTTTTTTCCCACCCTATCCTTGCTGTTTTCCCATTCCACAGAAAAGTTACCACCATGGATGGAAGCCTGGCAAAGAAGGGCCGTCCCGCCCATTTAGGGACGTTCACAAAAAAACCCAGTAATTTGGGTAAGATTATCATTTTAAGAACTGCGACTGTGCCATGTAGTGAGATTGGCAGGTGCCCCCACATCAGTAATTTGGTGTTTAAAGTGTGTAATCCGCATTCATGGTTGTCTGTGTATAGTGTATGTCTATCCCTAGAGGCAAGTCTCCCCAGGTATCTAATAGTTTGTTCGGACCATTTAAGCCCGCACCGAGTGTCTGGACACTTGGTTGTCAGTGTAAGTGGGAATATTTCGGATGTCATTATTTATAGTATATCCAGAGTAAGCTGCAAATTCCTGAATATCCGCCATCGTGGGTGCAATATTTTCTGGTTCACGAACATATAGGAGCGTATCATCCGCCTATAGGGAGATTAGTTGGGTAGAGCCTTTGTTTTATCCCCCTGTCTGAGTGTCTAAGTCTAATCGCGATTGCCATTGGCTCTAGGGTCAGCGCAAATAGTATAGGCGAGAATGAGCACCCCTGCCTGGTGCCTCTTCCCAGTAGGAATAATTCAGAGATGGATCGATTAGTTGATACTCTTGCACCGGGTTCCGTGTATAACAGTTTCACATATCTAATAAAATTAGGGCCCATCCCAAATGCCTCCAGTACTGCTAACAAATAAGCCCATGACACCGAGTCAAAGGCTTTTTCGCTGTCAAGGGATATGGCCACTGCATTTCTTCCCGAGTCTATCTGTGCCATAATGCCAAAAAGTCTACGGAGATTAAGGGCCGTGGATCTAGCGGGGATAAACCAGTTTTGGTCGGGATGAACCAGTGTCGGGACTGCCGGCAAAAGTCGATTGGCCAGTACTTTTGCAAATATCTTGGCGTTAGTGTTTATAAGTGAAAGGGGCCTGTAGGATGATATATCTTGGGGTGGCCGACGAGGTTTAGGGAGTACGGTTATAGCAGCCTCTCTCATTGTCGGGGGTAGTATATTGGTCTGAATGGCTTCCTCCCATACCTACAATAGTACTGGTACTAGCTCCTTGCGGAATTCTTTATAGAATTCGGCGCTTAATCCGTCTGACCTTGGAGCCTTACCCGACGTCAATGCCTCAACCTCCTCCGCTATTTCCTCAGCGGTTACAGACTGCTCCATTGCCAGTCGGACCTCCTCAGAGAGTTTTGGCATGGAAAGTGCCTCTGGGTAAGATTTAATTTCAGTGTCTGTTTTGCTATCTTTGTTTCTATATAGTTCTTGGTAGAATTTAGCAAATTCACTATTGATCCCCTCTTCACTTAGAAGTACCTCCCCTTGTGGTGTTTGTATGCTCGTAATCTAGTTCGTTTGCCTATCCTGTTTGAGCAGATTGGACAGTGTCCTCCCAGCTTTATTCCCATCCCCATATCTACGGCCGCGTACCGGTACCGCCATATAGCGCACTTCTCTAGAGGCCAACTTGCCATATTCTTGAAGACGTGTCTGAATTTTAGCCAATATTGCCTTGTCTTGTGTGTGAGTGTAAGTCTCTTCAAGTTCCCCCAGTTTACGTTCAGTTTCAGTTAGCTCAGCTCAGACCCCCTTCAGGAGACCTATGGACTTAGATATCAAGGTTCCCCTAGTCCAAACCTTAAAGGATTCCCAGACAGTGGAGTACCTATCAACTGATCCGACATTGTTAGTAAAAAAACTCTGCAATGTCTGTGTGTAATTCCTCCACAACCCCAGGGTTGCTCAACATTCCTCCTGGCATTCTCCATCTTTTTACGGGCCTAGGGGCATCGCGACGCTCCACCTCCATCAACACAGGGGAATGATCAGACAGTGTGCGGGGTAGTATCTTGCATGTCTTCAGTGCCGTGGCCACAGCAGGGGAGACGAACCAATAGTCGATCCTAGACTCAGTCATGCACCGAGGAGTAATACGTGTATCCCCTACTGTCCGGGTGCAGCACACGCCAGGCGTCCACAGGTGAAAGCTGTGGTAGAATGTGCTTCAGGGTGAGGACTGTTTTATTAGGTGCTCTGACGTAGTCCTGGATCTATCTAGTCTGGGGTCCAGGGCCACATTGAAATCCCCTCCCTGTATTATAGTGGTCACATTAATTGAAGCGATTAATTGATGCATATTAGTGTAAAAGGCAGGGTCATCAACATTAGGCCCATATGTGTTAATCAGCAATAGTTGCTGGCCAGTGATCTCACCCCACACCAGAACATATCTGCAAAGCCGGTCAACCTTTTGGCCCACCAGTTTGAACCCCACACTTGGATGGATAAGAGTGATGACCCCTCTGGACTGGGATGAATAATTAGTGTGGAACCTTAATTTGCCCCATTTGGGCAATGTGTGTAAATTGCTCGCATCCATTGTGTGCGTTTCTTGCAACATTAGGATCTGGGGACCATGCCTGGTAATATAATTGACCACTTTCTTAGTCTTTATCCGGTTATTCAGACCCCTTACATTCCACTGACAGCAGTTTTACCTTCAGCACGTCACCAATGCTTCATAGGGAAATGTTCCGACGATACCTCATCTCTTAGTGATATACTGTTTGTATAGCATGGGTAGTGCCAGCATCCGTTTAACCACTGATTTAACCATTAACAAACATTCTGCCTCCTTCATCCTCCCCTCGGCACGAGGCTCCATAACATGGGGCCCAGTCGCCGTTTCGCACCATGAGTCTATATAACAACATGCTTCATACCCTCTTCCCACCCACCCTCCCTCATCACCCCCAACTTGACGATGTTCCCACTTGAACTTGTGGAATTTTCCAGGGGTAGCCATGTTGCTTCACATGACCGCCAACTCCGGTTCTCCCCACTCCACCTAGCCATGGGGCCGCTTTCGACGCTAGTTCAGCCTAATTCCGGACAAAAAAGGATCTGATAGCCCAAACATAGTTCACTTGGCATGTGTCATTAATCCTCTGGACGGGGTCTGTTCTGCACCGGTCTGCCCCCTCTTGGGAAAAAGGGGTATAGAAGTTTCTATATAGGCCATGGCTTCAGCCGGAGTCTCAAAAAAGCGTGCTCTTCCTGCATGTTGAATCCTCATTTTGGCGGGGAACATCAAGGCTTATGTAATCTGGCGTGCTTTCAAGAGTTTCTTAACTGGTTCGTAAGATGGTCTGCTTGCCTGGACCCCGGCGGAGAAGTCTGGGTATATGTGTATTCGGTTTTCCTCATACTGCAATGTCCCAGCCTCCCTTGCCAGGCGTAGGATTGTGTGTCTGTCTCTGTGATTAAGGAGACATACAATTATCGTGTGTGGTGGTGCACCTGGTTTGGGTACTGGTGCCAGTGTACGGTGTGATCTCTCGACCGGGAAGTGTTCAGAGAATGACTCAGGCCCAAACAAGGATCTGAACAGTGTTTCCAGTTGCTTCTCCATTTGGCCTTTCCCGAAGGATTCCGCTACGCCAACCACCCGAACGTTGTTTTTCCTTGATCTAGATTCAAGGTATTCACATTTATTTTGTAGCTTGCTCATTGTTTCTTTAATTTGGGTAATGTCTCGACTGTGGTGAGCAATGGTATCTTCATTTGCACTTATTCTATTTTCAGTTTCCGTGACACGGGCGCTTTCTTTATCTATTCTGGCCCTCATGGAGCCAATAGTGGCCACTATCTCATCCAGCATCACGTTAACTGCCAGGAACCCATTTTGCACTAGTGTTGCCAGCTTGTCTTCTCGTTCCCCTCCTTCAGGCTCGCCAGTCACAGTGGGCTCCGCATGCATCTCCACTGCAACAGCTTGGTTTTGGCTGCTGGTGTAAGTGTCCATTGGCCCTTTCTTTTTGCTACTAGGGGTCTGAGATGTTTTGCCTGCTTTATGTGGTTCCCCCATGGTGGCACAGAGCAGTGTGCTGCTTTCAATTTCACTGTTATCAATGTTCAGGGCAATGATTTTCTGTAAACGTTCACACCGTCACAATATGGTTTGTTTGGCCGGCGAGCAATGGGGTTCAACACACTTCTTCGTGTTTTAGGTCTTCAGGGCGTGTTGGCCACAAATGGACTGTGCCCTCCCACGTATGTAGTATTCAGTTCGTAATGTCTCTTGGCACTGAGTTCCGTTTTAACTTGCGAAGCCTATGTGTGCATCAGGTGTTTTTCTTTTATTAATAAAGGGCCGTGGGGGCAGCCTCTGCATGCCTCCAGGTGATCAAGAGGCAGTAATATATTAGGCGCTGAGCAGCAGTGTGGTATCCCTCCAGTGAACAATCAGAGGCATCAGCGCCCCTTAAAACTGATGAGCCCCCGCCCAAGCACGCTGTATCGCCTCCACAAGGTCCTTAAGGGCCGGGCGCACCGCGTGCGCCTGCCACGGGGGTCCGAGTTCCACTGCTCAGTGAGCTCTGGGCTATGTAGTCCACCTCAGATCAGGATATTGTATTGCTCGCGGAGCGCCAACGTTTGGTGGGCTCAGAGTATTGGAAGGTTAGTGTCACTCTAAATTGTGGATCTGTGTTCCCAGAACCTCCGCCCTGTTAGCATCCCTCATCCCAGGCACAGGCGACGGCTGTCTTCTCTAGTCAATAATATACCCAGCCGTTCCAGCCGCGAGGCTAAGCTGCGGTCTGAGCGGGAGCTATGACAAGCAGCGAGCTCTGCAAACAGCCGGGGTTAAGTCCGCCACACACTGCTCCACACCTTCCCCACCACCTCCCGGCCTCTTACTTGGGGTTACGTGCGTGTGTTGTGCTGCTTAGAAAGTTGCAGTGCCTGTTGTGTTACTTGGGGATTTGCTGCTGGACCTCATCCGATCACGGCGTCCGGGAGGGAAGAAAGTGTTTTCCGTTGTCGGTCAGCCGGAGCACCCCACGGGTCTCGTTCATGCACAGAGTCTGTTGGTTGGTGTCAGTCGCAGCCGTCTTCCCCGCTTGGCTCAACCAACATCCGTGTATTGGGCTTAGGCGCGAGCCGCAGTTGCAGGCTCCTCCCACCTGCGGCCTGCAGTCCCTCTGCGTCCCCGGCCAACTGGTGGATCTGCCCGGTTCTATTTGCCGGATCGCCTCAGCGCTGGGTGTCGGCCAATCTCACCACGGACATATCTTGGCGAATATTGGTCGCAGCTGACCAGGACTTTCTCTGAATGTGCTCAGATGTCTGGGCCGTCGGTAACTCAGCTTTCCAGCTTCTCAGGCAGCCTCTGAAAGGATAATTTAGCACAGGATGTCTCGGTGGAGCAGGAGCTCCGAAATCAGGCAGCCATTTTCGTTCGTGCACAACAGCGCCCCCCTACAGTTGTTTTTGAAATTCGAAAAGGTACGTTGATAGGGCGTGCAAGTAATACTATCCCTAGTGTGACTTCCACTGTGCCCATGGTCCTTCACGTGTCGAGGTCCCGCAGATTGTTTTTTTCCGCCATCGTAAACAGACGCTATTTCGCTGAGTTCTCCTTTCGGCTCATCGCCATTTATTATTACCAATGAATGATAGTTTTTTGCTTACTATCCTTTATATTCACCGACTATCGAGACCATCCGACAGCGGTGAAGAAAAGAAACGACCGTTGAAGACTTCCGTCGACGGATCCGTTCCGGCCTTGGAAGACCGCTTCGGCCCTCACAGTAGAGAGGGGGGGGGGGGGGGTATTTTAGGATGTATTTACCACTTTTCGTACACTACACTTGCCTAACTGCTGTGCCTTTCCATTATGGATAGGACCCCTTTTAAATTGTGCCCTAAGTGCAATAAAAAGTTCCTGTGGGTCGACAAACACCTCGTGTTTAACCTTTGTCTCCCTCAGAACCACGTCGAGGGTACCTCACGAGCGTGTAGACTCTTCAAACATAAGACATTGAAGGACTGCTTAACTAAATGCTGGGCCCAACACGCCAGGCAGCTCGAGGCCATGGAAGTGGAGGGGACCTTCAGCGACGGCAGCAACGCTATGGTATCCGAAGGCGACTGGGTTACTCCGGTTTCCCAAGGACACGCCCCCGACCCCAACAGACAGGCCAGCGGCCTGGTTACCGGGATGACACCCGGCGGTGGAAGCGCCCTCCTTAACTCCTCCACCAAACACACAACCCCCGGCCTGAGACTCGACAAACGTGTCGAGCAAACGGCAACGCACGACATCTAGAGAAAGGTCTGTTGAATCGCTGTCCTCTGGGCACTCCATATCAAGATCGCCACATGACAGGTCCCGACTGTCGAAAGACAGAACAGAGGTTGTGGATAAAAATATTCCAGAAGGTCGTGCGGCAGCTGACGAGACTTCGGATCTGACCGTAGCTGAGATTCAACGTTATGCGTTGATATCGGTAAAAAAAAAATACACTAGCCCATTTAGTTAAAAAGCATGTCCTAGAAGGCATTGTTAAATCAAGGGAGTCTAAGAAGAATTCTTCTAAGACCCATAGAGATAAATCACAGAAGGATAGGTCCCCTCACAAAAGTAAGGTACCTCAGGTGCAGGATTCCCTGTCTTCAGCTTTAAAGAAAATGGCTACGCCTTCTACTGTAGTTCCATCTACTCCAGAAGATTTAGGTCTCACACCTCAACCAATGGTCATTCATAGTTCTGCCCAATGGTCAGCTGAAGATATAGATAGGGTCATGGGAAGAATGTCCTTCATGGCAAATCTTTATTAAAAAGACCCTAACTACTTCACAAGTTTTCACTCCCCCCCCCCCCAACCCCCCAACAGCGGCCTCTGGGTCTCAGAACTCTGTTCAACCCCCTGCTAAAATCTCTCGTCTCGGTGAGCTAGAACAAGATCCCACTGTTATCGACCTATATGACCCGGACACTGATCCTGAAGACATCTATTTCCAAAAAGCCGCAAACCCTTATTATGGGGATAATGAGGACAATGAGGGTGATCCAGATACAGACATGTACAACATCGACTCCCAAGTTGATAAGGACCCCCTGTTGTAGACTCACCCATAGATAATCAGCCTCTTCTGAACGAGGTACTTATCAAATCGGCTGAACATTTTCAAATATCTACCCAAGAGGATCACAGGATAAGGATTTCGTTGACGAAATCTTGGGAGATAAAAAGGCTGTAACTCAGTTTATTCCCCTACTAAAGTCTGTCCAGCGAAAGGTGCAACCCTCGCTGGAAACATCAAACCAGACGCATGCTGTAAACCCCTGCATAGAGAAACTTTTCAGACCTGCACCATCAGACTTGATGTACATTAGGGGGCAGCTAAAGCCTGACTCGCTCGTTGTTTCTACTACAACAAGGAAAAGGGCAGGTACTCCCCTAGCCTCCTCTGAGGCTCCTCCAGACAAAGAAAGTAAAAGGCTCTACACAATGGACAAGAAGGTTGCCTTTTCCGTTGCATTAATAATAATAATATTCCATACCAGGATGGCTAATAACTCTACTTTATTAGCTAGTTATAACTGCCATAAATGGAATGAGGTCTGAGCTTTACTCTCCACAGCCCCAGGACCCCTCAAGACTCAATTAGCACAGGTGGCTGCACAAGGTAGGGCAGTTTCAAGCTGCTTGCTAAAAGTCAGTCTTTACGCCACAGACAATGCCGGCAGAATCATAACTGAGGGAACCATTATTAAGAGTCACGCTTGGTTATGCCAATCCAGGTGTAAGCTAGAGACGCAGGCCACTCATTAACATGCCCGTCGAGCCCAATGTACTCTTTGGCAAGGCCGTCGAGGACGCCTTGAAGACAGCCAAGGAAGAATATGATGCACTTAAATCATTGGGACAATTGACCAATAAACCACCTGGCCAGAGGGGAAACAGCAATTTTCGTTGCTCACACAGACAAATTTCCCAGAGATGTTCTAACTATAATCAAAATCAGGGAACGGCCTGGGGGGATCATGGCCAAGCCTCTCAGAATTACCAGAGAGGACCGCGCAGATCACGCGGTCGGGGATGGGGTCCCTCCTCCAGACGTGGTACCCCACCTCAGAAACAGTGACATCCCTCTTCAGGTGCCCTTCCATGCCTCTCCAGAAGGAGGGCGCATTTCCAATTTCCCCCAAGCATGGGAGGGAATCGCCTCAGACAGATGGGTACTGTCCACCGTAGCAGGCAGATATTGTATAGAGCTCCTCGAGCGACCCTGAAATCACCCCCATGCCAGAAAACCCACTTCAAAGAAGACCAACGCATCCTCCTCGAGGAAATCGCCACGCTACTCCAAAGGGACGCCATATAAATTGTCCCGGCCAACCAGGTAAACAAGGGTATTTATTCAACTTACTTCCTTGTGCCAAAGAAAGATCTAACAATGCGCTCAGTATTAGATTTACGCCCTGCAAACAAATATGTCAAGCCACAAAAGTTCTGCATGACTATGCTACAAGAAGGAAATCCCTCTACTAAAAAAGGGTGATTACATGGCAACACTGGATATCAAAGATGCCTATTTTCATATTTCAATGTTCCCAGGGCACAGAAGATTCTTGCGTTTCAAGATAGCGAACCAGCACTACCAATTCAGAGTGCTGCCCTTCGGAATAGCTTCTGCTCCAAGGGTATTCACAAAGGTACTTACGGTGGTGGCAGCACACCTGTGCAGGGAGGCAATCCCAGTGTACCCTTACCTGGACGACTGGCTGATTACAGGGGAGTCTCCCCTAATTTGCAGGCAAAACATTGAAATAACTATCAACCTTCTCTTTCAATCGGGCTTCTCCATCAACGAGATAAAAATCAAGCCTAGTGCCAAGCACAATCAAACAGTTCCTAAGAGCTGTTATAAACACAGAAGAGGGGTTGGTCTTTCCATCAGAGGAAAGAGTCCAAAACATGTTACTGCAAATACTGCATTATCAAGTCGGCCGCCTGATAAGCGTACGCAAAGCAATGCGTTTGATAGGCATGATGGCATCTTGCATTTACTTGGTACCTCACGCGTGCCTGTGCATGCGACCCATGCGGAGTGGTTGGCGAAACAGTGGTCTAAGGCAAGTGGTCAGTGGGACAGTCTAGTAGTCGTTTCGCCAACACTAGTACAAAATCTTTGCTGGTGGACAAAAGAAAATCTGTTGAAGGGGAAACCGGAAGTACAAGTGATTACTGCTGGGTGGTGGGCTCATTACCTTCATCACACAGCTCAGGGTCTGTGGTCTCGTGTGGCGGCACAGAACCACATCTATCTGCTGGAACTACTGGTGGTTTTCAAGGCCCTTCAAGCATTCGAGCTTCATCTAGCGAACCAATCTGTGCAAGCCCTGACAGACAGCACTACAGCAATGTTTTACATCAACAAACAAGGGGGCACACATACTCCAAATCTGTCCAGGCTTGTGCAGCAAATCTGGAAACGGGCAGTCAAATGGAAAATATTCCTATCGTCACAGCACGTTCCAGGGGAACTCAACTCTCTTGCAGACTCACTGAGCAGAGATCCCCTACCAGAGGAACACGAATGGCGACTACACGCATGGGTTGTAGAGCACCTCTTCTCTCAATGGGGTTTCCCCACAATAGACTTGTTTGCTACAAGCGAAAACAGGCAATGCCCAGACTTCACAGGTTCCCCCAGCCAGGCTCCAAGGAGAACGCCCTATGGATAAACTGTTCAGGGAAATTTGCTTACTCTTTTACCTGACACCTCTCATGAAGAAGGTGGTGAACAAGATCCACAAGGAACAAGTGACGTTCATCCTAGTTGCTCCTATGTGGGCAAGACAACCTTGGTATCCTCATCTGCGCAAACTGGCGATGTGCGATCCCATCAAGCTCCCGTGCTGACCGATCTACTCACTCAGCACGGGGGATTAACAGTGCACCCTCACTCAATGAACTTGGCAGCATGGATCCTGAAGTCATAGAGTTTGGTCACCTTAATTTACCACAGAGTTTTATGGATATCCTGAAGGAAGCACGAAAGCCTAACACTAGACACTGTTATTTTGACAAGTGGAGAAGATATGTAATTTGGTGCCAGTCTAAACAAATGAACCCCATAGAATGTTCTCCATCCCAAATTCTAAATTATTTGCTCCACTTGCTAGACTCATGGTTAGCATTCAACTCTTTAAAGGTCCACCTGGCGGCCTTGTCAGCATACACCACCTCCCACAATAAGGTCTCATGGTGGAAGGTGCCCATTTTCAAAGCTTTTATGGAGGGAGTGAAGTGACTCCACCCTCCCATTTACAACCCGCCGCCAGCTTGGGATCTCAATGTTGTACTCGCTAAACTCATGGGACCCGCTTCGAGCCTATGCACAAGTCAAGTCTTAAACACCTGACCTACAAGACTGCCTTCTTAGTGGCTAATACTTCCATAAGAAGAGTTGGTGAAATACAAGCTCTGTCAGTGCAGGATCCTTTCTTTATCATACATAAAGACAAGCTGGTTTTACGTACTCACCTTAAGCTCTCACCTAAATTCATCTCTAAATTTCACGAAAACCAGGTTATTGAGCTACCGGCTTTCTTTCAGAACCCCACCAGCTCAGCTGAGGTAAAAATCCACATACTAGATGTGAGGAGAGCCGTCCTTTACTATGTAAACAAGACTAGACCGCTAAGAAAAACAGACCAACTCTTTGTCTCCATAGCAGCAGGCAGACAAGGAAACCACATTTCCAAAAATGCCATCTTCAGATGGATAGTCAGATGTATACAATTGTACTATTCATTATCAAACAAAACACTGCCTTTCACGCCTAGAGCTCACTCCACAAGGAGCACAGGAGCCAATCTGGCTTTCATTGCAAATGTCCCCCTTGACAGCGTTTGCAAAGCAGCTACATGGAGCTCAATACACACTTTCACTCAGCATTACTGCATTGACACTCATTCCAAGACAGACACACAGGTGGGAGAAGCGGTTCTAAGACATCTGTTCGCCTTTGAACCTTCTCACATCCCACCACCTTCTAACACTGCTCGCTAATCTATGCACAGCATGTGATCTAAGCAGATTCCACAAGCCTCAGAAGGGATACATTACTCACCGTAATCATATGTCTGATGCGTGTATCTGCTTAGATTCACATGCGACCCACCCTTCCTCCCCCCGGAGAGAAGGCATATGGATGCTTATGAGCTTGTCTGATACGTATCTGCTTGGATACAACTGTTCTCACGCTACACTTCATGCTACCTCGTGTCAGAAAAAGAACAATCTGAGGGACATCAACGTGTGAAGGACCATGGCTACAGTGGACGTCACACTAGGGATAGTATTACTGGCACGCCCTGTCTACGTCCCTTTTCGAATTTCTTAAACAACTGTAATACTCTGCAGCTTCCAAGAGATGTCGGCCTATGCACAGCATGTGAATCTAAGCAGATACAAGCATCAGACATAAGATTACGGTGAGTAATTTATCCCATATATATTTTTCTGAGGCTTAGATCACATGCTCTGTATAGTCTGACATCTAGTGGAAGTAGCTGAGTATTAAAAGATTTGTTTTCAAAACTCAAACGGACCTTCGACAGTGCGTGTTAGTAATACTATCCCTAGTGTGATATGTATTGTACCCATGGTCCTTCACGTGTTGAGGTCCCTCGGATTGTTTCTTTCCACCATCGTGGTTGGTCGCAAGTTGCGGAGTTCCTTTCCAGGTTGATGCCTTTGACTAGTTTATTTGTAGACTTCTCTTTCTTTCTTGTCCACTTTTGCCACTGCATTTTCCAACTGCTCGACAGCCTTCAGACAAATCCATTGTCAATGACTTGACTGAATCGACGACCAGGTGCTGCCTTCACGGGCCTCTTCGGGCTTCGGCCCTTACAGTAGGGAGAGAGAGGGGAGGTCTTCATAGTGATTTCTTTTAGAGAATTCATATTCTGCCATCCTCTTTCCCTTCTCCTCCCCTAACTGCCTTTTTCGTTAATAATGGATAAAACACCTTTTTTGCTCTACCTGCCATCGAAAATTCCTATGGAAAGAAACACACTGAGTGTTCAATTACGGTCTCCCTAGGGATCACCCCAAAAAGTTTTACAAGGGCAGTATCGATGTCCTTGGTGACACTGAAGGCGAGCAGCGTTTGTCTGAAACTCATGTGCCGCCCCCGACTACAATAAGCAGGCAGACGGCTCTGTGACAGAGATGAAACCCAGAGGCCATAGCGAACACACGCATCCAAGAACGATGCATCCAAGAACATTAAGCACATGCCCCATGGCATTCAACGAAATTGTCAAGCGTCGAGGCCCACACAAGTGTCCAGAAAAAGCCTCTAGATCTCCCCTATCCTCTGGGCCATAGCTTACGCTTTTGCCTCGCGACAGGCCTATGAAACCAGACCCAAGGGTCGGTTTGGATACTGCGCATAAAAAGGCCCTCCTTTCATGAGCCATAAAACAGGCAGCTAAAGGCGCATCAGGTCCCCTAATCATATGCCAAAAATGCAAGAATTAATTAACAAACTGGTCCCTGCTACCCTGTTCAACACAAAGTCACCTGACGCCTTTGTCTTCCAAGAGCATTCAGGTTATAGATTCTTCCTCTCCTATAGACAAACTCTCAGGGGCTATGCCTCTCAAGGACCAGGCACCCTCCCAGGCCACCACCACAATGTCAGGCTTCCCACCTTCATGTCACTATATACTCCGGAACAATTTAACAGTATTATAAAGATGACTTGGAGCACCAGTTTGAAGCGGTTCCAGGACCCCTAAAATCACAATTCTGTGACAAGACAGGAGGCTTGCATTATTCTTTGCTTTCTTTAATACTGCTATATTTCAACCATTTTTCAAAACCGAAACATTTGTGCTCTTTTTTTCCAACTTGAAGAAAAAATATATCAAATCTGAGGTTTTAAAAAGGTCAATAGTCAAGGTCCCATCCAAAACTACGCCACGCATGATCCTCTGGGGCTTGGTAATCCTGACCTCTCCTCCTCCACCTATCCGGGATCAGGTCCTAGTATAAGAACCCTCCATCTTAGATATCTTCCTCTTTCTTTTTGCTGCCATTTTGAGATAAGTACATGTCCTTTTTTTATTGATTTATGAGGTTCTATTTGTGTTTAGAACCGTAGAAAGCGCTATTATTTATATTTGCGCATCCGGTAGTTTATTGCATACTACGCTGTTTATATATATATATGTTAATGTAACAGCTTGGGGGGAGGTGCTTACTGTAATGTATGAGGAGCGGGGGCCGGAGCCGCAAGTGAATGCGCCCGCATCAGGCAGCTGGCCCCGCTCCGTGGAGAAAGCATCACCGAAAACACAGCGAGCTCTAAAATCCAGGGGAGCGGGAGGCGGTAAACCTCCCGGTGTCCCCTGGGAGCTCCAACGCTCGCGCGCAATATTTTCATTGTGATTGCAGAGCGGAGGGTAACGGGAGCCTCCACAGTTGCTCATAGAAAAAAATAAATAATTTTTGTGAAACGGAATTGAAGCTCTGCCTTATAGAGGGAATAAGACCTGTTGGACAGGCTAGCAAAATTTACAAAGGCAGGTTTTTACCATATCTGCTACAGCCTTCCACCCCTCAGTGCTGACAGCCCTGAGTTGGCTCTGCCAACATATAGGATGGCTAGCTATAAAAGCCCTGGCCAAACTCCATCAACTTCTCCAGAATGGAGTGAAGAAGAGTGGGTAGAGAACCCTTCCCAGATAGAGCCAGATCTGTCACAAAGTTTTAAGAAGGTGCTAGGGGACTCGCTGACACAAGCAGTATCTCTAGGTGTTAAGCCCATTACGGAAAGGCTAGAGATTTTAGAGGCAATTATAGCAGAGCAACAGGAGCAGCTTGCTGCCAGAAAAAGACAGACAGAAAGCCCTGATGAAGGGCCGTCAGCCAGACACCCCCCAGAAGGGGTTGAACTTAAGGGGCGTAAAATAGCTCGGAAGAGTAAACACTTTTTGACCCCCCCCCCCCGAGCACAGGCGGAAGGGAGGATACTGCTCCCCAAGACATAAGCTACCCTGTCGCCAGGCTAAAAAGAGTTTTCCTGGAGAAACAAAAGAATGCCAGGACAGACCCCCCACCCCAGGGGTGAATAATTTAGGGGATCTTGATGAGGGCTATTCGCCCGATGATGAGGGAGAAGGAGATGACGATACCTCTAGGAACTTCGAAGAGAACGTCGGCCCTCAAGAAGTGAATAACATCATAGATATGTTTGACCCAGAGGCCATCAGACATCCAAAGCCTTCTGAATGGGTACCATCGCCCAGAGTAGCAGCATACATGGCCCAGCATATGCGGAAGTCGCTGGATAGAGAGGTACGCTCACGCATGAGTTCAGAGTGTCCCAGACAGGAGTTGCCAGGAAGACTAGCAGACACTCCAGATTTAGATCCCAAGATGGTCACTTTTGTGACAGTGAGCGCGTGATATCAGAAAGGAAGTTGACCGCGCTTGGAGGGGATGCCAGGATAAGCTTTTGGACATGGCAGGTCCTTTAGGGAAAATAATGGACCTGGCAGAGAAAGCCCAAGACACCGGGTACCAAGGTAGTTCCCCTTGCTCTTTGTAATTGGGCCCAGAGAGCAGTGTGTCTTCTGGGCAATGCCAACTGTGCCCTCTCAGCCGAAAGGAGGAGAGGAGTCCTGTTAAAATTAGATGGGAAATTGAGCGACCTAGCCTCTGACGAGGCAGGCGAGAATGCTATAGGTCTCTTGTTTGATGAAGCTTTCACAAAAGAGATGGCACAATTTGTAGGCTCATACTCAGCACTTGAGAGAGCCCAGAGATCAATAAAGAAGATCTTCCTGGGACGTGTTTTCTCCGGGACCGACGACACAGGGGTCGAGCGTCCGGTCGATACAACTATCATCGCAGACCCCAAGGACAACATGCCCAATACTGGGAAGGGAAGCAACAGGATACCTTCTTCCCGTACAGAGCCAGATTCCTGAGGGGCCGTAGAGTGAGAGGATCTTATCGGCAACCCAGTGCCGTCGGTGGGGAGTACATCAAACATGAGAATAGGAGTGAGGACTCTCCAATTTTTAAGCGAATGGCGAGCTTTGTCGCGTGATGCATGGGTGCTACAAGCAGTGGCAGGGCTACGCCTAGAGTTTGTGGGAAATCCGTCCAACACTCATATTCACATTCCATATACATGGCAAGCGCAGAAACAGCACTATTGCACAACGAGCTCCTCAGCTTAGCGCAGAAAAACGCGATAGAGCGAGATTGGCAAAGGGGGCCAGGTTTCCTCAGCAACATGTTTCTGGTCCAAAGGGGGGACAAGACACGGCTGGTTATAAATTTTAAAAACTTGAACGCATGGCTCGAGTACAATCATTTCAAGATGGAAGGCATCCATCTACTGCGAGACCTCTTCCGAAGAGGAGACTACTTAGCGCGTCTAGATCTCAAGGACGCATACCTCACGATTTCGATAGTGCAAGAATTTCAGAAGTATCTACGCTTCAAGTGGAAAGGGCAGATATGGCGCTTTTCATGTCTCCCATTTGGCCTAGCGTCCGCGCCATGGGCTTTCACCAAAGTGATGAAGCCATTAGCGGCCGCCATAAGAGAGAGGGGAATTTGTATCATTATATATCTAGACAATATTCTCATTCTACCTTCAGACAAGAATACCTCTCCAAAAATGAGCAGTGGATCTTCACACTCTTGTCCTCGCTCGGATTCTTAGTGAATTTGGACAAATCTCAGTTAAACCCAGTTAAGGAGCTGGAGTTTCTAGGTTTCACGATAGATGCAACAAAAGCAATTCTCGAGCTCCCTCAACACAAGGTGAGGGTGATAAAGAAGGAGCTCAGAGTAGTAATAGCGAAGAAGGTTATTTCGCTTCGATATCTAGCCAAAGTAGTGGGGTTACTAGCGGCCTCAATTCAAGCGATATTTCCGGGTCCCCTCCACTACAGAGCACTCCAGCGCCTCAAGATCAGGCATTTACAAGGAGGAGTGGGGTACCACCAACTGGTGACCTTAGACAGCGAAGTGCTTACAGAGCTCCACTGTTGGCTCCAAAATATGGACGCTTGGAACGGACGAGCGATATTTGGAGACACCCCAGACCTAGTTATAGAATCCGACCCGAGCAGGTCAGGATGGGGAGCCAGGTGCGAGCACATACAGACAGGAGGGAAATGGTCAGAACAAGAATTGCATCTGCATATCAACTGTCTCGAATTATTGGCAGGTTCCTTTACAGTGCGCGTCTTCACGAAAGACAAGGCGAGATGCTGTGTACTGCTCAAAATTGACAATATTTCAGCAGTACGTTATATAAACAAGTTAGGAGGAACAAAATCGAGGTTGCTAGCAAAGTTAGCAAAAGATTTCTGGCATTATTGCCTCCAACACCAGATTGCGGTGTCAGCAGAGTATCTACCCGGGAGTCTCAACGAAGTAGCAGATTTGAACTCGAGGTATCTGATAGATTCCAGCGATTGGAAACTACACCCGCGAGTGTTCGAGAAGTTACAGAAACGCTGGGGCCCAGTGCGCACAGACCTATTTGCGTCCAGGTTGAATGCTCAGACGCAGAAGTACTTCAGTTGGAGATAGACCCGGGTGCAGCTGGTACGGATGCCTTCCTACAAACATGGCAAGGAGCGCTCCATTATGCCTTCCTTCCATTTATCATGATCACGAGAGCACTAGCGAAGATGCGTAGAGAACGAGCCGAGCTCGTGATGGTGCTACCGCTATGGAAGTCACAGCCCTGGTTTCCAGTAGCGATGGAATTTCTTTGGATTTTCCAAGGATAGTTCCTCATCAGCCGGACCTTCTTCTAGGACCAACCGGCCAGATGCATCCTCTATTAATATCAGGCAAGCTCCAATTGTTGATCTGCAGGATTTCAGAAGGAAATGGGAGTTGCCAGGAATTTCGCAGCTCGCTGCAGACTGCATCAAGGACTCCTGGGCGCCTTCCACCATTAGGAGCTATAGCAGCGCATGGAGGGCGTGGTCTCAGTGGTGCACAGACAGCGTGTGGATCCCGTTTCAGCCCCTGTAGTGCAAGTTCTTAACTTCCTAGCAGCCAAATTCCAAGCATGAAGTGCTTTTAGAACAATAGGAGTGTTCAGATCGGCAATTTCAGCTGGTCACGATAAAGTTGAAGGGATCGCACTAGGGGAACACCCCGCAGTCCTGGGATTGCTGAGAGGCATGAAGATGAGAAAACCCCTGCAGCCGAAGTACGCGGTGTTATGGGATGTTAGAGTAGTTTTTGATCTTTTGCTTAATTGGCCAGCGAACGAAAATCTTTCACGATCACAGTTATCCGGCAAGCTGGTGATGTTATTGTGCCTTGCGGCATGCTGAAGAGTGTCAGATGTTAAAACACTGGAGATCAATGGGAAGATCTTTTATACAGAAGGGGTAGCCTTTAACATAGCGAAGCGAACTAAGACAGGCTCTCAAGTCATTTCATATCCCTATTTTACAGAGAATAGTAAGTTATGCGTCGCTCAATGCATTAAAGATTACGAAAGCGTCACGGCGCAGTTTAGACCTCTGTTAGGCAGAAACCTGTGCAGTTCCCTCTGGGACCACTGCAAAAGATTTAGGACTACAGGTGTTTGGCAGTAAACCAGCTTGGTAGCAGTCTGTACCACACAGATTCACTTGGTAGCTGTGGCTGAGCAGTCAGGCTTCCCTCAAGAAGAGTTAGGCAGTATAAGAGTATTCACAATAGGTCAAGAGGACACAATAGAACAAGTAAACACTGACCAGGGCTTGGTGTAAAAGAGATATCATTATTTATTTAAAACCACATCTAGAAAAACACACAGGCACTAATAGTAGGCAATTCAAAAATACGGTCACTAAAAGATATACACTCCCTTAAAAGAATATTAGACAAGTCTTAAGTAAAGCCCCACTTATTTTCAGACAGCGGTGAGCGCTTAACGTAGATGGCACTCTAATAATTCGGTTAAAAAAGGGAGAGAATAAATTGAAACAGATCCCAACACTTTTTCACGAACACACAAGAGAGGAAGGCAAAGTAACACTGTGAATTCAGAGTCAGTAGGCCGGATCCACTTTAAGAGGATCAAAACGAAATGTGTCCAAGGTCACACGGTTTGCAGTGCACAAAAGTCTTGAAACGGTTCTAAAAGGAGTTGGACCAAAGAAAGGGACCAGTTAGAGGGTCAAGGCGGCCAGCCCAATCCAGAAGGTTAAGTGGTTATTATTACCTTGTAGCAATCTTTAGAAAGGGAGGCCTGGCGGACACGGTACCTTGAAGTGGTGAGAACACTCCAGCGGGGGCAGTTGTTCCTGGCAGCGGATGCAAGTCGGTGCTTCGTCCAGGGGAAGAGAGGATCTCGTCGTGGAGGAAGACAGGAGTCTGTTGCACTGCCAGGGAAGAAACCAGCCGCTGAGTTTCTCAGGTACAAGGAGCGGTCCGTTGATTCACAGTTCAGTGGTGAGTGGCTATCCGGCCCCTGGGGTGCTTGGCACGGGCAGTTCGACCACAAACCGGTCTGGGGTGCGAAGAAAGAAGGTAAACTGGTTGTGCCCACCAGTCAGGGGAAGAAGCCTCTCCAGCCGGGAGATCTTCTCTGTCGTCGGGAAGTGGTGAGTCGGTTCCACAGGGCTCCACCGGTGGTGTCGTCGTGGTAGGTCGGCTCAGCTTCTCCCTTGTCGGATTCTCAGGTCCTGTGGCGACTTCTGAAGTTCCAATCCCCAAAGCCCTGATTTTATGCAGCATACCCCCATTCACTCAGCCTAGCTGTCAATCAAACATGCTAAGTGGTGAGCCGGCCGGCTCACCACTTGGGCCAATCACACAAGAGTGCGACTGGAGTTACCAAGGTAACTCAGTCCAGGGTGCCTAAACCCCCTCCACACCCCCTGTGGTACCCAGACAGAGTGGCACCACTTTTGGAGGCTTCTGTGGAGAAGCCCGCCAAAAGGTGGAACAAAGGGCTCGATGTCATGATCTCTGCTTCCAAAAGATCAGGACTTGCCCGACTCCCTTGGAAGCAGACCCATAACCCCGGTTCCGAGTGCCAGCCAGTCCCAATTGGGACCTTTTGGACCCTGTCCTGGCGCCAGTGGCACCAGGCTCATAAAGATGCCCAGTCCCAGCGCTGGAAGCGCCGGGCTCATAATGCTTGGGTGGACTTACCTGCAGCAGACCATGCTGCTTACTTACCTGCCAGTTGAACCCCTGATCCTCTTCTGTTTGGGACTTATTTTCCTGTTGGGTGGGGCAGGAGCCACTCCCTAGGTTCAGAACACTGGAACTCTTCTGGAAAGCAGGAACTCTTTTCTTAGGCGTGGCTGTGGAAGGAGACACCTAAGCACTACAGGAGGCTATTTAAGCCACACCCGATGGATGAATCTTGCTTTGCGTTATTCTGCATTCTCTGCAGCAGAACGCTCATCGTGTCTTCTGCTTCTGATCCTGGGCCTAAGGGAACAAAGGCTTACCATCCTGGAATCCAGTCTTCAGCAGCACCTGTAAAGACAAAGAAAGAACAGGTTAGCACTACGGTCTTCAGTGGCAGCGCATCTCTTACCTGGTCCATCGGCTGTCACCAACGCCTCGCGCTGCATTCCGGCATCTGAAAGACAAAAGCTTACCAGCTCTTCGCACGCTCCGGAGGCCTTCGGCGCTGCATCCCGCATCTGAAAGACAAAAGAAGGTGCGTTTAAAGACATTGGGCAACTTTATTACTCACGTGCCATTACTCCTTCCCACGCCGAATCCAGTGGGTATTCCAGCACCCTTCAGCTTCTCTAAAGCTCCGAACTTGTACCTGCAAGATAAAAGGGACAGTTAGTGCGCATCGTGAAGCAGGCTACAAGCGCTTACTTACGTGCTTCAAGGCACTTCTATTCCTCACGCGGGTTCGATCCTCAACTCTCATCAGCCCGCCATCCGCCATCGCCGGAACCCTGCAAAACAAGAGATATCATTACAAAAGACTTTTAAGACATTTGAAGTGCCCAGAACTTACCGTTCGTGCAGTTAACGACGGACAGCAGTCCTCTGAGGTCAAGAGGCCTGCACCCTTATCCAGTGAAGAAACTGGTTACGGCACCCTGCCCCGAGGCAGATGGAGAGCTCGGCGTTCACTTACCTAAGGTGAGGGTGTTAACCTTTGGGGTTCTACAGGAGAAGAGAAAGGGAAGAGGAGAGAGGCACCCAATAACCCCAGTTCATTAATCCCATATTTTCTATCTGCAGACATCTTACTCTTCGAGTCAGACATACAGTGCACAGAGGTCCAGCCTAAAGAGCCAACCGTGTGTTACACATCACCTTTGAAGATACGTCATTCACCCAGTCAAGTCCGGCGCCTCTGCGGGAATCAGGTGAGCGTTACACTCGACTTGGGTTGGAGTCACAGAAGAGAACACAAACGCCATTTTAGAATCGAGTCCTGGCAAAAAATACCAACCGGCGAATTAATATTAATTAAATAAACCGGCGGTATGTTCGAGGCTATGAGAATTAAATAATTAAAGTTGGTAGCCTCGAACAATGGGAAAATCCCATAGGGAAATATTTGCGGTCGAATATAAAAAGTAGTTTCCACTGCCACCAGCCAAAACTCGATCAGGGGGGACGGAGACGTGCCCCCTCGACTAACAGACCCCGGGGCAATCGAATTGCCCCGACCAGTATGTCCACAATATTATGGTTTGTACTGGTTTCTGTTAATAATTTGGGACTAGTAAAGCCAATGGTGACTTTACAGGCCCTGGGAGACAGTAGTCAGTCCCAGGGTATGGTGTCTATGGTGGGGGGTCAATATGACACCCCTGTGTTACTGCACGGAGGGTGCTGTGTAACACACATAATAAAAACACATGAGACCCTATGGAGTAAAGGAACCCATAGCCCATAAAACACATTAACAGTCAAAGGAACACCATAAATCATGTCCAAGAGTGGGAAAAAAAAGAGTCTCACTCTTGGCAGGAGAAAAAACAAACTCCAGAAATCCAGCAAAGCTGCTGGGGGACTCACTAGGTTAGGAAATTCAGCCTAAAGAGAGAATTCTCCCTAACACTCACCCCCCCCCCCCCGACTAACGGACAGGAGGATTTAATCCACTCCTGGATGAATCTCATACCTCTAGTCGATGACATACATCCTAGAGAGACCATCAGCATTTTGGTGGTGACACCCTGACCTGTGCTCAATGGTGAAATCAAACCCTTGCAGGCAGATTGACCATCTCAATAGTTTTGGGTTTTCCCCTTTCATTTGCATTAACCATCTCAAGGGTTGGTGGTCAGTCTGAATGACAAAAGTAGAACCATACAAGTATGGCCTAAACTTCTTCAGAGCCCACACAATAGCAAAACACTCTGTCAGGACCCTGGCAAGTGTTGGGGTGGTGGCAGGGAAAAGGGCCCCTATGTTGGGTTTTGGAGGGAGAAGGGGGCCTCTTCAGCGCCCGACTGGCTTCTCAAGACGTGTTCTCCACCCATTTAGCAGGTCGCAAGGCCAGGGGTGGAGAACAGCCAAGAAACTACGTTTCCCAGCAACCCCGGCGGCAGGACACATGGGAACCGCGCCCACGCGAGGGCGCATGCGCGAGCCGTGCCCCACGAGCGCCGCTCGCAATCCTGACCGGCAACCTGAACTGATGTGTATCTGCAGAGCTCCGGTCGACAAGCATCAGCGGGGCACCAGCCCGCCTGAAAGCATACCGCAGGCCCCGCGTCACATTTGAGATAAGTAGCGCATGTTCTCTAAGCGCAGCGGCTAATTGCATGGAAGGGATTTTCCTAAACTAACATGAAAACCACGAAAATCCAAGTCGCGTGCAAAACGAAACTAACTCTTGGGGCACAAACTATTAATCCTGCATGGGTAGTGCTTGCATAACTACCGCATGCATCTTGGGGGGGCATTGCATGGTCCAGACTCCTTAGGACCCGTGTGGGGAACGAAAGACACGGGCTGCCCGATTTCAGAACAATTAACCCTTTAAGGGTAGAACTAGCGCACGCATCCGTTCTGACATTCCTCGTTTGTTTCTAGTGGAAGACGACTCCGCGGAACGGTGCGTGGACAGAAAAGACGGCAGTCGCCGCAGATCACCTGAGAACGAAGCTAAGTTCATGTTTATGTTTCTTGTTGCAATTAATGACAGAGCGAGCCTAGTGAGTCACGTCTAGGTGAACTGCATCTCACAGGAAGCAATGTGGGGGGCGCTTATTTCTACATGCAGTAATGTGGGAATCTTGCATACAATAATCTGAGAAATGTTTTGCAGGTGTTTGTGAACAACAGTGGCATACTCACTGGCTCTGCAGAAGCAGTTCGCCAAACTGGTTGGAGCTCCAGCACAAAGGCTCCCGTATTGAGTGTTTACTAGATGTTGTAAAGAGTATTGGAGTGACAGGTTACAACTCCACCGAAAGGAAGCAGGAGCCAAGGAGCATGTTACCCTAATTTCCCCATTCCTATCCACAACTCCTTCCTCTTCCCGGTGATCCTACAACCCTCAACCTATCCACTCCACGGACCCTAACCCTCTTTCCCCGAAGGGTCGCGGAAGCCTGCGATGGTGTAATCTCCAGGCCCCAAGACCTAACGGGAAGGGAGGCGTTTGTGCTGCCTATGCGCCAGGAGAAGAAGACTGAAGGCTCTGACAGAATTGCGAGCCCACGTGTAAATCAGGCGCCCAGGCAGTACAACCATGGCTGATGTGGTTACACTCCTTCAGGAATTGAAAGCGGAATTGACCGCAGCCAGACAGGATTATCAGAATCTGGCGGGTCAGGTCCATACCTTAACAATCCAAAGCCAGGCCCAAGCTACGCCACTACCAACCCCTAGAGTGTCATCCCCTACCCCCTTACAGGTGCAAGTGTCCACAGAACCACCAATACCCCTAGCAGCCCCGGAGAGGTACCATGGAGATCCTCAGAACTTTAATCAGTTTATAATGCAATGCCAACTGCATTTCTTAACCAAACCAGCAGTTTTTCGGACAGCCCAAGCGCGCACCGCATTTGTAATCTCCTACCTTACGGGCGATGCGGCCTGGTGGGCCACCAGCTTGGACCGAAAGGACGACGGTCTGCTCTACGATTGGGAATTGTTCCTCGAAGAGTTTGGTAAAATCTTCAATCGTAGGGCTGCAACTCTAGTAAAGGATCGAGAACTATTGACACTAAAACAAGGCAATAGAGAACTGGTTACTTATGTCACGGCCTTTAATCGACTGGCTATGGAAACCGATTGGCCCGAGGATAAAAGGATGGCTCTGTTCTATCAGGGGCTGAGGGAAGATCTAAAAGACCTAGTAGCACAGGTTGACCCACAACCAGAGACCTGTTCAACAATGATTGATCTAGCTCTTAGATTGGACCAAAGACAAAATGAGCGGCGACAAGACCGGCGCAGGTGGGAGAACAAGCCTCTAGTGAGGCTCGACCAACAAAAGACTCCTAAAAAAAAAAGGAACAGACGAACCAATGCAGATCGGAACTGTGCGTGGGCCCCTGTCTAAAGAAGAGAAAGAGAAGAGGCGAAGAGAGAAACTGTGTCTATATTGCGGCAAAGCCAGCCACTTTGTGCGGGAATGTACGAACAAGCCTGTTAAGGGAAGTCCTTCGGGAAACGTGACCGCTCGCCCATGAGGGTGGCAAGGACGAGCAAAGTTGAAGACACCCCTGAAATTTTAGCGAATGTGCAACATAGCCAGGCAGGTCATGTTTTGATAGCAGGTCACCTCAGATGGCAATAAAAACGGACATCAGTGTCATTGATGGTGGATTCTGGGGCCACAGGGAATTTCGTGGATCGTCATGTGGCCTTGAAACTGGGAATTCCATTGTGTGACAAATCCCGTCCAGAAGAAGTCAAATCGGTGGACGGTTCACAGTTGGGTTTCAGGACCGATTACACAGCAAACACTACCCTTACACTTGAGTTGTGGAGTAACACATCAGGAAACGATCCGCTTTGACGTAATAGCGGCTCCCCAGTTCGGGTTTATTTTGGGGTTGACTTGGCTATGGCTGCACAACCCAACCATAGATTGGAGCACCGGGGTACTGGAATTTAATTCCACTCACTGTCATGCGAACTGTGGGACATCAGAGAAGGTAACTCACTGTGTAGGAGGGAGTTCAGAAACCGACCTGCCTATTGAGTATGAAGCATATCGGGACGTCTTTAGCAAAGCCACGGCCGAGACCCTACCCCCACACCGGCCTTTTGACTGCCGAATCGATCTTGTGGAAGGAGCAGTACTGCCCTGCAGTCGAATATATGCACTTACGGAAGCAGAAGATAAACATCTGAAAGAGTATATTGAAAAGAACTTGGCTAATGGGTTTATTAGACATTCCAAGTCTCTGGTTTCCTCACCCCTGTTTTTCGTGCCAAAGAAAACAGGGGATCTAAGAACATGCATTGACTAAAGGGCAATTAACAAGATAACCATAAAAAATCGTTATCCCCTGCCTTTGATACCTGTGTTACTAGATCAGGTACGCGGATCCACAATTTACACCAAGCTAGATCTCCGTGGGGCATATCACCAGGTACGGGTAAAACAAGGCGGCGAGTGGAAGACAGCATTCCGCACGAAATTTGGCCTGTATGAATATCAGGTAATGCCCTTCGGGCTCTGCAATGCGCCAGCAGCGTTTCAACATTTTCTAGATGAAGTTTTGCATGACTACATCGATGTATTTACAGTAGTGTACATCGACGATAAACTAATCTACTCACGAGACCCTAAAGAACACCAGAGTCATGTCAAGGCCGTTCTGCAAAGGCTACGGGAACATCATTTGTACGCCGAACTAGAAAAATGTGAATTCCATCAAACAACAGTAGCATTCCTGGGGTTTATTCTGTCTCCTCAAGGGGTCTCTATGGATAAGAAGAAGGTGCAATCCATTCTAAACTGGCCCTCCCCTGGTTCAGTGAAAGATATTCAAACTGTCTTAGGATTTGCCAACTTCTACCGCCGTTTTATCGATGGCTTTGCTAAGAAGATGCAGCCCATGACACGACTGTTACGGAAAGGAGTTCCGTTCCAGTGGGATGAGAAGGCAGAGGAAGGTTTTCAGGCTTTGAAGGCGGCATTTACCACTGCGCCAGTTCTACGACATCCGGATCCAGCCAAGCCGTATATTGTGGAAACCTACGCTTCCAGTTATGCTGTTAAGGCAATATTATCACAAAGAGATGAACACGGTCAGTTGCATCCAGTTGCCTTTTACTCCCGGATGTTGTTGCCAGCTGAACAAAACTATGCAATAGCAGATAAGGAGTTACTGGCTATCAAAACAGCCTTCGACGAATGGCGCCACTACTTAATGGGAGCTCGACACACTGTCACGATATATACAGACCACCGAAACTTACAGTTTTTGAAATCAGCCAAAGCATTGAGTCCAAGACAGCTTCGGTGGGCAATGCGATTTTCGGAATACGATTTTGTGGTGACGTACCGTCCGGGAATAGAGAATCGGAAAGCTGACATACTTTCACGGTACCCTGAACCTAGTTCGGATTCCAGCCAATCAGAACTCATGATGGAAACACCAAAGACGATTTTGGACCCAAGTCGTGTCATAGGTAGCATAGCTGTGGATACTATCTTTGAAGATATTAGAAAGGCCATGTCGGCACAGGAATTAGTGCATTGGACAGCCGGAGACAAGGACAAAACCGTGAAAGACGGGTTGCCTTTCTTTAAATCAGCGTTGTATCTCCCAACAGTGCCTCTTCGTCAACAGGCCATTCGATGGTGCCATGACTCACCCTTCGTGGGACATCCAGGGAAGAAAAAGACTGTAGAACTTCTTCTCCGGCATTTCTGGTGGCCAGGGTTAAACCAGGAAGTTCAACAACACATCGCCAAATGTGAAACCTGCTTGAGAAATAAGTCGGAGCATCAGAAACCGGCGGGGGTTTTACAACCACTCCCAACACCACCCACCCCATGGCATACCGTGTCTATGGATCTGATAGTGGAACTACCACAAAGTCAAGGTTACAATGCCATCTTGGTTGTAGTGGACTATCTCACCAAAATGGCACACTTCATTCCCTGCCAAGGTACCCCCTCGGCCAGCACAGTGGCAGGCCTGTTTCTACGACATATAATCCGGTTACATGGTGTACCCTATAGTGTAATCTCGGATCGAGGACCACAGTTCACATCGAGGTTCTGGCAGGCCTTTTGCAAATCAGTGGGAAGGGAAATAAGGCTCTCAACCAGCTATCACCCGGAGACAGACGGCTAAACTGTCATGATCCCTGCTTCCAAGGGGTCAGGACTTGCCCCACGACCTTGGAAGCAGGCCCATAACTCTGATCCCAGGAACCAGCCAGTCCCGATTGGGACCTTTTGGACCTTGTCCTGGCGTCAGTGGCGCCAGGCTCATGATGGTGACCGGTCCCGGCACTGGAAGCGCCGGGCTCATATCTCATATTAGGTAAGAGTGCTTGGTGGACCTACCTGTAGCAGACCATGCTGCTTACTTACCAGCTAACTGGTCTCCTGATCCTTGTCTGCCTGGGACTACTTTTCTGTCTGGGTGGAGCAGGAGCCACTCCCTGGAAGCAGAACACAGGAACTCTTCTAGAAATCTGGAACTCTTTTCTTACCTTGGTGGGGCCATGGAAGAAGACGCCTAA